>NC_081556.1:11452860-11802771 GCF_963082655.1 Stomoxys calcitrans | reverse complement strand
CCGATCTCATGATTCGACTTCTTGAGCCCCTGGAAGCCGCAATTTTCATCCGATTTGGGTGAAATTTTGCACGAAGAATTCTGTAATGACCTTTATCTGTGTCAAGTGCGGTCAAAATCGGTCTATAACCTGGTATAGCTACCAAATTAGACGACCTCAAGATTTGACGTCTTGAATGCCTGGAAGACACAATTTTCATCCGATTTGGCATACATTTTGCACATAGTGTTCTCTTATAAGTTTTAATAACTGTGTCAAGTACGGTTCAAATCAGTCAAGAACCTGATATAGCTCCCATTTAAACCGATATCCCGATTTGACCGGTCTACCTACTATCCTTATTCGGTTCGTAGAAGCTTTAATTTTTTTGGTTTGGTATGTAAAATAAAATTATGCCCTGTAACCAATTTTATTATACCCTCCACCATAAGATGGGGGTATACTAATTTCGTCATTCTGTTTGTAACTACTCGAAATATTCGCCTGAGACCCCATAAAGTAATATATATATATATATATGTAAAATGGATGTTTTGGGGACAGAAAAAACCTATGGAAATTATGGCATACATCGCTTCGTTTTTATTTTCCCATACGACGTATGCCCACTTTTCCACTCTAACACTTCGAAATGTCAACATATATCAGATTTATTATAAAACGTATACTATAAGGACACTATTATATAAAATGTTTACTTCCGGGACATGTCCTCGATGTATACACTTTATTAACAAGTGAAAAATTTGCCACCTTTCACTCATACATTCTGATTTTCAAAAAATCAACTCTGCGTTATCAGTTAGTCGAGTCTGCAACCATACATCATTGCCTATCCATTTAGTCAAGTTTTCAGCCATTGTATTATCAACTTTGCGTTATAATTTATTCTGCCTTTCAACCTTTCTCTACCGAAAAAGTCTTTTATGGATAATTTAAAACGCAAGATGGCGTTGCACACTGGGCCAAGCGGCAAAAAGAAAAATGGAAATAAATCAGCAACTCTTTATTTGTTGATCTGAGCGGTAAAAAATGTTCTAGACATTTGTAGAAGAGTACATAGGCTTTCAGGAAAATGGAAAATGTAGGTCAATATATTTAAAACAGGGTGAGATGCAGGGTGTCTAAATAAACCACTTTCCACTTCTCCAACCTTTCAAGATTTATAACTTTTGATCTACTGTACCGATATGCATGGTTTAGGACTCTGGAGAAAGAGCTTGACGAGGTCTAAAAAAGCATGCATAATGTCCTATGCCATCGTTTAGCGTTGAGGAGATATGAACAGTTTAGTTTTAAAATATCAAAATTTTGCATTGGTTTCTTCAGTGTTGTTTCTTTATAACTCCGTCAATTGCTTAACTATATACTGAAAGTTTCACCCAAATTGTGCCAGTATAGTATAGATAAAATAAAAAAAATTATCATGCCAATATATTTAGCGGTTTAAATATGGCATCGTTTTCAACATGAAAAACATTTTGTTTTTCTAAAACTAGCAAAATTTTCCATAAAACATACTCCTATATACTTGAAGTTTTCGTAAACTTTGGTTATCAAATCATTAACATTTTTCTTTTCCATTTCCATAAAGCGGAGCCAATACGAAAAGTTTTAAATGTTAATTTGACTCTTTTCAAAATCAAACCACCCTTTATCTTAAAGGCAATATGGCAATTTTTTATACCTTACACCACTACTATGGTACAGGGTATTATAAGTTAGTGAATTTGTTTGTAACACCCAGAAGGAATAGAGATAGACCCATTGATAAGCATACTGATCGACCCAGAATCACGTTCTGATTCGATTTAGCTATGTCCGTCTGTCCATCCATGCATGTTTATTTATTAAATTCGGTTCAGATTTCAGATTTTTTTAGCCCCATATATGTTCGTCCGATTTGGAATGATGTTGCAATAATGTGGTCATTTGCTATACGATTTTCCCAAAATGTTGGCAAGTAGTTTCTCCTTATAACTCCTGACAATGTTGTTGTGTTTTAAATAAATCGGTTCAGATTTAGATATCGTTAACATATATATGTATCACCCGATTTTTACTTTTAAGGCCATGGTCACCGTATTTCTTGACAAACTTATTAAAAATGCATACTTTTATGACTGTTTTTTTACTATGTGTGGCTATTTTGTTCGATTAAGATTTAGGCATAGCTCCTATATAAAGTTTTGTCCAATCTAGACTTATACTGTAATAATTCGATTATTTGTGTTAATTGCAACTCTTCGGATCGCTAGTAAATATAATAACAATCGGTTCAGATTTGGATATATGTGACATTTATATATATCTCCTCATTTTCAGTTTTTGGGCCGTTGCAAGCGCATTTATGAAATGATTTCCAAACAAAAGTTTCGACCAAACTTCGTCACTTCAATTGCAAGCAAATTTAAATTTCGAAGACTTCGCCTATATTGCATACCCCATGTGGTGTATGGTATCATTGGGCGACTTTCGACCGTCCTTACTTGTTTTTACTACATTTCAAAAGTTTCACGGTGATTTTTTTAATTTAACTTGAATGTTAATATGTTTCCAACAATTTAAGAAATGTCTCGCCATAACCCAGCCATAAATAAGGTCGTGGTAACCAAAATACGTTATAAATAAATTGTCACTGCTAAAAACCAAGTACTACATATTTTATTGCACATATAGGGTGATTTTTTAAGAGCTATAGTTTTTCAAAAAAAAAAAAAATAAATAAATAAATAAATAAGTAAAATTCAGAAAAATTCTTGAAATCTTTATTTGAATCGATAGTACGATTCATATAATTTAATGTTTGAAGATTATTTCATGTAAATGTCCGCTAAGTCCAATTTTGGCATACTCTTTCCAACATTTCGACCGGTATCTCACTAATAAATGCTTCTATGTTGTCTTCTATTGCGTCAATTGAACCGGGCTTTTCTGTATAGACATGAGCTTTAACATAGCCCCACAAAAAAATAGTCTAAAGGCGTAAAATAGCACGAAATAGTCGGCGAATTGACCGGGCCCGAACGTGAAATAAAATGCTCACCGAATCGCCTCTCAATAAGTCTATTGTTACCCGTGCTGTGTGGCATGTGGAACCGTCTTGTTGAAACCACATATCATGCAAGGCAAGCTAATGCATTTCTGGTCAAAAAAGTTGGGTATCACCTCACAGTAGCGCTCACCTTTCATAGTTACGTTACGATGCGCTTCATCTTTGAAGAAGTATGGACCAATGATGCCACCAGCCCATAAACTTTTTTCTGGATGCATTGGTAGCACTTGCAATGCTTTTGGATGACCTTCACTCCAAAATCGACAATTCTGCTTATTTACGTACCCATTGAGCCAAAAATTATCTTCGTCGCTCAATGGAAGAAGCGCACGATGAATTAATAGAGCATGGATATTAAAATTCAATAATTTGCTAGCGTTGTTCGTTTGTAAGACGGTTCATGGATAAATTATAGACTAAACTGAAGATGTTTGACAGTGAAACAAAACACGAAATGTGCGTGAGCTGTTTAAACCAGTGTTGCCAAAAAGATAATGCTAAAAAATCACCCTTTGTACATATGTAAGGAACATTAATTCTGCATCACTCCTTCTAGAAAACACAACAAGAATCATGAATATATCTCTATCCTATCCGATTTTACGTAACTGGCGACACAAAAGTCAATTTTTGAAAAACCTAAAATTTTCCATTTTTTTTTTTTTTGTTGCCGTCATCATTACACATAAAAACCGACCGCATTATTTACGCAATAGACCTTATTTTAATGGATGTATAAATAATTCCCAAGCTTCGAAACTTAACTAAACTCGGTGTTAAAATCTTTTTTTGGGAGAGGTTGGACCGATCTGGACCATATTCGGCTTCTACAGGTCTCGCAATTTCAAATTTCATCCAAATCGGATAAAGAAAAAACGCGTTTTATAAGCTTACGATTTTGTGGATTGGTATTGCTGCCATATAAAGCATTCTCCAAATTAAAAATCTAAGGCTTATAAAATGCCTATTTTGTATTTGAATGAGTTTTTTTGTTGCTCAGATCAACAGGAAAAAAGTTGTGGACTTGTTTCAATTTTTTTCGCCGCTTGGCCCACTGTGCGTTGTATTTAAACAAAATGAAATAAGTTATCAACCTTTTATCTATTTGTTAAAGTATTACGAAATGTTCTAGACATTTGTAGATGAGGACCTTAGCTTTCAGGAACAGGCTATTGTTGGCCAAAAACTTAAATATAGGTAGAGATACAGCGTGTCAAATTTTGTCTCTTTCGACATCTCCAACATTGTGCAGCCTTTTGAATATAGTTGCCATTAAGACCGGTATATAGATTTTACATATATATTAGTTTGAATAGTATCTTTTTTACTACAGGAGACTTCGATGAAGGACTACTTATATCTTGATGTAGACCGATCTGATATCCCACACACAGTGAGTTGCGATACAATCTTCGATTTCCTTACTGAGTATGATCTAAGTCAGACTGTATCTCACTATAGCGCCCAAACAGACTGATCTCCATATTAAAGGTATTTTGCTCAAAAAGCCGCATTTATTGGTAAATTTCGCTGAAATTTGGCACAATAAGTTACATTAAAATCTCCACCAGATTTAGGTCTTGAGTTAAGATTTTTAATTAACATATTCTGAAAATCAAATGGAATTTTTGAATTTCAATTAAAATTTTTTGAGTTTAAAATGGAATATCTGAGTTTTAAAAGAAATTTTTTGTTGTTTCTCTTTCGAGACGAGCTCAATGATTGGAAATTGAAAGTAAAAAGTGAAAGCCAAAGATAGCAACACACACCAACCACTATGGGACGCGTTTCGTCTTGCATGCATGAATTTTCCTGACAAATTATTCAGAATTTATGGAGTTTCTGAATTTCAATTGGTATTTTCAGAAAAACGCTTGAAAATGATGTAGTCTGAATTTCAATAGAAACATTTGAACTGAATTTCAAATGATACGTTATGAATTCCAATGTAAATATTCCGAATTAAGATATATGGAATATCTGAATTTCAGAATTTCAGTTGAAATTTCAGAATTTCAAACGGAGTATATGAACTTCAAATGGAATATCTGAATATCAAATGGAATATCTGAATATCAAATGGAATTTCTGAATTTCAAATAAAATATCTAAATTTCAAATGAGATTTCTAAACTACCAATGGAATTTCTGAATTTCAATTGATTTCTTCTGACTTACACTTGAAATTGGTGTAGTCTGAATTTCAATTAAAATATTCTGAGTTTCAAAATAAATATTCTGAATTTGCTGAATTTTAAATGAAATGTCTGAATATCAATCAACATATTCTGGACTTCAAATAAAATATTTGAGGTCAATTTAAAATATTTTGAATTTCAAATAGATATTCTGTATTTCAAATAGATAATCTGAATTTCAAATTAATTATTTGAATTTCAATTGAAATATTCTGAATTTCAAATGGTGTGTCCGCATTTCAAATAAAATATTCTGAATTTCAAATGGAATATCTGAATATAAAACGGAATTTTTGACTTTCAAATGACATTTCTGAATAATAAATGCAGTTTGGTTTCTTCGGACTTACACTTGAAAATTGTGTCAGACCACACCATTTCGTTGCAATATTCTGAATTTCAACTCAAATATTCTAAATTGAAATATGATGAATTTCAAATGGAATATTAAATTTTAATTAGCATATTTCAAATTTCAAATGAAATAAGTGAATTTCTATTGAAATATTCCGAATTTCATATGAAGTATATGAATTTCAAAAGAAGTATTCTGAATTTCAACAGGAATATCTGAATATCAAATTAATTAAAAAAAAAAATATCTGAATTTCAATGAAATTTCTGAACTACAAAAGGAATTTCTAAATTTCAATTAGTACTTGAAATATTTGAATTATATTTAAAAGTGGTGTAGTTTGATTTTCATTTGAAATATTCTCAATTTTAATTGAAATATTCTGAATTTCAAATGGAATATCTAAATTGCATTTTACATATTCTCAAATTCAAATAAAATTTCTGAATTTCAAATAAAATATCTGAATTTCAAATACAATATCTGAATTTCGAATAAAATATATGAATTTCACATGGGGTGTCTTCATTGAAAATAAAATATTCTGCATTTCAAATGGAATATCTGAACACCACATGGAATTTCTAATTTTTAAATTGGTATTTTCTGAAATATTCTTAAAATTGGTGTAGTCGGAATTCCAATTGGAATCTTCTGAATTATAATTGAACTTCGAATGAAATATTTGATTTTCAATTGAACATTTTTAATATTTCAAATGGAATTAATGAAATGCAAATAAAATATCTGATCTTCAAATGAAGTATCTGAAGTTCAAATAAAATATCTGAAAATGATATGGAAATTTCAGAAATTCAAATTTACTACCTGAATTTTAAATGAAATTCTTAATTTAAGCGGAATTTATCAATTTCAATAGGTTTAATCTGAATTACATTTGAAAGTTACACCAGTCTGAATTAAAATATTCTGAATTTGACCTGAAATATACTGAATTCTAGATAAAATATACTGAATTTCAAATAATATATCTACCTTTGAATTGAAATATTCTGAATTTCAAAAGAAGTATCTGAATTTCAAATGAATTATTCTGAATTTCAAAAGGACTGTATGGATATCATACGGAATTTCTGAACTTCAAATGAACTTTCTGAATTACAGATTGAATTTCTCAATTTCAATTGGTATTTTATGGAGTCTGAATTTCAATTGAAATATTCTGGATTCTAATTGAAATTTCAAATGGAATATCTGAATTTTAATAAACACATTCTGAATTTCGAAAAACTATCGCAATCTTAATTGAAATTATGAAATATAAAATATAATATCTGGAATAGAATATCAAATGAAATATCTGAATTTCAATTAATATATTTTGAAATTCAAAATATCTGAATTTCAATCGAAATAAAGGGTGATTTTTTTGAGGTTAGGATTTTCATGCATTAGTATTTGACAGATCACGTGGGATTTCAGACATGGTGTCAAAGAGAAAGATGCTCAGTATGCTTTGACATTTCATCATGAATAGACTTACTAACGAGCAACGCTTGCAAATCATTGAATTTTATTACCAAAATCAGTGTTCGGTTCGAAATGTGTTCAAATTTTGACAAATTTTGTTCGGCGATGAGGCTTGTTTCTGGTTGAATGGCTACGTAAATAAGCAAAATTGCCGCATTTGGAGTGAAGAGCAACCAGAAGCCGTTCAAGAACTGCCCATGCATCCCGAAAAATGCACTGTTTGGTGTGGTTTGTACGCTGGTGGAATCATTGGACCGTATTTTTTCAAAGATGCTGTTGGACGCAACGTTACGGTGAATGAACACATTTCGAACCGAACACTGATTTTGGTAATAAAATTCAATGATTTGCAAGCGTTGCTCGTTAGTAAGTCTATTCATGATGAAATGTCAAAGCATACTGAGCATCTTTCTCTTTGACACCATGTCTGAAATCCCACGTGATCTGTCAAATACTAATGCATGAAAATCCTAACCTCAAAAAAATCACCCTTTATTTTGAATAATAATTTTTGATATAATAAATGGTGATTTTTAAGCTATTCCAACACTAGTTTTCACTGCTCACGCAGGTTTCGTGTTTTGTTTCGCTGTCAAACATCTTCAGATTGGTCTACAATTTAACCATGAATCGTCTTGCAAACAAACAACGCTTGCAAATTATTTAATTTTATTATCAAAAAAAAGTTATCTGTTAAAAATGTTCATAAGCAGAATCGTCGATTTTGGAGCGAAGATCAGCCAGAAGCATTGCAAGAGCTACCGATGCATTCAGAAAAAGTCACAATTTGGTGCGGTTTATGGGCTGGTGGCATCATTGGATCGTACTTCTTCAAAGATGATGCGAATCGCAACGTACATGTGAATAGTGAGTGCTACCGTGAGACGATATCTAACATTTTTTGCCCAAAATACAAGAGCTTGAATTTCATGTTTCAACAAGACGGTGCCACATGCCAAACAGCACGCGTAACAATGGACTTATTGAGAGGCAAGTTAGGTGAGGACTTTATTTCACGTACGGGACTGGTCAATTGGCCGCCTATATCGTGCGATTTAACGCCTCTAGGCTTTTTTTGTGGGGCTATGTTAAAGCTCATGTCTATACAGACAGGCCCGCTTCAATTTACGCATTTTAAGACAACATTAAATCATTTATTTGTGAGATACCGGCCGAAATGTTGGAAAGAGTATGCCAAAATTAGAATAAGCGGATGAACCATTTGAGGCGCAGACACGGTCAAGGTTTGCATGAAATAAATTATATGGACCGTTCTATCGACCCAAGTAAAGATTTAATGCATTTTTCTGAACTTTTTTTAAAAATACTTTCCCATAGCTTTTAAAACATCGCCCCTGATAATAATAAATATTCTGAATTTGAAGTGAAGTGTCTGAACATCAAATAGAATTTCTGAGTTTTAAATAAAATATCTGAATTTTAAATTAAATTTTTGAATAAGAAATGGAGTTCCTGAAATTGAATTGGTATTTTATGAATTACACTTCAAAGTTGTGTAAGCTGAATTTCTGTTGAAATATTCTTAATTTTAATTCAAATATTATTGAAAAACATATTCTGAATTTCAAATAAAATATCTGAATTTTAGATGAAATATCTGAATGTCGAATGTAGTATCTGAATTTTAATTGAAATACTCCGAATTTTATATGAACTTTCTGAAAATCAAATGAAATTTTTGAATCTGAAATATAATATTTGAATTTCAAATGAAATTTCTGAATTGCAGTTTGTACTTGGAATATCTGAATTACACTTGAAAGTGGAGTGTTTTCAATTACAAATGGAATATCTGAATTTCAAATAGAATATATGAATTTTAAATGAAATTTCTGCATTATAAATGGAATTTCTCAAATTCAAATGATATTTTCTGAATTATACTTGAAAGTGGAGTAGTCTGAATCCCAATTGAAGTACTCTCAATTTCAATTGGAATATTCCAAATTTTAAATGAAATATCTGAATACAAAGAATATTTCTGAACTACAAATAAAATATTTGAATTTAAAATAAAATTTCTGAATTATAAATGGAATTTCTGAATTTCAATTGTTAGTTTTTGAATTAGTCTTGAAAGTGGCATAGTCTGAATTTCAATTGAAATATTCTAAATTTCAATTGAAAGATTCGGAATTTTTATTGACATTTTGTGAATTTCAAATAAAGTATCTGAATTTCAATTTAAATATTTTATATTTCGAACAAAATTTCCTGTGGTACACGATGTGTGTATAAATATTAAATAGAACCAGATGATTTCCTTCAAGCTGGTTAAAAAAACAAAGGTTTGTCTTCTCGATCAGCTGTTGATAATCCAACATGTTAATCTAGAACACAGGGTGGTTCAAATTAAGTGGGTTAAGAACCCCATATGTTCAAACAGCTAGCCGTCAATCAGCTAGAAATTTTAGTACTTAACCATTTGGCAATTCCAACCTATACTCTAACGTTACAAGTCAAGGCAGTCAAGTAGACGATGCAGACGACTTAACGATGATGAATTTGTTATGATGATATTTACTTTGAAGCTATTGATCGCCTACAACAGTGCAGAGTAGGTATGATAAATTCAGAGTTTTAGGAATGATGTTGCGTCATGCTTTATAATTCATTCAACATAAATCAGATTCATGTTATGCACTGGAATTGCCAAGGCATAATGACAAAATTCAGCAATTATGCAGCTGAATTTTGCTTTTTACAACAAAATCATATGTTTTTCTCTTAAATGAAACATTTCTCAAACCTCATCATAAATTCAAGATGAAAGGCTACAAAATCTACAGTAATGATCGGTGAACTCATGGTGGCTGTGTGTTCATTTGAATTAGAAAAGCTGTCGAGCACAATTTTTTGGCTAAAGATACATTTAATTAATGGGAACGATATTATAATAACATCTGCTTATACCCCACATTAGAAGCCTAACATTAAAGATGACTTAATAAAGTTAAATAGCAAAAAGAATGATGTTTTAATTTTTGGCGACTTTAACGCACAACATACAAGCTGGAATTGTGTAATGAATAACACCGACGGGAACATACTTTATAAATATCAAAATCAGTCCTGTGTACATGTTTATTATCCTCCAAATCCTACACGATTCGCCCAGAATTCAATTCCAACAATATCTCATCTAGAGATTCACTCAAACGCCCTTTCTTCAGACCACGTTCCCATCACTTGTTGCATACGAGGGTTGTCTTTTATATTTCGGGATTGGACAACCCTTGTGGTGTCATCTGCCAACTGACAGCTCTATCGTAAAGCTTGACATTTTTGAGGTTATACGTACTCAGAACGTTTCTACATACAAGCGATATTTGTGTTGTTTAGAGTAACTTGAACGATTTTTAGCTTTATTTTCATTTTGATGCATGATTTGAACTGATGGATTTAAAATCAAAATCAAAGAATGTGATTTTCTGCATTTTTTTGGTCAAAAAATAGGCAAGTTCTTATTAAAACAATTAGAAAAACCCCGCGAGTTCTCAAAATATAAAGCTAAGTCCCCCACAGGACTAATATATTTTACTTCACATGTCTCCTAAACTCATGCACAAAATTTTTTGAACCAAACCATATTTATAGCCTCCACTGAAAATTTACTAAAAAAATACCGATTTGGAAACTATTTTTGCACGAAATGGGTATGGGTATCTCTGTAAAAAGTATCGGGCAGAATTTATTTTTGGTCTTTTAAATACACTTTTATCCGCAATATCCAAAAAGAATTATTAAGATATCTCTATTTGATTTTTATTTAGAATTTTTGAGCCCTATCCAGCAAAAAAAATTTTTGGAAGTCTGGCCACTAATGACATTTGACGGGTCACAATGATTTGAAATGCTTGGACAACTTAGGGCCTTAAAATTTTGGAGATTATCTCGATATCACTTCAGCTCTAACCATTACAAAATTCAAATAGTTATCTGAATCTGTTCTCATATGGCATATTTTTTACTGTGTTGTTGCCTCGATCGGTCTACACGTCCGTTGGGGGTTTTATGGTGGGACCAGCCATATGCGAATTAGCTTCAAACTTTCATATAAATTTCGTTTTCTACTCCCAAATACCGTTAATTTGAGTCCAATATTATTACAATCGATCCACTTTTAATTTAGGGTAGTTATTTTTGGGGCAAGGTTCCGACCCGCTTCCGATATTAAAAATTTATGTAGCCTATTATTCCTTCCAGACCATCAAACACAATTTGCGGAAATTTAAGGAAAATCGGTTCAGTCGTTTTCGAATCTCAAAAAACGGACAAGTAAACACACTATGACTTTTGTATATAGAGAGATATTTCTTTCTATTTTATAGTTATAATGGGCCCAAAAAAATTGACCAGCGTTAAAGAGTAGATGTCATGGTACAAAAATAGCTGAATTCGTTATAGCGCTCTGGTTTAATTGCGGCGAGTAAATGAACTAATCCGTTATTAAATCTGTATGACTTTGGTAACATTGCGGCGATACTCTGAACTTGTGCAAAAATCAACTCTGAGGTAGTAACATTAAATCGGTATTTTTAGATTGATTTTCATTTTGATTTGGATTGGTGACAAAATTTACAATGACTTGCTGCAAAAAGTGTCCATATGCGATAATTCAGTTAAAAGTTATACAGCTTAAAAATGAAAGAATGCGCAAAAAGTGTTTTTTGCATTTTTTGGTAAAAAAAAGTATTTTCATTATTTATTCTTAATTGAAAAAATAGCTTAAATACCAATATATTTTTTTGTAACGAGGAAATATTATGGATAATTTTCCAGTGAAATTTGAACAAGCTATGTCAACCTAAACGGGTGCTTAAGTTACTTTAGGATAGGCCATTTATTTATTAAACAATTGGAAAACCCCTCGAGATCTCAAAATGCAAAGCCTAGATCCCCATTAGCTCAAATATTTTTATACCCACCACCGACGGATGGGGGTATATTCATTTTGTCATTCCGTTTGCAACACATCGAAATATCCATTTCCGGCCCTATTAAGTATATATATTCTGGATCAGCGTAAAAATCTAAGACGATCTAGACATGTCCGTCCGTCTGCCCGTCTGTCTGTTGAAATCACGTTACAGTCTTCAAAAATATAGATATTGAGCTGAAACTTTGCACAGATTCTTTTTTTGTCCATAAGCAGGTTAAGTTCGAAGATGGGCTATATCGGACTATATCTTGATATAGCCCCCATATAGACCGATCCCCCGATTTAGGGTCTAAGGCCCATAAAAGCCACATATTATCCGAATTTGCTGAAATTTGGGATAGTGAGTTGTGTTAGTCCCTTCGACATCCTCCGTCTATTTGGCTCAGATCGGTCCAGATTTCGATATAGCTGCAATATAGACCGATCTTCCGATTTAGGGTCATAGGCCCATAAAAGCTTCATTAATTATCCGATTTTGCTGAAATTTGGGACAGTGCGTTGTCTTAGGCCCTTCGCCATCCTCCGTAAAATGGCTCAAATCGGTTCAGATTTGGATATAGCTGCCATATAGACCGATCCTCCAATTTAGGGTCTTAGGCCCCTAAAAGCCACATTTATTAACCAATTTTACTGAAAATTGGGGCAGTGAGTTGTCTTAGGCCCTTCAACGTCCTTTGTTAATTTGGCCCAGATGGGTTCAGATTTGGATATAGTTGCCATTTGGACCGATCCTTCGATTTAGGGGCATAGTTCCATAAAAGCCACATTTATTATTTGATTTTGCTGAAATTTGGGACAGTGCGTTGTCTTACGCCGTTCGACATCCTTCGTTAATATGGCTCAGATCGGTTCAGATTTGGATATGACTGCCATATAGACCGATCCTCCAATTCAGGGTCGTAGGCCCCTAAAAGCCACATTTATTATTCGATTTTGCTGAAATTTGGGACAGTGAGTTGTGTTAGACCGTTCAACGTCCTTCGTCAATTTGGCTTAGATCGGTCTAGATTTGGATATAGCTGCCATATAGACCGATCTCTCGGTTTTAGGTTTTAGGGCCATAAAAAGCGCATTTATTGTCCGATGTTGCCGAAATTTGGGACAAAAAGTTAAGTTTAGACCCTCCACATATTTCTGCAATTTGGTCTAGATCGATCAAGATTTGCATATAGCTGCCATATAGACCGATTTCTCGATTTAAAGTCTTGGCCCCATAAAAGGCGCTTTTTAATCCGATTGCACTGAAATTTGACACAGTGACTTATGTTATGCTTTTCGACATCTGCGTCGTATATGGTTCAGATCGGTTTATTTTTAGATATAGCTACTAAAAAGACCAATATTTTGTTAAATACAATTGAACAATAACTTTTACTTATTAGAATTTATCAGGTCCAAATCGGAATATATACAGATATAGCTACTATGGGGCATAAGGTATGCAATTTTCACCGAATTTTGATGAAAGGTGGTTTACATATATATCCGAGGTGGTGGGTATCCAAAGTTTGGCCCGGCCGAACTTAACGCCTTTTTACTTGTTTTATTTCATATGTCCCATGAACCCATGCAAACAATTTTTTGCACCAAACCATATTTGTAGCCTCTACAGAAAATTTTCTAAAAAAATGCCGATTTGGAAACTATCTTAGCTCTGTAAAAACTTACAGCTAAATTTAATTTTGGTCTTTTAAATACACTTATATCTGCAAATATCAAACAGAATTATTAAGATATCTTTATTTGTTTTTTTCTTAGAATTTTTCAGCGCTATTCAGCAAAAAAAGAATTTTAGAAGTCGGACCACAAATGATGATTTGGCAGCCGGAACAATTTTTCTTAATTCCGAGGTGACCAACTTAAGGATCTTGCGGCGAAACACTTACACTACATAGGGCCTTGACTATTTCAAAATTAAAATAGTTATCTCTATCTGTTTTCCTAGGGCATGTTTTCTACTAGTTTTTTTCGGTTCTATCCCGCTGTATGTTGCCTCGATCGGTCTATATGTTCGTTCAAGGTTTTTGTGGAGGGGAGAGTCCCATGCGAATTGGCTTGACCATATTTGTAACCTTCACAGAAAATTTACTAAAAAATGCCGATTTGGAAACTATATCTGCCCAAAATGGGTATTATGGTTTTCTCAAAAAAAAAAAAAAAAAACTTTCGAGCAGATTTTATTTTTGGTCTTTAAAATTCAAATAGTTATCTCCATCCGTTCTCATATGGCATATTTCCTACTAGTTTTTTTCGGTTCTATCCCACTGTATGTTGCCTCGATCGGTGTATATGTGCGTTTGGGGTTATTGTGGTGGGGCTAGCCCCATTCGAATTGGCTTGAAATTTTAATATGTTTTATTTTCTACTCCCAAATACCGTTAATTTGAGTCCAATATTGTCACAATCTATCCATTTTTAATTTTGGTGGGTATTTTTAGGGCTCCGACCCGACCTCGATATCAAAAATTTATATAGATTATCATTCCTTCCAGACCATTTTACACAATCTGTGGAAATTTCAAGAACATCGGTTTGGTCGTTTTGGAGTTTCGAACAAACAGACAAGCAAACACACTATGACTTTTATATACAGAGCGATGCTGCTTTCTATGTTATAGTTACAATGAGCCCAAAAAATTTACCCGCGTAAAATGTAGATGTCGTGGAACTAAAATAGCCGAATTCATTACAGCGCTCTGTTTTAATTGCGGCGAGTACACGAACTAATCCAATATTAAATCTGAGTGACTTTGGCGACATTGCGGCAATACTTTGAACTACCACCCTGAGGTGGTAACATTGAAACAACAGAGTTGATTTTGTAGGTTGCTGTTTTACACGATACCATTCTGGCAACACGAAGAGTAAAAATAAAATTAAAAAATCACTTAATTTTTATAGAAAACAAGAGTATATATGAAAAATAAGTGTTATTTTAGTGATAAAAAATATGGAGAATCTAGAAAAAGTCATAAAATCGTAAAGCAAAAAGTGTCCCCAATGTATCGGTGTCCTCAAAACATCCATAATATAGACTGAAATTTTGGGGACAGTCCCCAAAGTATACAAATGTCCTCGAAACATACATTATACAGAAAAATTGTCCCGAAAGTATCCATTTTACATATATATATATATATATATATATATATATATATATATATATATATATATATATATATATATATATATATATATATATATATATATATATATATATATATATATATATATATATATATATATATATATATATATATATATATATATATATATATATATATATATATATATATATATATATATATATATATATATATATATATATATATATATATATATATATATATTTTAATTAAAAGATTACATTTAATAGGAGATGTGTTGATAAGCCCTTGCTTGAAATAATTTACATATGTAAGTCAGTTGACGTCATTCCAAGACAATTAAGGGGCCGTTTACATACCGCGATTGGCACTGGTAATTACAAATTGTTAAGTGTTGGTGGTGGTTGGGTTTATTGGTTTTTGTGTCAATAAACTTAATAATTTTGCAACAGCATTTTCTTTTTTTTTTTGTTTCAAAAATCGATTATAAAGGGCAGGTCAATATAATCATGAAAATACTCATTAAAAATAAAAAATGTAGATTGTTTATAATCTCATGGGAAAAACAATTTAATACATCTACTTTTTCTTTATTTCCTTAATTGTATTCTTTTGTTTTGACTGCATTCTTCATGAATCGCAATGACAATGGACCTACTATATATGTAAGTAGGTATGTATTTGTCTTGTTCATGTCACGTATGTATGTATATATTGTTGTTATAAAATTGTTTTGCTGTCTGAAAGCTAAAACACACGTCTGAATTAAGTAGCTTATGAAAGATTGGAATATACAATAAATTATAATTTACATTCATAATTTATATATTGTTATTTTAAGATTTATTTGCATTTATAAGTTAGAAAAAAATATATATTTATATAAGGAAAGACTTTAAATAGACTTTGTATCTATAATATAAGGAGTTGCAAAGAAATAATAAAACACAGGTAGGCAGTCACATGGCTCAACACATGGCTCAATAATAGAAGGTCACATCACGTGGCGAAAACATAAAGTGGAAAAGCCCCATGATTAAACCCCGTGTACACTGCTCTTTAAATCCGGATTTAAAGGCGCGATCATCTGTTTTTCCTTGATAAAATCAGCTGACGAGAGCCCTAATTTTCCTGAGCAGTGTAAACGGGGTTTTATTGAGGATGTCCAAATGTGCAGACCAAAAATGTCAAAATAGGAACATAAACAAAAAATGAATTTAGAAAAAGAACAAATTGAAGTCCTCAATGACAAGTAAAGTCTAAAATTAAAAAATGTGTATGTCGTCTGATGGCTTTCCAGAACTATATTTAATGAATCCTGGGGCCCAACACAAGTTGATTATATCTAATTAAATCAACATATTTTAAAGCAAATGTAGAATTTGATATAGGTAAAATTTAATCTAAACACATATATTTTTAGCTTTTGAAAGTATAAGCTAATGAAATTAAGATTTTTAGAACGTAACTTAAACAAGTTTTTATTTTTCCAACAAAATTTGTCGCAGACAATTTAATGAATAAGTGTGTTTAAATTTGACTTTTTTTAAATTGACTTTCTCAATACCGGAATTTTTGACAATAAAACACATGTTTGATGATTAACACAAAAAAGTTGTTTTCGATTAAATTTCAAATGCGCAATACAATTTCAAAAAAAAAAATTCTTGAAAGACAAAAAACCATAATGAGTTGGGCAATAAACATCAGTGCGAATACTACTGATAATAAAGAAAACTAGGTAAATATTTGATAAAAAAAAACACACACACAAACATTTGGAAGAAATATATGTATGCGTTCTAGAAAAGATATGACAAATACATGTTCCTTAATAGTGGCATAATCCATTAATCACATAATAATTTATTTCATTTATGCTTTTGTTATTGTTGTGAAAAATTCCTAAAAAATATGTCACAGAATATTCCATTATGTTTAGTTTCTTTATCTTAAGACTTTTAGCACACATTCTGCTTTCGCTAGTTACACAGCGCTACAAAGAGTGGGCTCAAATGAAGAGAAAAAAACAATACATGTCTGGCAGGTGTGAAAGGACTATTAGTTTCATTATTGAACCATGGAAATCACCAACAATCAGGGTTCCATGTTTCTATTTCCAAGGGAATAACTGTGCAACTCCACTTAAAAAAAATACTGTATATTAAAAATGTGAAATGAATAAATTGCTTTTTAGGTCATAATGACTTTACCAAAAATCGAATTTTCTTTTAAATTCATTGGAATAAAAAAGTTCGACTAGGTGACCATGGATCGCATTTGTTAAGTTTTTGCGTGATTGCGGAAAAAGATTAGGCGACATACATTTTTGACACTTCTCGCATTTGAGTATGAAAATCTGCTCTTTGTTAACATTCATATTTAATACATGTTTTCTCTTAAGTAGGGTGGTACTCTGTTTTTAGTTATGAGAAACTTCAACAAAATATCCTAATTTACATTTTTATGGCAAATTTTTTGCACAATCACAATTCTGTCATCATATTACACTAGGAATAATTGTGCCGTTTTGTTAATTTGAAGTCATACGCCAAAAAAGCTATTTTAATTTTTTACATATTTTTCATTTAGATTTTTTTATATGGAGTTTGACAGTTGTCCACCTGAAAAGCTGAATAGAGTACCAACTCTTATTTATGGAATTTTCAATCGACAAATTTTAACATTATCAATGTTCATGGCACCTTTCCACTTTTCGTTTTCGGCAAGTGACCTAACTTTCTATTAGTGAACACTGGGTCGTTGGAAGAATTTCCCAAAGAGTTGCTTCTTTTAGGTACTCAAATTCAGAGATCGGTGTGTATAGGAACTTGGTGAGGCCGTTGAGTTACAACAGAAGGCGTCATGTAAATTTTTTTAGTTGGAGTTGGCTTCAGCTAAATCATATATGAGCGCACTCTTGAGGCTCAAGAAATCAAATCTATTAATGAAACCTGGTCTGTTGGCAATATTGGCCACAACATGTGTGAAGGAAACATTAAGTCGAATAAGATTATGAGAGTGATACACAACTTATGATGATAATAATCTAATTTAATGAATCCTCTGCACTATAAACCTTTAATTTCTTACAGAAAATAATTTGTAACATGACGCGAGAAATGATGTAACTCTATATTGCTTTCTGCTTCATCCAAAGCAGAGAGCTTTCGGAATTGTTGGGAAAAACTTTAATCAAATATCATAATTTTTTTAATATAATTACAAGAGGTTTTAGTACTAACTCAATCTTTTGTTCACATTACACTGAGATTAATTTTTGCTAATTGCCCCTTTTAAGCCATTAGCACAAAAAATGCATTTATTTTATTACCTGTTTTTACCTCATACGTTTGTTTATATGGAGTTTGACAGTTGTTTAGCCGAATAGAGTACCAACCCTTAAGCAACACTAAATAAAAAAAAGATGCTTAAATTTTTTCTAAATTTATTTCTTTAAGTGTTGCGAAATGTTTATTTATCTTTCTTACTTTTGCCATGCTACAAAACAACATGGGTTGTATAGCAAAAAACAAAAGTGCTTAATCGCTTTTTCTCAAGTATAAGGCCAACGTAATAACGATAAAATTATTCTCACTTTGTTGCATAGTGCTATCTATGTAGTATTTATAAACAAACAGCATAATGAATTTTACTTTTTTTTTGTTTTCAAAATGATGATAAACAATGAAAACACAATAATACATAAATATGTATGTATGTGTATGACAGGGAGATATCTAGTGTATCCAGAGACTCGTGTGGCTGCTAGCTGTTCTTGCATTTTATGGTTCTTAATGACAGACAAGATTTTGCTGTTTTCTTTTATGTAGTAGATTTTTTCATTATTGAAGACATTCATAAGCAGAAATAAACAAATAATATAGAAGATTTCAGTGGTGAAATTTAATTTTCAAACAAAGAACAGGTTTAAGATTCAAACTAAACAGTATCAACAATAATATTATGTATATATATCGAAAAAAATGTGCGGTGTTTATTAGTATATACCAGTTGGCAACCTTGTTAGTACCGAAAGGGGATATTAACGGGATTTGCAGGGTGCCTTAAACAAGGTAACAGTTGTCCAAAATTTGTATTTTGGCATTTATATGCGAAAAAAAAAACAACACTGGGCAACCCTTAATTGTAGAGTAATGAAATGTAAACAGCTGTAAGCATTTATTTTTTAGCTAATCTATGATAACCTTATACTACCCCCTACAAAATTGGTAATTTTAAAAACCAGACAATTTTTATATTCTAGTTTACCTAGGAATCAAAGTACATCGTTATTTGTCCAATTTATTCCAAATGCTAATGTTCGGAATAGATTTTTGCCACTACGATAAAGTCAAAAATTAAAAAAACAAAACAATTCAAACAATTTCTTAATTGCGTATGTTTGATGTATATCACTTAAATGTGTGTTTTTTTGTTAATTGCTGAATTGTGGTATATTGGTTTCTGGTCGCCCCTTTTTACGACCCACGAATATAAAGTGTTTATGTGTCTGTTGTTTTGATTTTAATATTTTTCACCAAAGAAAACAAAAAAAAATATATAAAAACGTTTATCTGAAAAAAAAAGGAATTTCGAATGCGAGGTGCGAATTTGTTTTGTATACAAACGAAAATGTTTATGTAGGTAGGTATATATATAAAAAACACACACACATATATATACCAAGGTATTAAAGTAGTATGTAGGTGTATAAGCATAAATTATTTGCTTATACATTTGCATGCTATAAATACTATATACTAGTTTTTGTTTTTTTTTTACAAAACTCGGCTTTGGCTTTAGCTGTTATAAAATCCAGATTTAGAAATATCAACGCAAAAGACTGGTTATTTAATGCAAAATTGAATTTTTATTGAAAGACTTTTTATGTATATATGCAACATTACCAGTTGTGTGGGAATAACCAGACAGACGTTTGTTATTCTATCTGCCACCTGAATAATAAATTCGTTGATCTCTTTCTTTTTGTTCTTTTTGTTTGTTTTGTTTTAAAGAAAATGCGCATTTTGTTTGAGTTTCTAAGAAGTGAGTGGCTTGATGGAAAACAGAACGTGCTGAGGTTGAGTTTTGTTATTCCAAAATAACAATTAAAAAACCACAACAATACTGAGCTACTACAATGTTTTTTTAGTTATTGTAAATAATTTATCATAGAGAGTAAAAATTTAATTTTTCTGTGTATAATTATACACAGAAAAAAATAACTCTAAGAAAGAACCCAGTGCCAAATTTGTATGTGAAACAGTTAATTCTCAACGAATTTTAGCATTGAATATAAGAAATTAATTGTTGAAGTTGGTTTGTAGAGACTTGACAGACAATATATTGGACATTTTGTGGATGTTAACCAATTCTTTTGTTGAAACAGTTGTAGCACACCAGACTCCCATGCCATTCATGAATTGCAAACCATGTAATGCAATTCTATAACACATCGATTAGTTAAATATGTCCACAAAAAAATCGTTTGCACTAACGTTTATGTTGTTCTCCAATTCCTTGTTAATTGAAATCGTTATCTTTTTTTCTCTCTGGCAACTCTACCCGGAAAAACGAAAAACACAAGGAATCAACAAAAAAAAAATAATAAATAATTCTTCTCATATCCTGAAATTCTTCTTTTGTTAATTCAAAAACACCACAAATCTAAATAATATGTGCACAATTATTTAAGAAACGTACTATCAATAGCAATTTATTCGTATAAAACTTTTGCGGACAGTTTTTTTTTCATATTTCATAAAAAAACGAACGAGAACAACCAGCGCGAGCCGAACTAAGAAAATAAAACTACCACCACACACTCACACCAAATCTGCGCTGCAAAACAAGCACATGTATGGTTGGTATAATGGTTTTTTGGTTTGCTTCTGACTATTATTATTGTTTTTCTTATATGTTGTCTTGCAGAGCAAGCCCCTTTCAACAACAAAATTTTTACTTTGGGTGGTTCAGATTCAATATAAATTGTTGCAGGAAAATCAACAAATTTTGACGTTATTTTTTCGACAAAAGTTGTTGTTTTTCAAAATTATTTTTATTTGTGTACCCCAATGTAGTTGGAATGGTTGACTACGACTGATCTATAAAAGAAAATTTTCAAATTTACCAAATATTTCAAATTCACATTAAGTTTTGTGAATACAGGTGTAATTAATTAAGCTTGTCAACCTATTCTTTTTAATGTTTGCTTACCTTTTCTCTGATTTGTGATATTTTCCATTGAAATATTATGACAATTTTAATATTTATGGCGACTTTCCACTTTGTTCTCAGCAATTAACGGTACTGTTTGCTTGGATATTCTATATTGCGTTTATGGTATACCGTAAACAAGAGATACAAGTACAGCTTATAACATAACTTCATAGAAAATTATGACATTTTCATTCAACTATGTAATGCACAGCTATGAATATTATAACATTTGCTAAAGCATTTAAAGAAAAATCTAACAAGCGATCCTTAACAAAAAGTCACATATAGCACAATTCTTTAACACAAAAAGTGAAAACAAAACAAACAAGTTCCAGGTTCAGGTAGAGCATTGAAATCAAATGAAAGAGTCATGTACTCTGTACTGGGTTCAAGAAATGCCATTTAATTATCGAGGTCATATAAGGCACTATAAGTAAATGTTTTTCCCCATATTTATTGTTTTAATTGATGCAGTAATAACAACAAATGTAAATTTAACGGAATTGTACTAAGTATTTGATTCTTATTTGAGTTCAAACTCAATTACAATTAAATTTATTTGAGAGTTGGTATGTTCTTAAGGGTAATTTTCTGTTGGTACACAATAAAATCACCTTTTGACTTTTGGGTTTTGTGGTTTAGAAGGATTTTATTTAATGCTATTGCCTAAATTGTATTTTGGAAACGTATATATGCATTTTTTAAGACAAAAATTTTCGTTAAATATATGAAAATTACCTATTTCTCTTTTGAGGACAAATCTTAGTTGGTCTAATGAAAGATCAAGGTAGATCATAATAATATGGTAGATTCGTACCAGATTGTGACAAAAGATCAAGGTAGATCATTAGATGGTAGATTCATGCCAGATTAAGACAAGATTTTGAGTTTATATAAATTTTGCCTTGCCACACAATAAATGATTTGATTTGGATGGTAAAATTAAAATTAAAATAATTAATCCAGGTAATGTACAGCAAATGGTAAAATTTTTTTCTCGCGGAGTACACTTTCCGTCTGCATTATAGTTAAGAACCACACACAAACAACGTAACATACTCAAAATCAGAGTTGCACTAATCAATGATTTTAACAGATGGTTGCGGCCAGCTGATTATTTTTTTTTGTTTTTGATTTTGCAAAAACTTTAAATTTCAAATTCCTGTCAACACATCTATGATTGTTTTCTAAAAGTTTAAAAATATTTCTGATTTTAAATTATATTCAGTATAACTGCAACAAAAGGGTTATAATGATGAAATTACTAAAATTTAACACTTTTCAAAGAGATAAGTTATAAAACAAAAAAAAAAAACATATTCCAAATCCAATATGACATTTAATTTAAGTCATGTGCCAATTAACGGTTAACGCTTGTTGTTGGGCAAGTGACCCTACCTTTAGTTTAAAACGACTTAAAAGTTCTAAAAAGAGCCTTACATTTTCCAATTAGACAAAGCCAACGGTTTAAACCATTTTTCATTAATGTTTTTTTGTTGTATATAATTAAAAAATTTAATTTTTTTATGAGTTGAGTTATGTTTCTTCACAACTTTGCAATATGAATTATTGGACAATTGACCCTTCCTTCTATAGAGCTAGTTTTATATGCAAGCATTGTATAAACTTCAGCTAACAGATATTGAATGAAATTTAATTGCCTATAAACAGCCAATAAAAAAAGTATTTAACTGACACATCATAACAATTGTTAATCACTGGTACAAAGTTCTTTCAATTAGCATTATTTCTCGTAGAAAATATTAGCTGCATACAGTCAATACAATGACAATGGTAACAGACATGCTCGTTGTCAAGGAAAACTTTCATTGAAAATGGTATTTAATTAAGTATCACTTGAATTAGTGATATTTATTGTTGTTGAATTGCTGAGAAAATTAAAACGTTTTACATGCTCAAGCTGAACAACTGATAAAATAAGAAAAGTGGCAAACTCAAATTCCTAAGGAATAAATAAGTGGGAAATAATTAAAATTTATAGAATCAATCATAGCTTTGCCAGTTGACAACAGGGTATTTAAGCTGGTAAATGCAGCAAAATACACTAGCGGTCATTTTTCCAACAACAAAAATATATATCCAGGTAACACTTACTTGATTGGCACATAAAGGTTCAATCAACTGTCCAAACCTTTTAAGTGTACCCTGACTAAATACTCTAATACATTGATTAGTTTTAACAGGCCACCCTCAATAGGTAAGCCCTAAACAGAATGAGCGCGTTGAGCTTTTTTTCTTGACCATTGGGTTGAAAAATGTAGCTCTGCAAACAAATTCCACAAAAGCAATGGGCAAAAGTTAAAGGATTTTCAACGTTGACGAGTGAAATCGAGCATTATTCTCACTAGGCTGTCAAATTTCTGGACACTTTCTAATTGACGTTCTTGTTTTTATTTGCATAATCATGTGTGGCATCCACAAGATCAAAAGATTTATGATTAAAAAAGTGTGAATTAAAACAATTAAAATGTAAAAAACAAAATGTGAAAAAATTTAAAATCCAAACCAAGCATTTGACATTCTAGGGGGATTTGGAAACAAGTCTGGAGTTGGGAAATTCCATTAGCTGAGCAAGTGAGCCAACCTTCCTGATTCAACCATGGTTTGCGCGTTAATTTTTTGACATTTGTTCGCAGAGTTGCATTTTTTAAAGCAAAGCTCAAAAACAAAACGCAACCCGCCCATTATGGTTTGGCCTCGATTTTTTTTCAATTTTTCCCGTAAAATTTGGGTTAGGGCAGGATACACTTATAAGGTAGTCATGCGAACAGCTGATTACAATTTTTTATATTTGTTTGGATTTTGCAGTAAATCTAAATGTCAAAGACTTGACAACACAGCTTTGTTTTTTTTTTCTAAAATCTTGAAAAGAATTTCTTTTCGATTCGATGATCCACACATAAGCAACAAAACAGTGTTATAATGATGAAAATATAAAACACATTTGAAGAAAATAATTTGTGAAAAAAGTTTATTTCTAAAACCACTTTGACATTTCAATTTACGGCATTCGCCACTCAAGGTAGTTTCGTTGGGGGTAGATGTTTGTTGTTGTGCTAATGACGCTACCTCTAAATTGTATCATAGGGTTAGGGAAACAAATAAGCTATACACTGATAGCAATATCATGCATTTTCTGCATGCTTCCAATTATAATAAATTAACCTAATAGCCTTGTCATTTTCTGTCATTTTCGTGCATGATCTGACAACAATTGTACATTTGACACCGTCATTATATTTTCCAGTGTGTCAATATAAATGATAGCCAAACGTTTCCACAACGATACACCATGCATGGGGAGAGTTGCATACAAGACCCTATTACGGTCTTGTCGAAAAAAGAATTTTAAAAATTAATAGAAAGGCATACAAATTTTTCATAAGTCTGTTGATCACTTCCCATAAATGTATTTAGTTTATTATAAGTTTATTATTCCCGTGGATATATTTAAAACATTAACACCGGTATTCACAAAACTTAATGCAGATTTAAAAAAGGTTTATTTGACAGATTTCCTTTATAGAACCATTTATCATTATATGTAACGAACATGGCAACCCTATGTTATGTTTACACTAATCGCTATGACACATGTAGCATTAATCGACTTAGAAAGGTAAAATGTAACGGTTTATGGCTCAAGATTATGAGAACACTATTTATGTATTTTTATATTAATTTTTTGTGCTAAAAAACTCATATTCTCCAAAAACAGTTGTCTTTTCAAAATTAACCTTGAACAAAATACCTATGTATATTAGCTGCTGCTCGCCAAATTAGAATAATACCTTGGCAAAAGCCTAAAATAAAAAGATATTAGCAAACATTTATAGCAAAGGGTATAAACGAGCAATAATTATTTCATTGTGGACTAATAGGGAAAGTATTAAATATAAGTACATACATATATTCTAATTAGGGTAATTATCCATATGTATATTAAACCTTATTTCAATTCATACCAAAGACAGTAGAAAGACCAGGTGTTGGGTTTGCGTGTGTTGTTGGTGTTGGCCAAGTACAATTATCAGTTGTTTACCCCACACCTTATACGTTAAGAATGTCACGTACAAATATACACCGCTACACTTAAGAGGCAACAACAACATAACCACTACAATATCATATTGGAAATCTCAACTCAAAAAAAAAACAAAATAAGGAAACTAATTGCTGAGAGTTTTAAAAAAGCATCATTTTTTTGTTGGTCCAACATACGTACACACTACCATACATTTATCCATACTGAGAAAAACACAACAGCACAGCAGCCTCATACAACAAGGCACCTTTCTGCCGGTATTTATTTATTTTAGCCAATATAAAAAAAAAACAAAAACCAAAGCAAACTCGCAAAAAAACGTCATCACGATCACTCGGTGAACGCGTGCTTCTAGGCATGTAACGTTTATTGGTATACTCAGTATGCTCATACATATAAATATTCGTTGTTCAGACTTGGTGCTATCTATCTATGGCCAAGACAAAAACGCCAAACCAACTGAAATTGATGGATGGATGGATGGTTGGTTGGATGGATGCATACATGTGTATGGTGGTAGAGAAGGGGTGGAGGGTAAGCGCTGGCCAAACATCCCAAGAGACTTGTACAATTTAACCAATAATAATTATTGTTAAATTATTCGTTATCATAAGCAAAACAAGTTCACTTGCTGCCTCCAACCATTGTTGTTTGGAAAACAAAGAAAGCACACCAGCAACAATAATAACAAAACAAAGAATACATAACAAAACATGAAACTCAAGAAACCTGGAAATTAAAGCCAGGTGATCTTTAAAAGTCAAAACAAAAGCCGCTTGGGGTTTGGAAGTGTGAACGCATGTATGTATGCATGCACGGTTGTCGACAGCAACTGGTTTTCAGTTGAGCAGTTACTCTGCTGTATGGGGCTCTCTCCCCCACTTAACAAAAAAAACAAAGGCAGCCCTCAGTCAACCATCTTTGCGGTGCCCCAGCAAACAACCAACACTATTTATGCCTACATACATACATATACATACTTGGTGTGTGAGTTTGATGGCAAATGTATTCAACATTCATCACATCATGACAAATATATCAATGAAAATAAACGTGAGCAACAAACGAACAAACCGTTCAAAGTCCAACTTTTGTTTGGGTCGCAGTCCAAAGTCCAATTTGAAAGATGAACAAAAAAAAAATCGGCAAGGCAAGCAAATATCCAATATACATGGTGGAGCTTTACCTCTTCTTGTATGTACTCACAAACTGTGAGAACTAAGTTTGCCGAAAGAGATATCTTAACCAACAACCAACAACCAACCAACCAATTACATGGCTCGATCTCTGTTGCTTTGCATTGTGGGGGAATACCGGGCAACAGCAGCTCTCAATTCACTTATTAAATTACAGATCTCTACACATCTATACAAAGTTGAAAGAGATACAGAGTGTAGGTAATATCTCTTTTTTTACACATATACACCTTGTAACAGGGATGATAAATGGGAGAGTGGGGAAATGGTACCAGATACCGTAAAAAAAATTCTTAACTATTCTCTGTTGTGTATGTTTGACCATTGTTATTTTATCTTTTTTAGTTTGCTAGGCTTTAATTTATTAAAAAAGAAAATCCGGTGTCTAGAAAATAACTCAGAAAATAAAATATTTTTTTAAACAGTTTGTTATTAGGATGTAAATAAAGTGCCAAAATTACTCCATATATTGCAAAAACTTATTTAGTTTTATTTATTTTTCTTTTGTTTGTCGAATTTTACTTTTTTAACCCTAAAAATACCTAATTTTGAAATACAGCATTGTATTTTATCTACAAAGTAGGTTATGCGAATACCAAGATGGCAGAGATCTTGGTTTCATTTTCTTGCCAACTTTTATCATGGTTTTTAGAGAATGAATTTTGGGGTTTTTTTCCTAAAGAGGTAGGGTGGGTCTCTTGCCCAAATACAAAAATACCTATTAACATATCATACCTATTAGAAACATATCTTTGTTTTATAACTTGTATCATTGAAAATTAGTAGCTAAGAGGAGCGAAATAAAAGAGAAATTTATATGCTCTCAAAATTTAACAGGAAATGTTAGGCTTATAGTTGTTGGTAATTATTTTATTTTTCTTCAAAGCAAGCAGCTCTGACGAAAACTTAAAAAAATTAAATTTACATCAAATAGAAAAGAAATGAAAGAAAGATGCTCACATTGGAAGCTAAGATTGCCGAAACTCTATATACTTGCATTACGCCGTAGTTCCTTTGCGGGAAAGGAAATAATGTATATTTAGAAAATGCAAACTGTGTGGCATTGAGAGCAGAATCCTGCTTGCGGTATTTTCCTAGATAGTTCTTATTTTTCTATATTCACAAGCGCCACCAACCAATAAATGCTCGAATTTCAAATTCAATAATTGTTATACCTAATATTTTGTTGCTAATATACTGAATATCGGATAAAATATGACATAATTTTAAACTTTTTGAAAACAGGCATAGCGGCTGACATGTACCATTTGGCTTTAAGAGTTTTTGCAAAATCAAAACCAAACTGGCCGCATGGCTCTCCCTTCTTGGTCTACACTGCCTATGCATAACATTTGACATCTCTTGACGTTCCTCTTACTGTAAGGCAATTTGAATCTAATAATGCGAATATTCAGTAAAATATTTTTGTGCTAAAAAAGTACCATAGCCACCCAACATCTCTGTCTTGTAATAGTTTTTAATCTCATTCTATACATGTACATAATACACATGTACAACGACTCTTTACAAGTTTTCATGCTGCACGAAGAGAGGAAATAAAGAGTTTATATCTGTCTAAATGAGCGACAGTGGGGAGATTTCTTAAGAGTTCATGGGAAATTAACACAACACTCAATGAAGGAAAACACAAAAAAGCACATGTTGAATGCGTGCTGATGATGGTGTCGATTGGTTTAAGCATGCCGTCCATATGTTTGCCTCACTTTTAGATACATGATGATAATAAGTTTTGTTGCTGTGTCCGTGTTAGCGCAAAAAAAAGCGAAAAAAAAATAACAAAACAAACAACATCCTCCATTTACTTATAAAAACTTTTCGGTGTGTGGTTTGGACTTTGTACCTTTCATAAAAATACAACTTTTTTTGTTGACATTAGTTTCATTTTGTATGCACAGACGTACATATGTATACACTACATTTAGGCGGCGAGCTCACACTTGGTTATATAGTTATTATACCTTGTGTGAGAGAGCGCTATACTATAGCCATGAGCATTATGGGCTATTGCAGCCATAAGTGACAGTCGGCATTGTCACTAATAGAGACATCATTTATTATTTTTATTATTATTCATTTCTAATGAATTGGCAATAAATAAATAAATTGGTTTTGATTATTTAAACGTGTTGCCATGTAGAAATAAATATTTTAAATTATAATTAATACCAATTTCGAGGTTTGCAATATTTATGATATCAATATGTATGTGTTCATATTAAATGTTGTATTTGAAGTTTGTTAAAGACATTAAGGGCCGTTGTCACTATATCTGTAGGATAGGTTCACTGTAATTTACTAATGTACTGTATTTAAATATGCATGCCGTTCAGATTCGTCTATTAAAAGGAGGTCCCTTATCATTGAGCTAAAACTTAAATCGGAGAGCATTGATTGGTACGTGAGAAGTTTGCCCCTTGTCCTTAATGCAAATTTTCATTTTAATGTATTTTACACATGTACTGTATGTTACACATGTACTGTATTTTACACATGTACTGTATTTTACACATGTACTGTATTTTACACATGTACTGTATTTTACACATGTACTGTATTTTACACATGTACTGTATTTTACACATGTACTGTATTTTACACATGTACTGTATTTTACACATGTACTGTATTTTACACATGTACTGTATTTTACACATGTACTGTATTTTACACATGTACAGTATTTTATACATGCACTGTATTTTACTCATGTACTGTATTCTACACATGTACTGTATTTTACACATGTACTGTACCATCATGTATATCCCTGAAGATAGGGCTTCATTCACACTTCGGTTTAACATTAAATGGTTTACATTTCTCAGCAACGCTTGGTCTAACACATACATTTATGCAAACAAATTTCGAGTGATAGCACCTTAAGATGTACAAAAATTTCACATGAAGTGATTAAACGAGCTGGAGAAAGAAACTTAAGAAGAGGTGGCTTAATTTTTAGTTTTTTGTTCTCCAGCAGAAATTAAATCCTTGGTGAAATTTAAAAATTATTTTTTTTCTGAATATGAAGAAACTGCCCTTGAATATAAGCCTCTGCTTGTAATCACTTAACCAACCAACAAAAATACCGCAGAATGCTCAGAATACCGTTAGATGATATGCAAAGAATGTTTTTCTCTTCTGTAATTAAGTCTTGATTTAAATAGAGAGAGAGAGAGATGATCTTTGTCTGCACATACATACGTACTCATATTAGAAAAGTCAATTGAGCACTTACAACAAAAACGTTACCATTAATATTCTTTTTCTCCTAATTACCGAGTCAATGAGCAATGTAATGCTTTGGTAGTAGCTATACAACACTCAGTTAATGCAACCTTTAATCAGCTGTGCTGAGTACATTTTCTAGTCAAGTAGGTATGTAAATATATGCCAATTGTAGAGGGGCATTAAATATTAACATCATTAAATAACTGCTAATTACCTGGTATAAAAATAACAACACCAACCGGTTTTTGGCCGAGATGTCATATTTGTATATACTATATTTAAACATTTCATTAGCATTCAGATATATAATTTATTAACTTGTCTTTAGTTGCTAAGTGTCCCTTGACTTCTTTGTATTATTATTACTGTATGTCTTAGTCATTCAGTGAAAAATTTTGCGTTTACCTATCGGCCAGTCGTCGTCGTCGTCTGTAGCCGTGTCCATCTTTTAAGAAAAATCATTCTTAATTATAAGATATTTTTGGAAGGCGCCCATAAACAGATCGCAGCGAATCAACGCAAGAAAAACAAACAACGATATCTCAAGGCTGTTGTTGTTATTATTATTCCTTAAGAAAAGCTGTTGGTTTAATATAAGATTATTTATACAAGGTTGGCCATTTGTTTATCATTCAAATGTAAAATGTCATTTAAAAAAAGGCTTTTTATTATCATGACAATATTAATAACTTCCAAAGATATAATGAAACCCCAACAACAAATGACAAGGTATGAATGTCTCCCATACTTTTTCATATGTATGTACATAGGTAGGTGAATAATTTGCCCTTCTTTAAGTGGTAAACACTTGTCAGAAGGGGGCTTTAAGATAAAAAATAAACACTGCGCTGTTATGTTAAGAACATTGAACCAACAAACAAGTAAACATGGCATTAAGTATTTTTTGTTTTTTTGGCCAGCACGCTGTTCATATTTTTCTTTTAGCCATATTATAAAGAGGAGAAAGTAAAATATACGCCTTGGTACCTATATTATATGAAAATGTCGAATGTACTATAAGTAGGCTACAAAAAAACAAACACCTACATGCTCTACTTTCTATTAAATATGGAATTCTCTATGATATAATTTCAACATATGAGATAATTTGTTTAACAAAGAGGCATAAATCAAAAGTTCGGAATAAAAATGTACAACGAAAAGGATTTTGAAAGCGTGCTAAGTTCGGCAGGGCGGAAACTCCACGATAGATCGCATTTGTCGAGTTCTTTTCCCTATATCTCTTTTTTTTTGGCAAACAAAGAATAAAAGAAAAGAATTGATTTTATATTGGAGCTATATCAAGTTATGGTCCGATTCGGACTATAATTGAATTGAATGTTGGAGACCATAGTAGAAGTCATTGTGTTAAAGTTCAGTGCAAAATTTCAAGCGGCTAGGTATACTCCTTCGAAAGTTAGCGTGGTTTCAACAGACAGACGGACGGACATGGCTAGATCGACTTAAAATGTCATGACGATCAAGAATATATATTGGGTTGCCCAAAAAGTAAATGCAGATTAGAATGAACTTTAATCAAATATACTTTTTTTACACTTTTTTTCTAAAGCAAACTAAAAGTAACAGCTGATAACTGACAGAAGAATGCAATTACAGAGCCACAAGCAGTGAAAAAATTTGTCAACGCCGACTATATGAAAAATTCGCAATAGCTTTTTGGGCAACCCAATACTTTATGGGGTCCCAGATGAATATTTCGAGGAATTACAAACAGAATGACGAAGTTAGTATGGTGGAGGGTATAAAAATCAAATTCCTCAAGCTTTGCGGCATAGCTTTAGCAGTGATGTGCATTAATTGGTGAGAATGAAATACAACTCGATAGTAGATTTGACTTTGAAATATAGATAAGTTTATTTGTATGCATATAGGATGATGAAATAATAAAAGAAACCATTCTTCAAAGTTACCTACGATCAAGTCAGGTTTATAAAGATTCTTGGTGGGTTTCTCACACTATATCCGGCATGCCACCAATGGACTGGCATTCTTTTATATTAAAGGAGTTACTAGCATTTTAAAGTTACAGATACCTCGTTTATTTTTAGGTGGGTGATCAAAAATGTCGATGAATTTTCACCATGAAGTTTGCCGTAAAGCAGTTAGGAGTAGGGTAATCAGTTCGGTTTTTGAAACCGTAATGTAATTCAAACACTGTTCTCCTAAACCACTGAAAAGTCGTTGGCTAGTTTCTTATCGTGTGAAGATGTTTTGTTTTGCAGTCGCTGGCAAGAACAGACGTCTCAGTCATAGCATCCGTCATGATAAGTCGGGAACATGCTGACAGTCTGAAGGTTGCAAGTAACGACTTTGCCGAAGCTGTGAGAATGACGTGGAAGAAGAGACTATAGAAAAATTGCTGTGAGTGTGTCCTGCACTGACAGTCAACTTCCACTTAAGGTTCTCATTTCTCTAAGATCTTGTCTGATTTAGTGGATGTGAAAATTCACAAGTATGGTAGATGGACTTTTCGTTCCTTCTTCTGTTTCTGTGGTATAAGAATGGACGAAAACGTCTAAGTCTGCCACTGAAATCTAACCTAACCCAAACTTATTATCTTTCACCTTGTTACACCTTTTTTGCATAACTTTTGCTGAATATCACTTCAGTAAAGTAGTCAAGGAACTTCTTATTTATAGATTTTTTCTCTTTTTTTCTTTGCAGGTCTGCAAGGCTTTGGGTATTATATGCGAAATGGAATATTTCGGCCTGGAACACTGGACGCTCAATCAAAAGGAATCTCGCACCCATCAATGGATCAATTTGCGCAATCGACTATCTTGCGATGGTGGCAGTGGTAGCGGCATACAATTAATGTTGGCTTTGCGTGTCAAATTCTGGGTGCCGGTGCATTTCATTCTACAAGAGAGTGCCCGCAATTTGTTCTATATGCAAGCCAAAGCTGATTTACTAGAGGGACGTCTTTCGGCAAGAAATTGGACAAATGCTGCCAAACTGGCCGCTTTCTTGTGTCAAGCGGATGGTTTGCATTTCAATGAGGCATCGCTGAAGTGTGAATGTCCCATGAAAATTCGAAAAGAATTTGAGCTGTTAAAGCAAAAACAACAACAACAACAGCAGCAGCTACAACAACAGATGTCGCAAAAAGATCGCAAAGATAAGGATCATGTGTTGTCCTTTAAGAAAAGACGCCTCTCCAAACAAAAGTCAGTGGAACATATTGACCATGTGCAGCAGCAGCAACAATATCAAGCAGTGCCTTCTACATCCACCTCCACCGGCAACACCAATACAGCTGCAACATCTTTACCCTACAGTTCAATAAATACCAATACCAATTTACCACAAACCAAACCTCTTACCTCAAGTACAAATGAAAGTTCTACCAAAGTACCTAGCGAAATTAAAAGTGCCTGCGATAATAGTCTACAGCATGAAGAGACAATAGAAAATTCTATACGAAATTCCCCCCTGCGTATATATCAGGAATATATAATAAGGCCAGCAGGCGATGAGGAGGAACAGTCAATGCCAGAAAATTTCCTAAGACAAATTGCTGTGGAGCATGGCAAATTGGCCATGCTGAAAATGTCCTCGAAATCGGCCAAGTATTGGCTATTGCAAGCGTTACAGGAGCTACCTGGCTATGGTGAAGAAGTTTTCTATGGCTTTACAGTGGGCGAAAGTTCACAACGTTGTGATATAGCAGTGGGAGCGCATGGTATTAGAGTTTCCACGGTTGACAGTGATAAGAAGTAAGTTAAAGCTTTGCCTTCTAACACCTAACGAAATAGAGTCTAACAGGGTTTTTTCTTTTCTTTTCAGCATTCCGTTTAGCGCCATAGCTGCTGCAAAATCATTTAAACGAACATTTAAGCTAGAATATGTAGATGACAACAATGATCGTCGTGAAATAGATATCAAATTACCCAAACACTGCATTGCGGAGGGTCTGTATAGATCGATTACCGAACGCCATGCCTTTTATGTGTGCGACAAGGTGCGTGGAGTGGTGACAAATCAATTTACCAGAGATCTCAAGGGGACCATTGCCTCCATGTTCAAAGAAGACACCGAACTGGGCAAGAAATACATATTCGATATACGTCAAACCAGCCGCGAAGTAATCGAAGAAGCCAGACGTATACTGCATAAGCGTGGCATTGTTACCTCAATGCAAGTTCGTGAAGATAGTGAGGCGAATGCAAGTGAGGAGCATGATCTAAACAGCTTGGGCTTGGGTGAGGTTTCGGAAGACAATAATGACAGCTGCAGTGCTACAATAATGGCCAGTAAATTGGATAGAATGCTACGTGAAAAAGCAGAACGTGAAGCTGCCATTGAACGCTGCGTAGTCACCAGAATCTCAGAGGCAATGACCTGTAAAATTTGCATGGATAATGCCATCAATTCAATGTTTAATCCCTGTGGCCATATCATGGCCTGTGATCAATGTGCCTCACGCTGCGACAAATGTCCCAATTGTAGAGTTAAGATCACCAGCGTAGTCAAAATCTATTTGCCGCCCGAACTAAGAAGTGCCCCAAGCAAAAGCAGCGAATCAATCAAGTCCCCTGCAGCAGCAACATCAATAACTTTGCCTGAAGCAAGCAGTGCAGTTAAAATGACCACAAGGGTCTAAATGCCACTAAACTAGCCATAGCCATAGCCATGGGGTAAAAAAAGGACCAAAATCCCCTAAAAAAAAACAACTAAATAAAATATCAAAAAAAAGTCCTCTAACGAACCAGTATATATGAGTATAATTATATAGCTATTAACAAATTATTGTAAACCTACAACAACTACTACTACTACTGCTACTACAAACTACCTTTACTCTTTGTAACACCAACACTTGCGACAAACACACTATGCAATCAAATAACCGCCTTCAATTCCTTCAAATATAGCATTTAAGAATAACCAATTAACCAACCAACCAACCAACAAACAAACAAACCGTTCTCTTAACTTTTAAGCACCTATTTATTTTTTAATTATATTATTAAATATTTTTTGTGTATATAAATGTCCCCATTTTATGTTATTAGGCCTTATAAAGACAACCACAACATTTGTGTACTATGAATTTTAAATAATTAACGGACGCAATAAAACAATGCAAATCTATAAACATACATAACATAGTTTATGTATGTATTTAGATATTTATATCAAATTTAAATTATGTATGTTTATGTTATCTTAAGGAGGGGGAATATATTGGGTTGCCCAAAAAGTAATTGCGGATTTTTCATATGGTCGACGTTGGCAAATTTTTTCACAGCTTGTGACTTTGTAATTGCATTTTTTCTTCTGTCAGTTATCAGCTGTTACTTTTAGCTTACTTTAGAAAAAAAGTGTAAAAAAAGTATATTTGATTAAAGTTCATCCTAAGTTTTATTAAAAATGCATTTACTTTCTTTTAAAAAATCCGCAATTACTTTTTGGGCAACCCAATATATAGGGGTTAGGTTTGACCACAACGGTGACAAGTGATTATTTTTGCCACTGGGTAATTTTTTGACACTCTAAGGTTTATGGACTCTAGCAGGGAGTCTCGCCCTCTTGAAGTTCATTATAAGTTTTATTAAAAATGCATTTACTTTCTTTTAAAAAATCCGCAATTACTTTTTGGGCAACCCAATATATAGGGGTTAGGTTTGACCACAACGGTGACAAGTGATTATTTTTGCCGCTGGGTAATTTTTTGACACTCTAAGGTTTATGGACTCTAGCAGGGAGTCTCGCCCTCTTGAAGTTCATTATAAGTTTTATTAAAAATGCATTTACTTTCTTTTAAAAAATCCGCAATTACTTTTTGGGCAACCCAATATATAGGGGTTAGGTTTGACCACAACGGTGACAAGTGATTATTTTTGCCGCTGGGTAATTTTTTGACACTCTAAGGTTTATGGACTCTAGCAGGGAGTCTCGCCCTCTTGAGGTACGCGTAGTAAATGCCTGGAAGACTGAGGAGGGCCTTGTTTTCGCGTGCCCAAGTTCCAACCACCGAGAGTGCAAAGGACAGATTTCTAAATCGGCGAAGCTCCTTAACGTAATGCAGAACAGTAGCTCAGCTTTCTTGAATAGTTCGTTTAGAGTAAGAAAGGCTTTGCGGCCCTCTATTCCGGCCAAAGAATTTTTGATAACAAGTGCTGGTTACTACAAGAGCCGGTCAAATATTGGGTTGCCCAAAAAGTAATTGCGGATTTTTTAAAAGAAAGTAAATGCATTTTTAATAAAACTTAGAATGAACTTTAAACAAATATACTTTTTTTACACTTTTTTTCTAAAGCAAGCTAAAAGTAACAGCTGATAACTGACAGAAGAAAGAATGCAATTACAGAGCCACAAGCTGTGAAAAAATTTGTCAACGCCGACTATATGAAAAAACCGCAATTACTTTTTGGGCAACCCAATACTTATCATGAGACCAAATTTCCCGACTAATGCAGTAAAATAAGCAAATGAACGTAGGGAACTCCTCCGAACCAAGCCAGCACAAGGATAAATAAACTTAAGCAGGAGAAAACAAGCAGAAACAAGTAACAACGTGCTAAGTTCGACCGGGCCGAATATTAAGAACTCTATACCAAGAAATGTGCTAAAAATGTAGACAAATTAATTTAATTAGTCGCCCGATTACTGGCATGGGGCGGATTAAAACCTAAAAATAGAATGAAAACGTTAACAAAAGAGTGTTCTCTTTTTTTGACATCCTCAATGGCAAGTACTGCCAAAAATTAAAAAAAAAAAATTGTATGTCGGCTGACCACCTAGCTTAACCTTATTCAGAGAATTCTGCCATAAAATTTGACAGTCATAAGAAAATACTGCCTGCGAAATTTCAGTCAAATCAAAAGTCACTTACGGCTTCCAAGGGCTCAAGATGTCAAATCGGGAGATCGGATCGGATGTGAAAATGAATTCGAATACAACTAGCCGAGACAAAAACCAACAAACGCCCCCTACATGTAAGAAGCTATATAGGCCGATTAGGACAATACCTAAAACACTCCCTTCGAAATTTCAGCCAAATCAAAAATTGCTAAAGTCTTCCAAGGGCTCAGATGTCAAAATTAATTGAAATACAAATCCGTTCGATATAGCTGGCATATAAACCGAACTTGGGTCTTGACTTCTTGAGCATCTAGAGGGCGCAATTTCTATCCGATTTGGCTCAAATTTAGCATGACGTATTTCGTAACGACTTCCAACATCTGTGCTCAGTATGTTTCAAATCGGTCTATAGCCTGATACAGCTGCCATATAAAACGATCTTGAATCTCGTCTTCAAATCAAGCATGACGTATTTTGTTATGATATTCAACAACTGTGCTAAGTATGGTTGAAATCGGTTCATAAACTGATATAGCTGCCATGAAAATCGATCTTTGGTCTTGACTTCTTGAATCCCTAGAGGGCGCAATTCTCGTCCGATTTGGCTGAAATTTTGCATGACGTGTTTTGTTATGACTTCCAACAACCGTTTTGAGTATGGTCAAAATCGGTCCATAACCTGATATAGCTGCCATGAAAATCGATTTTGGGTCTTGACCACTTGAACCACTAGAGGACGCAATTCTCGTCCAATTTGGCTGAAATTTTGCATGACGTGTTTTGTTATGACTTCCAACAACTATTCTAAGTATGGTTCAAATCGGTTCATAACATGATATAGCTGCCATATAACCGATCTTGGATCTTGACTTCTTGAACCCCTGGAGGGCGAAATTCTCGTCCGATTTGGCTGAAATTTGGCATGAAGTATCTTGTTATGACTTCAAACAAATGCCATATATATGATCAAATCGATACATAACCTGATATATCTGCCATGTAAACCGATTTGGGATCTTGACTTCTAAAGCCTCTTGAGGGCAAAATTCTTATCCGATTTAGCTGAAATTTTGTAAAACCACTTCTCCTATGACCTTCAACATGCGTGTCCAATGAACCAATCTACCGAATATGCTTCTAGAGAGGAAACATATTCGGCATATAGAACGCAAAGAACTCGAAAAATGCGACCCATGGTGGAGGGTACATAAGATTTGGCCCGGCCGAACTTAGCACGCTCTTACTTGTTTTATTTTGTTTTTTTTATTGTCCCCCGTGGCCATATGGGTATCTATTGGGCTAATAGCTTATATGACTGGAAAGAGCATCTTGAAACCTGTCTGCTGACCAAATGTGGAAGGGACATTTTTTCCCATGTGACCATTGTGGTCACATTTCTCTCCAGGACCAATCTTTGTGTCTATAAATGGCCATATTCAACCTCGTTAGGAGATCTTTTTGGGCTAAAGGCATGCATAACTGGATAGAGCAGGCGGAGGCCGTTCTGCTAACCAAATTTGGAAAGGGCCATCTTTTGCCAGGGTGGCCACATTTATCTCCAGGAACAATTTTTTTCTATACATGATATTCGACCTCGTTAGGAGATCTATTTGAGCTAATATCTTACATAACTGGATAGACCATCCCGAAAACCGCCTTTTGACCAAATTTGAAAGGGCCATCTTTGCCCATATGGCCACGGGGGGGCATTTTCAAAAAAAAAATTCAGTTCATTCAGTTCAGTTCTCATAGGGGGCGTTTTCTGGTTTTAGTCACGGCTAGTTATTTTCGAGTTTATTTTCATAAACATCTCCGTTTTCATAACATGCAAACGGATGGACAACGTTGGGTCATACAGACCAATTTCTCTCCTACCCCCGGTCGCAAAGACACTTGAGGCCCTATTCCTTAACTTCGTTCCTAGTACGAGCAGATGTCCAACATGAAGACAGCAGTTATAGCCAGACTACAGCTATTATCGCCATCACCACACACTGCCACGGCCTATACCTAAGGAAGGAACCTCCTTCGAGACATGTTAGGAGAAATATCTGGATGTTTAAAGAGGCGAACCGACAAAACCCCACCGATTCAATCAAAATCCTCCACATAAGAAATCCCATGGCAGTCGGTTCTATGAACCAGATCGACCCAATGGAATCCTTCATCGACAATAGCTGCCGCCACGGTGTACAACACAATGCTACAACAACTACAATGAATGGCCTTACAGGACATTCATCAAAATGTTGTAGCCAATGTGGCTTCGTCACATGACAAGAAAGACCTCTTTGAAAAACGAAAGCTAATCTGGGCCAATTTCTCCTGAGCTGCCATCGGAGAGAATTTTCCGCTCAACGAGTTGAAACCTCCTCCGAGACGTGTCAGAAGGATGTGTAGTGTCGCGATTCGAAAATATATACATTTCCGCGACGTGTCAGAAGGATGTGTAGTGTCAATATTCCAGCCTGTGTGGTGCTCACAGCTATCCCATGCCTATCATTTTTTTTATTTTCCAGGAGAAAAGACGTGCAAATCATCATTGAAGATATATATCTCGCGCTTCCCTTATCACAAAGCTACGCTCTGACAGAGTGGTCGTAATTCTTGCAGCCCCATGTTAACACTCCCACAGTCGAAGGCCCATCATCGTTGTGGCGCAACGTACAGATGCAAGCATTTTAATTCAAGTGCGATATTTCGTAACTCCCTCATAGCAAAAGCACAGTCACAGAGGAGGTTCATCTTCTCGATCATCACAAAGAGGTTTTCGTAGTTAAGAATCCCCCGAATCAAAGTAGTAAAACTGCACTTCACGGCATTAAGCCCACGCTTTAAACTTTCCACACACAAGCATGGCACAACAGCAAAAAAATTGCACAATTTTAGTCTGTTGCGATACCATAGATCTAACTTTGTAGCAACAGAGCTGAAATTCTGATGAAAACCAATCTCCTAGCCTAAATCATCCATAAAAATGTTACATTGATCAAAGAATTATAGAACTAAATTATAGTAACATACCTGATTTGGAAGAATTTCTTTGTAATTGGCTTATTTTAACACGACACTTTCACAACACACATTTTATTTATTTTTCTTCAACTCCTGTTCAGCTTCTGGCAGTGGGGCCAACGTGTTCGTAACAAAAGGAATGGCGTATGCAACACGGTAACACTGCACAAATTTTGTTTAATTAGAAAAACATTGTTATGTTTGTACTGCTGTACGCACATACTTGCCTTTGTGGAGCTAGGTCGACCCGTTAGCTTGGGGAACATTTAACATTGACCATATTTTGTAATCACTTGATTAAAATAATCCCGTTAGCTATATAAACTTCTTTCTGATTGGAAATTGTAGATGCCTGATTCGTTCGGCAATTAAATTATGTGCAGATATTTTGTAACACTTTGACCGCTCAATTTCATTAAACATACATATTTTCTATCATTCAACATAATTAACTTTTCAACCTAACCTAACACAAACATTAAACACTTTTGAGTAACTAACTTTGGCATATTAACAATTTTACTTATTTATTTAAACATTTTATTGAACGTAAAAAAGGAAGAGGAACTACATTCATTCGTTCCCGCCATTTGACATACACTAACAAGTGGCAACCTTACCAGCTATTTATATGCGCTTTAGAAGTGTCTATGGATACAATGCTGACGTCAGCTTTCATCAAACTGCTCTTAACAATTGAGATAAATTGAACGATGTATTTGATATTCTAAAATGCATTATGGCTGGTACCATGTTCGTTTTTCACAGTTTAAAATGCATATTTTTGCTATTACTTTATTGAAACATTACAAAAATCTAAAAATAATCTCATAATACTTTTATTAATATTGCTACCAATCGGCAGATTTGACATCCTTAATGATGTTCATGGGGTCTATCCACTTTATGTTTTTGCAAGTGACCTTACCTTTTATTAGTGAATCCTGTATGTCACCCTGTTACGCAAAGAAAATTTCATTTGAGCTGCCTACCAGCAACCAACATTTTCTGTAACGGTGTCGGTAACGGAAATTTCTTTTTGGATACGTCAATGCATGTCAGTACATACTGCCCTTAGGCCGACATCACAATCAGTTGATTTTATATAATACCTCTCTGATTTATTCGATTACATCGTGGCAATACCACGTTTTCCAAATTATCAACCGCCGGCCGGCAACGTCGTATGCCGCCGATGTGCTCAATCAATGCGCCGCCAGCAGCCTACTAGCCATTAAAGAGAAGCGGCTTTGTTCTTCTCGTCAAGAAATAAGAAAGAGAAAAAAGTGAAAATAAATTTAAAAATTTGATGACCTGAAGGCAATGAGGCTATTTTACAATATCTCCGAATTGTCCAAGTGTCTATATAATAGCTCAATTTGTGTCCATATATTGTAAAGATAAAGTGCGTTTTCCCGACTACAGCGACGACGACGAAGTATCGTTTAAAATTGGAGCAAGGTTCCCCCGTCCGTCCCGTGGTGGGTCTCATCTCATCGTCATTGTGTGTTGGATGACGTTAAGAAGGTTTTGTTGTGTGTTTTGGCTGCTGCTTGTTTGATTATGAAGCAAAAATAAATACTTTTCGACCAGCCATGTAAATTTTTCCCAATACGAAGGCGTTAGCGGCAGCACAAAATATTTTCTTTCTGGGATAGAAACTGCTGCGGTAAGAGGGCACAAGAATTTTTAACCTATTCCTGGTCATTGGATTACTCGATTACCCAGCACTTCTTGCAACAAACCAACCCAGGGCAGCAGCAATACGAGCGAACGGCGGTGGTATCAGTTAAATTTTGTTGTTGTTGTTGCATTTGTTTTTATTGTGGTGGCCAACCAACCTTCCCCCTTCATTCTATCGGAGTGCAGTGGCCATTACTACTGCTGCTGCTGTGCTGCGACTTGCAACAAGACGAGACAAGAGACATACGGTTTATGACAACTCTCCGGGTGGGCAGTTTTCTGCCAATAAATGCAAAAAAATAAAACAGACCAAATAATAACAACAACCAACCTCATGCATCTATTGTGGCAGAAAGAAGCAAACAATTAAAACAACATAAAATTGCATTCACTGGGCAGGTCACAAAAAGAACTGACAAAAATCGGTATCATCGTCGTCATCGTCACCATCATCATCATCCCAGCAACGTTGATCGTCAAAACGCCATCAGCTGCAGCAGCAGTGCATACATACTTACGCATACACTCATATACACACAGCCAAGATTTACACACATGTTCACAGAACAGTATCCAATATCCAATTGCAGTACAAGTGACCTCAAATGTGCCGGAACAGATGAATGGATGTTTAGCACAGGTTGTAGTAATAACTAGACATCGATTTGGACCGGCATAGACAGGTAAAAAAAAAATTCTAAAATTCCCATGTCATCAAAAAGCTAAAGTACCCTACCTAACTTTATCCATTGGTTTACAGCTGCAGCATCTTCGTGGAATCTGAAGATGGAAAAGGCCAAGGCTTACATTAAGAATGAGCTGAAAAGCAGCCAACAGCAGCAATCAGAACATCCCCGGCCTTCATCAGCTTCCTCATCGTCCCAGCAGCATTATGTTGGCATACCACATCAGCCCCATCATCAATTGCATCAACAGCAACATTATCGAAGCAACGAAGTGATACCACTCTGCTATGTTTGTAGCGGCCAAGGTGGTTATGAACCAATACGGGCCCGGCCAAACTACGAGAAACCGCATGAGCCGTATTTTCCTTTCTTGGAGCGACATGAGCCTCCAACAGGGGTGCCCCAGCTAGGCGTTCAACAGCAGTATGTCATGGTTTGCCATCTGTGTTACCGGTCTCTCAACGAGCAGTGGGAGGCATATGAACGGGAAAAGAAACCTCATGTACAACGCATATATCATATGAAGAGGGTTGATAATAAACCCTATATAGGAGCCGATATAGCCACCCAAGGTGAATATGCGGCCCAAATGTTGGGCCTAAGTGCCGAGCACTTGGCTCAGTCCAGCCTAGCTAATGAAAGCATTCAACAACATTCGCAACAAACCCAAATGCCTTACGGCTATCCAAGAACTCCCTCCCAATATCGCAACGAACCATCATTATATTCCTCCAATGCTCCCACAGCGGCTCATCAACAGCATAATGTAATGCAACAGGGAGGATCGATTTCTCGAAATTCTTCACCATCGCCAGCACCAAATTCAACGCAAGACTATTACACTAGGAATTCCCCATTACCGCTCTCCCGAAATCCCAACGAAAGATCGCAGTCATTGAGCAGGCCCCAATCACGAGAGGGAGGTGGCGGATGTATGCCTTTAGCTTCACCTTCATCGCGACCTTCAAGTGTCCAAGGCAATGCCTATGAGTCGTTAAATATCAAGCCTTCATCCTATGCCCATCATAAATTGAAATTGGGTCAATTGTCATATTCAAATTCGCTATTGCACAACTCCTATGGAGCTGGCATGCAGCAGCATGTCTCCACACCCTCGCACTACAATAGTGCTCCCCATATAGGACTTGATACATCGCCGCACAACTATGCAACAAACACTAAACAACATCCGTCACAGCAATTACCAGCAATGTCGCCCTCCGATCCCAATATGGGGGGTTTGCACAGAACTACGACGCCACAACAATGTCCACCCAGTCCATATAGTGTAGATTATACAACGAATATGCGTGAAACGGATGATGTTTTAGATCTCCGCAATAATAGACCATCTTCGATGCCTGCAAATGTCCTGCCCACGTCATCAATATCTGCCCCCTCGACACCAATGACAGTGGTGCCACATAGCGGTGGCAGTAATGCAGCGGCTCCAACTTCAGAAGTTGGCATATTGGATTTATCCATGCCCGATAAAAATTCAACCACAGAGGTGTGTTACGCCTGTGGCGATGAGCAGAGACGTGGTAGTCTCATTGAGATCAGCACTCTTAAATCAAAAGATGACAAAACAGATCGTCCGTACTTTCCTATATTCTATGATATGCATCCCAGACCGGCGAGATCACGTCCCATGGATCCACGCGGTATGATACAGGCGTGTCATTTATGCTATGACCATCTAATGAAACAATGGCAGCATTTTAAGGTAAGTTTGAGCAAACAAAATAAAATAACTACAGGTCAGACATTTCAGTGATAATGATGTTATAAGACCACAAACATGCTTTTTTGCAGTAAGGGGCTTATCTTTAAAAGCGTTTATTCTTATTAAGCCATGGCTTCATTATAAACTGAGTAGTACCAAATTTTTATTCAAGACTATCAAGTTTTGGCAAACTTTTTTTGTTTGTTTAAATTCACTCTTAATTTCAAATGAAATAATCTGAAAAAGAATATGAGCTTTTAAATTTCACATAAATTGGATACAAATGAGATGCTACAGATGCTTAACAAGTCAGGAGATCGGTTTATATTGCCCGAATTAGGACATGTTAAATATTAGCCAAGTCTCCATTGTATTACGCGCTTCACTGTTCGGCGGCTGATCTGTACAGATTTTTCAAGTTTTATAACCATCAATTTATTCAGCATACTGAAAGCATTTATGATACTACCGCTGATGATGACCATACATTAAAGGACGAACACGTACTATGTGGTCTCGTCAGCTCTGTGACACGCAGTGGAATAATATTCAAATCTGTCAGAATGTCGCCCTCTGAACTGCGACGGGCTATCTCCTCAGTTCTCATGTGGACCACCTCCATCAGGAGACAAAGATCCTACCAGTGCGTATGCATGGAAAATTCTCACTGCATTCAATGTAGGGGTCACTAACGCCAGGCGCAGGCGAGATGGGTCTATATTGCACGGAATGGTGTATCACGAAGACCAATTCCCCACCTCCATTCCTTGGCACTGGCCTGGGGCTGGGATGCTGCCCTTGCGTATATTACCGCGCGGGAGATGTCAGGGGGGGTCACATAGTCCGACGACGAGGACTGCTGGCTATGTTCGCACAGCACATATCCAGTATGACTATACTCCCGTAGTGAAGTGAGGCCAAAGCTAGATCGAAAATGTACCCACTCCATGCATCGGTTACACCTCACCGACACCGACCGATGATGGAGGTCTGGGATTCTTTTCAATCCCGGCACGGACCAGAAGCGTGCGGAGAAGGCACTCCGGCATGTGCCTCTTCCATGACGAAAAAAGACGTACACGTACACTGAGGCGGCAGCCCTTGCCGATGAAGGACTTCATCGGGTCAATCCGGTACGTACAACCGGCTGCCATGGGATTACTGATGATTTAAGTATGCAGTCAAGTCTGAAAAGGGGATATATTGCAAGAAGACAAATACCATACTATCTATGGCAGGTCCGCATCATTAGGGTGAAAGGATATAAAAGGTCGTAGGGACTGGCAAAAAAGGCAAAGGTTTGTCGACGATACATTTGAAGAATGTAAAGCCATTCATGGCTGTTCCAAATTTTGGCAAAATCGAACAATAAATGCGCCTTTTATGGCCGCAAGACCTTAAATCGAGATATCGGTCTATATGGCAACTATATCCAAATCTGGACCTATCTGGGATGTCGATTGCGTGATGTCGAGACATCGTTCGGAATTCGTTCCAAACTGTCAGAACAACAACCCCTAATGGTCCAACAAATATTGCGCATCGCCATAAAAACACACTCCAGCACAAAATAAAAAAGGCACCACAATCACAGTTCAGACCTCGTTCAGATTTCTTTCCGAAATGTCGGAAGACAACGTCTTAGTGCTTCAAAAAGACCCATACGAAACGGGGTTCAGACATTGGTCAGAATTCTTTCACAACTGACGGAACAAAGAATTCCTTAAGACAAGCAGAACAGAAATCGTTCAGAATTCGCTCCGAACTATCACAATAAAATCCCATGCAATCCCATGGCAGCCGGTTGTATGTACCGGATTGACCCGATGAATTCCTTCATCGGCAAGGGCTGCCGCATCAGTGTACCACACACTGCTACAACAACAACAACAACAACAATAAAACTTCTCTTAGAAAGTCGAAAGGAATTCACAACGAACTCGAAAAGATTTTGTCGGAAGAGTTCAGAATCTATTCAGAATTGTCCGACATTTGGTTCGCTGGATACACAAGAAAGGCCATATTCAAATAATGTGCAGATGTGTTAGATTGCCCACCACTGATCTAAATACTAGACGCATTCATTGATCTGAAGGATGTATTTCATCCTGTTTTCTATTCCACCCCCTTCTGGTGGCATTGAGTTCGTTTTATATGTGGATAATTGTACAATAATGGTAAAAAAGCCCCTACGTTCACACAGTATATCGCCTTCACTTATCCTCTGTAATATTCCCTCGTTACAGCATTGAGCATTCATATTAAATGAGTATGGTAGTAGGATAATGGACCTGCCGTGGCGCAGAGATTGTGTTGTTTGCCTATCACCCTGCACGCCTGGTTTCGAATTCTGACGAGAATATCAGGAATTTGTCAACGGTGGTTATCCCCTCTTTATTGTTGTTGTTGTAGCAGTGTGTTGTACACTGAGGCGGCAGCCCTTGCCGATGAAGGACTTCATCGGGTCAATCCGGTGCGTACAACCGGCTGCCATGGGATTGTGCCCTCTATGTAACCCGCCACGTCGCTATCAACCTATCAGGGCACTTTCAACTGACAGACCACACCAAGGGTCGGCCAGTTGATAGTGCCCTGATGGCATGCTGGTAGCCCCTTACCAACGATGGGTTAAAAAGATCCCTGATATGCGCATCTAACAGTCTATCAAATGTCTTCAAGACAAAAGGTGAGAGACTGATCGGCTTAAGTCCTTGGGCTGGGAGTGACCCGGCTTCCCCGCCTTAGGAATTTTCATTCCCACCACCATAGGGGATGGGGTGTATACTAACCTAGTCATTACGTTTGTAATACCTCGAAACATTGATTTGCGACCCCATAAATTTATGGATATTATGGATCGTCTTGACATTGTTAGTCGATCTACCCATATCCGTTCCTCCGTCTGGCAAAATCACGATAGCGGTCGAACGAGTAAAGGTATCCGCTTGAAATTTTGCACAAAGCTTCTTATTCATATAGGTCATTGGGGATTGTGGCAAATGGGACATACCGGTTCAGACTTGGATATAGCTCCCAGGTAAACCCATCTCCTGATTTGACTTCTTAAGCACCTGGAAGTTGCAATTGTCATCCGATTTGGCCGAAAGTTTGCACCAAGTGGTTTGGTATGATTTACAACAACTGTGCTATGTACATTCTAAATCGGTCAATGTTGTTGTTGTTGTAACAGTGGGTTGTACACTGTGGCGGCAGCCCTTACCGATGAAGGAGTCCATCGGGTTAATCCGGTACGTACGACCGGTTGCCATGGGATTGTGATATAGCTTAATAAACCGATCTCCCAATTGGACTTCTTGAGCCCCTAGAAGCGCAATTGTTATCCGATTTGGCTGAAATTTTGCAAAGAGTGTTTTTTGTTATGACTTCCAACCTCTATGCTTAGTATGGTCTAAATCAGTCAATAATCTGATATAGCTCCCATATAAACCGATCTCACGATTTGGCTTCTTGAGCACCTGGAAGCTGCTTAGTACGGTCTCAATCGGTCAATAACCTGATTTTGCTCCCAACAACATTTTTGAGCCCCTGGAAGCGCATATCCGATTTGGCTTAAAGTTTGTTAGGAGAATTTTGTTAGGACTTTCCTTGAGCGATCCTTACGTAGCACATTGTATGCGTGACAACTCTGCAAGCTGCAGGTGTTGGTCACCTTTGTCTCCTGGATCGCTGCGACCAATATATTTTTCCGATTCATGAAATCCACAATCTCATCGATCTTGCCACGGTGTCCGTTGCAGTTTAGCTGCAAAAACGATACACTTTCCGGCACTGGCCTGGCAATATTTGGGCTGGGATGCTGCCGTTGCGTATATTGCCATACAGGAGAGGTCGGGGGCGGGTCACAATATACGCAACGGCAGCATCGACGACGACGACGTTTATGACCCACTGCTGGTTATGTTCGCACAGCACCTTGCGACATAACCAGTATGCCTATACTCCAGTAATGAAGTGAGGCTAGAGCAAGATCGGACATGTACCCACTCCATGTAACGGTTACACCTCACCGACACCGACCGATGATGGAGGCGGTTCTGGCAAACCGAACAGAACCAGGGTCCGGGGTTCTTTTCAATACCAGCACGGATTACAAGCGTGCTGAGAAGGCACTCCGGGATGTGTCTTGCCCATGAATCGATAATCGATAATCATGAGAAGCTAAGTGTTTTTATTGAGCTCCGTGAAAAATTAATTAAATATTAAAATAAAGTAGTGTATCGTATTCCGATCTACGAAATTTTTGCGCTGCTGTCATCTGCCTAATAAGCTAATTGCATCTCGTACTTGGATACCACATTTATTTCGTGGTTTTTTGCTCCCATCGCTCTGCGCTCTTGTTGTTGTTGCTGTGTGTTGCCTAGTTTTCCCGGCATTTCATTTGATTTGTTTTGCCATTGTTCGCCTTTGAATCATGGTTCCTGCACCTGTTAAACATGCTATTCCTAAAAGCTGGAAGTGTCCTGTTTGTGGTAAAATCATCACTCGTGGTGTTTACAGCATTGGGTGTTCTGGCTGCCCCAATTATTTCCACACTAAGTGCGTCAATATTTCTAGTAATGAAATAAAAACAAACAAGTCGTTGCAGTTCACCTGTAAGAAGTGCATTGGTGATAAAGTCAATTCTGCGCGTTCCAGTTGTGTTGCTAACTCCACCGTTTTTAGGGGTGCATTACCCAATAGCAGTCAATTTGCTAAAGATAGTGCCGGTGATGCGCGTTCCAGTGGTGTCGGTAATTCCAGCGTTTTGGGGACAACATCATTCAATAGCAGTCAATCTAATTCTGTTGACGCCGTGCGTTCTCAGAGTGGTACGCTTGGTCTCCTTACTGGTTTGCAGAGTATACGTGTTGACCCATCTGAGCAAGCAGCAGATGATCGTCTTAGTTGTATTCGTGGGCTTTTTGATGACTTTGTTGAGTCCATGAAACAAAAATTTGATGAGCAGATGCAGAAATGTTTGCAGGATTTTCAAACAATGGTGGATGGTGTTGTTGCTTCCTTTCGAAGTGAGTTTATTGCTTCAATTCAGAAAGTCAAATCGGATGTTCTTGTTTGTCAGCAAAATATTGCCAATGTTGATGCTAGGCTGTGTGAGAGGATACGGCAATTGGAGCAGTTTAATTTGGTTCAGCAAAGACGTCTCAATCGCGCGGATATTCTTATAAGTGGCATGCCGAGATCAATTACAAATCTGCGTGAGCCAGTGATACAGATTGCCCGCTTGTGCGGAGTGCAGGTTGCCCCCAGTGATATTAATCATTGCTGTTATATTTCCGGTGGTAGGATGGTGCTGGTCAAGTTCAATTCCGTTCATACCAGGGATTTGATTATGGCGAACTATTCTAGGCTTAACTCGATCAGACTAAACGATGTAATTGGTGGCGAGGTTGATTCCCGTGTGTATTTAAATGATCATCTTACCGCACCTGCCTCTAACCTTGTTTTTAAATGCCGTAAGCTGCGGTCACAAAAGCGAATATTGAGATACGTCTTAATTAATGGAGATATTCCCAAGGTGTGCCTTACGTTTCTGAATGGTGACGTTAAAACAGTGAGTGCGACTGAATGTGATCAATTATTTGGAAGTGCTGAGTCAAGCAACGCTAATGGAGATGTGGCTAGCACCGTTACCAATGGATCCCGTGCGTACTAGCCTTTTATTTTTATTATTTTGTATTTTTTTTTTTTTTGTATTAGCAATTAATTTTTCATTGAGCCCTTATAGCGTCATTAGTTATGAATACTTGCAACTTAGGTAATATTACGTGCGATAATTCGTTTTTTCGCTCCTCATTGTGTGCTTATAGTGATAATTTAAGTGTAGGGCATTTTAATTGCCGCAGTTTTAACCTCTCTGAGAGGTCATCTAAAATTAACGAAATAAGAAATGTTGTTGTTGACAGTTTGTTAAGTGTAGTAGGTGTTTCCGAAACTTGGCTAAAACCAAGTATACCGTCTAGTCGATTTGAAATTTCGGGATATTCTTGTTGCAGAAATGATCATCCATGTGTGAGAGGTGGGGGCGTTGCTTTGTTTGTCTCTAAGTCTATTAAGTACAAAGTTGTTTATAGTGGTAGTCAATATGGGATTGTTGAATGTTTGTTTGTAGAACTTTTACTTGGTTCTAGAAATGTTCTTGTTGGTGTTGTATATCTTCCGCGGGGAAATTTTCGGGCATTTGAAAGTGAAGTTGCTGATGTTTTGGTGAGATACTCTGACGTCATAATTTTGGGAGATTTCAATAATAATCTTTTTGATCTGTCGTCTTCTTATAGTGTGCGCGAAAGTTGTAGGCGGCTTAATGTTTCAATTGTCCACAACTCTATACCTACTCATTTTAGTGATGTACATAATTCTACTTCTTTACTTGACTTTGTTCTTGTAAGTGATCGTAGTTGTGTCTGTGTTTCTAACCAGGTTGTTTGTCCCAGTATATCGGATCATGCGTTTATTTTCGTGTCCCTTAACGTTTCAGTCCTTAATGTTTTGCAGTTCTTTGAATATGTTGATTATAATGCTTTGAGTTGTGATGATTTGCAGGAAATTGTTTCGTCTACTGATTTTTCCGCTTTGTATTCCACTAGTGACGTTGATTTTCAATGTAGTAGTTTTAGTAGCTGTCTTGGGTCTATCCATAATGCGTTTCCTATAAAAAAAAGGGTGATAAGGGCTAGGAGTGAGGATTGGTTTAGCAATCCCCTCATTTCATATCATCTATCGCTTCGAGATTTGGCTTTTAAATCTTTCTTGGAGAATAGATCCAATGTTAAGTGGCGAATTTATTGTAGAGCCAGGAATAAAGCCAAATCTGTTATAAGAAAGGTTAGAAGGGAAGCGAATGTACTGCAGTTTGAGGGCAATAAAAGCACAAAGCAGTTATGGTCGTTGTTAAAATCCAATGGACTTGGCAGATGCAAGTCGTATGATTGTGATTTGAATGTGGAGGATTTGAATACGACCTTTAATAAAAACCAATTGGACTCCCAAAGTAGTTCTCTCGGGGAGTATGACTATAGTGGTTTTGCTTTTCAACGGGTGGAGTTGTGGGAGTTGGATAAGGCTTTTTCTGCCATTAAGTCCAATGCAGCAGGTGTAGATGGTTTCTCATTAAAATTTCTTAAGAAAGTCTATCCTCTTGTGTCTTGTCATCTGTTACATCTTGTAAATTCTATTTTGTTAACTTCTTATTTTCCGTCCGATTGGAAATTAGCCAAAATAGTGCCCGTTGGGAAAAAACAGTCTTGTCACGCTCTGAAGGAGTTCCGTCCGATTTCTATTTTACCTATTTGTTCTAAGATTGTCGAGCATGTTATTAAATGTCAAATGTCTGGCTATTTGGAAAGTAATCGTTTTATTTGTGATGCCCAGTGTGGATTTAGGCGAGGTAGAAGTACAGCCTCATTGTTATTGGGTTTGACAGATTCTATCCGGTCAAACATGGGTGGAACACGTTTTTGCGTGCTATTGTCTTTAGATTTGGAAAAGGCATTTGACAGAGTGGATTTTGGCCTTCTTCTTAGTAAATTAAAGTCCGTTTATAAGTTTTCGACCAGTGCATGTACATTGTTATGCTCGTATCTTACAGGTAGGAGCCAGTTTGTTTGTGTTGATGGTAAATGTAGCAGTGTTCTTTCTGTAAGAAGCGGTGTTCCTCAGGGTTCAGTATTAGGTCCACTTCTTTTTGTGTTATTTGTCAATGATGTTTTTTCTCGTCTGGATTGTTGGTGCACTCCATTTGCATATGCTGATGACATCCAATTGCTTTTTAAGGGTGATAATCGATTTTTGAATGTTTTTCAGACGAAAATTAATTTTGCGATGGAGTCGTTACGTGAGTGGATGGCGGAGAATAGGTTCAGTGTTAACGCTTCTAAAACTAAAGCCCTTTTTTTATCTTCGGGCTGTCACAATCATGTTAGTGTTAGATATAATAATGTAGATATTGAATTTGTGCAAAGCATTGATTGTCTTGGTGTTCAGCTGGATGACAGGCTTCGGTTTGATCGGCACGTTAGTTCCGTGGTGTCTAAGGTTAACTTTTCTTTAAGAAGCCTGTATACCACGAGTTTATATTTACCGCTCTTTGTGAGGGAGCGTTTGGCGCATGCATTAGTTTTGCCGGCCATTTTATATTGTCTGGAGGTGTACTCAAGTGCGTCGCAAGGGAGCATGCATCGTATTCAGGTCGCTTTTAACAATATGATTCGTTTTGTTTACGGTGTAGGTCGTCGTGTTCATATAACTCCCTATGTGTGTCGTTTTCTCGGTTGTGATTTCCCGTCGTATGTTAATTATCGTTTGCTTTTGTTTCTCTTTAAGTTATTGAAATGTCGGTCTCCAATTTTTCTTGTTAATGAATTTAATTTTTGTCATTCTACCAGAACTAATCATTTGGTTCTTCCGAGGGTAGATAATTTTTTGAGTAGTACTTTTTTTGTAAGGGTTGCACGTTTGTACAACTCCTTGCCTACGGATTTAAAGAATTTCAGTTTGTCAACAAGATCTTTATCAAATCGTCTTCGTCTACACTTTCAGCGCTTTTAATTTTTGTGTCAAATTGCCAACAACTTTAACGGAATGTTTTTATCGTGCGTATTATTGGTAATTTATTTATTTTTTGATTTTAGTATTACTTATTTTTTTCCATTTTGTTTAAATCTTTTTTTTTTTGTTAAGTGATATTTTTTAATTATTTTTTTTCAAGCTCTTTTATTTATAATTCTTGATAATTTGTTTTCAAAGCCAAAAGTATTATTGTGATTTTTTTTTTTGTATATTTTGGTTTAAGTATTACTATTTTTATTATGCTTTAATCATTTTTTTTAATTTATTACGTTGATCTTTTTTGAGTAGGATTTTTTTTAATCAGTTGCTGCTTATAATTTTTAGTAATTTGTTTTTTATTTGTTATTTAGTTTTATCTAGATTCAGAAAGTGTTAAATAGGTTAAATATTTTTTTCCATTTTCTAAGTTTTTGAGTTTTTTATTTTTAATTGAGTAGTTTTTTTAACTTATGTTAGAAAAAGTACGTCTTATGCATAGTGTGATTATTTATAGGCCTGATGGCTTCGCATTGCATGAAATGAAATAAATAAATAAATAAATAAATAAATAAAAAATGACGAACACGTACACTGAGGCGGCAGCCCTTGCCGATGAGTGTTACATCGAGTAAATCCGGTGCGTACAATCGGCTGCCATGGTTGTACTGATATAGCTCCTATGTAAACCGATCTCTGATATAGTTCCCGTATAAACCGATCTCCAGATTTGACTTTTTGAGCCCCTGTAAGCGCAATTGTCATCTAATTTGGCTGAAATTTTGCACGAAGAGTTTTGTTATGGGTTTCTACAACTGTGTCAAGTACGGTTCAAATTTGCCTAAAACTGTCCCAAGTACGGTTCAAATCTGTCAATAACCTGATATTGCCCCTATATAAACCGATCTTCCGATTTGCCTTCCTAGAAGACCCAATTGTTATCCGATTTGGCTGAAATTTTGCACGGAGTGTTTTGTTATGACTTCCAACAACTGTGTGAAGTACGGTCTAAATCGGTCATCTTGAGCCGCTAGAAGCCACAATTGTTATCCGATTTGTCTGAAATGTAGCAAGGAGAGTTTTGTTGTGAGTTCCAACATCCTTTATAAGTAGGGTCTAAAACGGTCAATAACCTAATATAGCTGCCATATAAACCGATCTCCTGAATTGACTTCTTGAGCCCCTAGAAGCGCAATTATTATGCAATTTGGCCGAAATTTTGCACGGAATGTTTTGTTATGACTTCCAATAAGTGTGTCAAGTATGGTCCAAATCTGTCAATAATCTGATGTAGCCCCCATATGAACCGATTTGACTTCTTGAGCCCCTGGAAGCCACAATTGTTATACGATTTGGCTGAGTGTCCTTTGTAAGGAGTGTCTTGTTAAGACTTCCATAAACTGTGCCAAGTACGGTCCAAATCTGTCAACAACCTGATATGGCCCCATATAAACCGATATCCCGGTTTGACATCTACGGGCCCTAAAAATTTGTGCCTGATTTTCAGATTTGATTAGATACGTAAAATACATATTGGGTTGCCCAAAAAGTAATTGCGGATTTTTTAAAAGAAAGTAAATGCATTTTTAATAAAACTTAGAATGAAGCAAGCTAAAAGTAACAGCTGATAACTGACAGAAGAAAGAATGCAATTACAGAGTAACAAGCTGTGAAAAAATTTGTCAACGCCGACTATATGAAAAATCCGCAATTACTTTTTGGGCAACCCAATATATGTCTTCAACTGAGTACATTTGTAGAAATTTTTTGCAGAATCCATGGTGGTGGGTTCCCAATATTCGGCCCAGCCGAACTTAGCACATGCTTACTTTTTTCATCTTCACCTTACTTGTGATTTCCCATATCCCACGTTGGCTGTTGTAGTAGTCTACGCCCAACAAATAGAGGTTTTTAATGACTCACTACATACGTAAGCGATGATTCTCGGTTTAGATTTATTTTTATACCCTGTGGTGTAGGTTATCAAAAGTTCGGCTTGGTCCGATTTCTTTCGCACTCATTGGTTTGTGGTATAACAAATCTAATAATAAGCAAATTACCAAGTCATTGAATGTTTTCTCAATAATTTTGTGCTATGTATGGTTTTGAGAATTATGACTGATTCCCCCATTTTAATTGATTTATTAACACACATACAAATTGAAATTAGTCCATGTCTTTAGACAATTTATTGCAATTTTGTTTCTAATGCCTTTCGTTAGCTTTTTAACCATTTCAAGTAGCTTTGAGCCATCATGACATGTTGTAGACATGTTTCCGATTTCTCTCGAATGTAATCCGATAGTGGCAGCAGTAGATACCCCATTATCGTTGGAAAAACAACAACAACAACAACAACAAATGTTCAAATGTTATATTTTGTTTTAAAATGTATTGGGTCATATCTACATTTTTTTTTGCAAATACCCTTCTTCGCCTCCCACCTAGCCCCACATTTCAGTTCGATCCCTCGTTGCTATCCATACACACCCAATTATCAGCATATAATATTGTTGCCTTGTTTATACACATACATACATGCCTGGGTCACATTAAATAATTTGCCATTAATGCACAAAATACATACATATAGAAAACAACACCACCGACAACAGCAACAACAACAGATTGATAATATGAAAAAGTGTGCAAAAAATTAAAGAATTAAGTTTATACAACGTAAACAGGCGCCAACCATGCACAGTGAACATTAGCAGGGATACAAGCCAATTCGATTTTAACATAATCATGTTCATGATCTAACACAGCTATGTTATGCAAGATAAATTTATAAAATTTCGACAAAGAGAAAATTTTTAAAAAGCGCAAAGATACGAAATATTTTTTTTAATTAAAAAATTTCATTGAAGAGTTACTAGTCTCATAGTTCTCTTATCTCCAATTGCGGTGATTGTCCTTGGAGCTACTATATTGTATCGTATCCAAAGAAAAGCAATGTTGACATTGGTATGATAAGGGGTTCTGCTGATCGGATCATCCGCTATCGAGAGAAAATTCATTTTTCACCCAAACAGTCTTTAAGAAAAATGCCAATAAACAGCACAAACCATTTTTTTTGTTGTCAAGACGGAAAATTTTTGTCAAATTGCTTAGTTTTATCAGCCATCGTTCGCTGTAGGCGAATATAAGCTATGTTGTACCTATTATATATTTTCTTCTTGTATTGCCAAATTTCAGACCTCTAACACCATCTGTAATGAAAGTACCAAATAGTACCGATTTTGGTACCAAAATGTATGAATTTTTAATAGATCATTTAGTCACCTATCACATATTTCTTAGCTGTACCTACATGCCAAATTTCAGACCTCTAGCTCCATCTGTACAGAATCATCAAATCCCATCATATTTGCCCTAGTTGTACCTGCATGCCAAATTTCAGACCTCTAACACCATCTGTAATGAAAGTACCAAATAGTACCGTTTTTGGTACCAAAATGTATGAATTTTTAATAGATCATTTAGCCTTAGTTGTACCTATATGCCAAATTTCAGAACCTCTAGCTCCATCCATGAAGAAAGTGTGCATATGGTGAATGGATCATTTATTTCTAAGTTTTACCTACATGCCAAATTTCAGACCTCTAGCTCCATCTGTACAGAAATCATCAAATCCCATCACATTTGCCCTAATTGTACCTGCATGCCAAATTTCAGACCTCTAGCTTCATCTCTAAAGAAAGTACCAAATAGTACCAATTTTGGTACCAAAATGTACGAATTTTTAATAAATCATTTAGTCACCCATCATATATTTCCCAGTTGTACCTGCATGCTAAATTATGTATGTGAAAATAGGCCATCATATGGAAAAAATACCAAATTTTTTCAAAAATGGTTAATATCATGGTTTCTTTAATACTTCGGGCTCCAAATTGAATAGATTCGAAAAGAGCGTGGACCATTTAATATTTTCTGTAAACGGTTTCAGACCACTTTTTCCCACTTGGCCACAGTGGGCAGTTAAATCTGAAAAATGGGCCATCATATGAAAAAATGACCAAATTTTGCCAAAAATGGCCAATATCTTGGTTTCTTTAAAACTTAGAGCTCCAAATTGAATAGATTCGAAAAGAGCGAGGTCCTTTTTATATTTCCTATAACGGTTTCAGTCCACTACTTCCCAATTGGCCACAGTGGACCATTTACTCTGAAAAATGGGGCATCATATGAAAAAATTACCAAATTTTGCCAAAATTGGCCAATATCTTGGTTTCTTTAATACTTAGGGCTGAAACCTTTTTTATTTCCTATAAGCAATTTCAGCCCACTATTTCCCAGTTGACCACAGTGGGGAAAATGGGGCATTATATGGAAAAATTTCCAAATTTTGCCAAATTTTAATACTTAGTGCACCAAGTTGTATTGATTCGGAAAGAGCGTAGTCCCTATTATATTGCCTGTAAAGGGTTTTAGAACACTGTTTCCCAGTTGGCCACAGTGGTCTATTTACTCTAAGAAGTGGGCATCATACGGAAAAATTTCCAAAATTTGCAAAAAAAAAAATTGCCAATAGCTTGGTTTCTTTAATACTTAGGGCTCCAAATTGAATAGATTCAGAAAGAGCGTGGTCCAAATTATATTTCCTGTAAATAGTTGTATCCCACTTTTTCTCAGTTGACCACAGTGTGCCTACTCTTCTATTGAGTGATGAATTTAATTTGACATCCATAATTCTTTTAGGGTTTCTCCATATTTTTATTTGGTTTTTTTTACTGTTGTTTTAGGATTTTCTGTATTAGGATTACTTGAATTAGGTTTTCTGTATTATAATTTTTAGTTTGACGTATAGGTGGCGCTCTATCGTGAATTTTTATATCATAATATATTTTCATATTCATTGCTAATTCTCAGACTTCTTGCTCTATCTGTAAAGAAAGTACGAAATGGTACCAAATGCGGTACTAAACGTACGTTTTCTTCCGTTACTCATCCTCATTTTGCATCAGATGTATTTAAAGTCAAATTTCAAAATTCAACCTCTATCCATCCGCCCTGTACAAAGTTCACCCATTTCGTACTTTTTTGGTACATTTTTAGTACCTAAATGTAAAAATTTCCAAAAACTCTTATGATTAACCAACTAAGGTTGCCTTTGTGTACCTAAATTCCAAAGTTCGGAGCTCTAGTTCTATTTACAAAGAAAGTACCTAATAGTAGAAATTGCGGGACTAAACTATTTCTCCCACTTCCGGTACGATTGTCCAGAATTTTGTTTAAAACTTTCGAGATTTCGATTTCGAGATTTTTTCGAGAAGCTTTTTAATTTGAGCCCAAGAACATAATTCTTGCTCTTTCCGTTCATGCTGGGCAAATATGTACCATTTTGTACGTTTTAGTACCTAAACGTACGAATATCGCCAAATCCAGTTTTATCCCGTTCTAATGACCCAAGTCCAACATTCGTGCAAAATTTCATGATTCTAGCTTTAGCCGTTTGGGCTAGGCGATGATCAGTTTGTCAGTCACGCAACTCTTTTATATATGGAGATATTGACTATTTTCGAATAAAAGGAGATCCTATTTAAAACATTTTGGGAAATTTCGAACAAATTGTTTAAAAAATATTTCTTTTCTGAGCTAAAGAAGGTAAACAGGGTGATCGGTTATAAAGGGGTCGTATAAAGATGTAGTTCGAAAATGGGCGTCTATAATAGAACTGAACCTTACACTGGGTAAAAACTAATCTAACAAGTTTCAGTTTCTAACAAGTTTAAGTGGCTGTGGCATGATTATATCAGGTAAGTTACATATTTTCGTATTTTCTCTCCTGGATTGAACCCGGCGGAATAGTAACTTCTGTGCCCCGGAGGCCTACAACGTAGTACAGTTTACTATTTTGTCTATAGGCAGGGTAATTTCGAATATAGGCTACATCGGACAAAATATTGGTGTACCTTCCTTATAAACCGATCTGCCAATTCGATTTCCGAAGGGCACAGAAGAACAATAATCCCTAAAGGCGCCATTGAATAAAAAAATACAAAAAAATATTATTTTAAAAAATGTTTATGACCAAAATTGATTGCCCTTTAAAAATTTTTATACTCACCACCATAGGATTGGGGGTATATTCATTTGGTCATTCCATTTGCAACACATCGAAATATCAATTTCCGACCATACAAAGTATATATATTTCGGATCGTCGTAAAATTCGAAGACGATTTAACGATGTCCATGTGTCTGTCCGTCCGTCTGTTATAATCACTCTACAGCCTTCAAAAATTGAGATATTTAGCTGAAATTTGGCCCAGATACGTGTGTATCCAACGTGCATCAACGTTGGTTAAATTCTTGAACGGGTCGAATCGGACCATGTTTGGATATAGCTGTTATATAGACCGATCTGCTGATTAAGGGTCTGAAGCCCATAAAAGCTTTTTTTATCACCCGATTTCGCTGAAATTTGAAACAGTGAGTAGTTTTAGGCCTCCCGATATATGACCCAAATATGGTTCAGATCGGACCATATTTTGATATAGCTGCCAAGGTCTGAAGCCCATAAAAGCTTTATTTATCACCCGATTTCACTGAAATTTGAAACAGCGAGTTATTTGAAGCCTTCCGACACCCCACCTTAATATAGTTAAGATCGGACTATATTTAGATATAGCTGCCATATAAACCGATCCGCCGATTTAAGGTCTTATGCTCATAAAAGCCACATTTGTTGTTCTATTTTGCTGAAATTTGGGTCACTGAGTTGCGTTAGGCCACTTGACCTTCTTCTCTAATTTGGCCCAGATCGGTCTAGATTTGGATATAGCTGCCATATAGACCGATCTCTCGATTTAAGGTTTTGGGACCATAAAAGGGCCATTTACTGTCAGATTTCTTTCAAATTTGGGACAGTGAGTTATGTTATGCCCTTCAACACTCTTCTTCAATTTGGTCTAGATCGGTCTAGATTTGGATATAACTGCCATATAGACCTATTTCTCGATTTAAAGTCGTGGGCCCATAAAATGCGCATTTATTGTCCAATTTCTTTGAAATTTGGGACAGTGAGTTGTGTTCGATCTCTCGATTTGAAGACTTGGCCCCATTTATTGTCCGATTTCGCCGAAATTGTGGACAGTGAGTAGTGTTAGGCTCTTTGACATCTTTCTGCAATTTGGTTCAGATAGGTCTTGATTTGGATATAGCTGCCATATAGACCGATCCGCCGATTAAAGGTCTTAGGCCCATAAAAGCTACATTTATTGTCCGATTTTGCTGAAATTGGGACAATGAGTTGTGTAACGCCCCTCGACATTCCTCTTCAATTTGGCCCAGATCGGCTCAGATATGGATATAGCTGCCATATAGACCAATCTCTCGATTTAAATCTTGACCCCATAAAAGGCGCATTTGTTATCCGATTTTGCTGAAATTTGACAAAGTGACTTATGTTAGGCTTTTCGACATTTGTGTCCTATACGACTTAGATCGGCATATATTTGGATAAAGCTGTCAAAAAGACCAATATTTTGTTCATTAAAATTGAACAGTGATTTGTATTTATTAGACCACTCAATGTCCGGGAAGAATTTTAGTCTACATCGGACCATATTTCTATAAAGCTGATATGGGTGATTAAAAATTCTAATGAGACCATTATGGATTGCAACTCAACTGTGATATAAAAATTAGTATAACGTTGGAAATTTTTGTTAAGTGCAGTCAGTATCAGTGTTTTGAACATTCATCTAGTAGTAAATTGTAAAAAAGTATGCAATTCAAAAAAGAAATGGAATTTTTTATTAAAAATTTTCCCGTTGGCCACGCAACTGATGTTGGGTTGCTATCCATTATCGACCCCTAAATTGCCTAAACTTTCTTAACTTATAAATTCGATACTTCTACTAATTTGTTTCTTAAGAACAGGCACTTTCGCACTTGTTGATGGACACCCTCTCAAAAAAGCGTATTTCTGCCGTAATCTGTAATCTCAGCTCAAATATTTTTGTTCACAAAGAGAGCCGAGGATATTTTGACGTTTATTGATAATTTTTTTCATATAAAGTTTTACATATGCTAAGTTATTTGAGTTTAAAAAACAAAAGTGCCGACAACTGGTACATGCCGAACTTAGGAGCACTTACCCCATAGAGGGCGCCAACATTTGTGCCACCTTTCTAAAAAAATATCATGCAAAATTTTTCAACGAAGCCACTTTTTTGCCTCTTTTTGAAAATTTCCAACGACAACGTTGGAAATTTGTCTTTTGCCAATGCAATGCGTTGCATATATGAGGGACATCCCCTGCCCGTTAGTTAAATTTTTTTCCAACTGATTTTTTTTAAGCGCCACTGTTCCTTTGATTATTTGCAGTGGCGCTTTTTAGTCGATAAATAGTCTGAGTGATGGACTGCTGCCTAGTGTGGATGATGTTTTTTCTTGTTTTCTTTGCTGTTGTTGGACTAGAGCAGTCAACCAACGATACCACATTGGTATACTTAACGAATATGTCGCGTGTTTCTGATTTCTGTTTTGTAGTACGAGTACGTATTGTATTTGGTGGTATCAATCAGCTTGACTTGTTTGCTTGGCAAATTCGTGTTGGAATGGTTTTGGTGTCCAAGTTTGTTGGTCGGTCGCTTGGGCCTGTCTATCATGTTCTTGTAGGGAGGTAGAAAAGATAGATGTAGCTGTTGTTGGTCGTCTTGTTGATGATGTTACTTCGGTTGGTTTGCTCTATCGGACGTTTCTACTTTATTTTGCGGATGTCTTTGATTATTTTGGCTTGAGCAAAGTGGCAAGCAGAGCACGAGGCTGCTGGAAATCGTTACAAATTTTTGCATGGCGGCATAAAATTGGCATTTCATCGTCTTCTATGGACATGTGGGGATTTAAGTTGTTATCTTAGTTAGTGGTCTGAGGTTTTATTTGTATATAACAATGTTCGTTGTTTGTATAATTCGTTTTATATTCTTTGTGTAGGTATGTGCTTATTTGTTTTGGATATCTGCACGAATGTTTAGTTACGTAGGTAGGTATGTGTGTGCAAGTGCAACACACAATTTGTTTTATTCCGGGGGGAAAATATGTGTTTGTTGTTCTTTTGTTTAATTTGTTTTGCTTTTATTGTTGCTATTTATGTTTAAATTTTCCACATTCATGCACATACACATGTCGCTCATGCTGTGCTATTAATTACTGTTAACACCACCGAATGAATGCCAGCCATTGTTATTATCATCATCGTCATCTGATTGTGTGCTCTTGTGAAAATATTCATGTTTACTCTTTGACAGGGTTGCCAAAATTGAAAATTTTTATCCAAAGTCAGATTTGACTTCGTGAACTTCTACAGGAGATTACATACCAAATAATGTGTTGTTGTCTTTATATATTTGCCAATCGCTGATCTATAACCTCATACAATAAAGCTGCCATATAAATCGGTGTAATAAATGCAACATTTTTCCACTTTCGTAGGCAACACCACTACAAACGAGCACTACACGCGGTGGTGGGGTTACATATTTTTGGACAAACAAACACAAAATTTCGATTTCAGTGCAACATGTCGAAAAAATGCTACACTTTTTTGCACAATCGAAATCACCATAAGTTCATATGTGAGCGTACAATAAGCCGATTACTGGCTTAGCTGTATGTCCATTGTGGCATGGGGCGAAATAATATCCGCATTCTCCTTTCAATCTAACCTTCAACCTAAGCTCATATATGTAAATTGTCAGCTGAGTCCATGTTGCTGGATTCCCAAGATACCTACCGGGTGAACTTCGCCCGTTTATTTTTTTTCGTTGTATTTTCTTATTTATTTTTATCCTGCCCTCCCACAGTATTTGAATTGGCAACCCTATTCTTAATTCTTCTCATTGCACGCCTTATCATGTGCATATGTGACGTAGGCTAGATTGTACTCTTGTTTTGTATCTGCTCTCAATTTAATTGTTACTCTCTGACTCGGGTCTCATTATCTTCATAGTTCAATATAATTTCCATAAAATTTGTTTTTGTTGTTATTCTCCCATGGGTTACTGATATTGATGTTTAGCTTAGTTGTTATTGTTGTTGTTGCTGCTGTGGTTGCTTGTGCATTGTTGTTTTCTTTATTATTAGTTTTGTTTGCACAAGTGCAAATGCTATGTTAAGTATTTTGTGTCTATGTGTGCAAACAAGGGAGTGGGGGGTGGGGATGGTTGGTTGAGATATAGTGTCACAATTAGGATTGCTGCTAAATTGATAACTCATTTCAATTTATTGTATTATGAATGGCTGTTTGCTTACGCGTGTATGTGCGTTTGTGTATGAACTACACTTTTTTTGTTTTGTCCATTGACATCAGTAAGCTGCGGCGGTAGTTTTGTGAAATCCAAATAATGGCAAGACATGGGAGACGACGCTATGGTTTTAAATCATTGCTTTTTTGGGCTTTTGTTTATTTTTTGATGTTGTTCTTGAAAGAAAAAATGCTGTTCTTTTCTAAAGAAATATCAACAAGTCATCATAAATTTTTTCGGTTTCTGTTTGTTTTGCTTTGAAAGTGATTGTAGAACGTCTCACATTCATTTTAACTTATTGATGGTTGGGAATTCTTGGCTAACAGTATAAAACTCATTTCTATTGTTGTTTTATTTGTATAATTCTTCTTGGAAAAATTGAAGCATTGTCTTACAGCACTGAATACAAAAAGGAGTGTTGCCAGACAAACAGTTTTGTTTGTCAGTTTCTCATTGAAAGTTAGGCGGGGAAAGGTAAAGGTTAATACGAATTAAGGTAGCTTTTATGTAACAATGGATAATTATTGTGCATTTCAAAGCAGTGATTGGCACATTGCGGCATTAAAACTAGTGTGCAAACGTAAATATCAGTGTGCCTCATCAATGGTTTAAAGATATTTGTTATACAACGCGTATGTTTGTGACTATATTTTTATCGCTCATGCATTATAAGTTCTTAAGAAATATTTTTGCAATGTTATTCAAAGCATAAGTTTTTGTTTAAAAATGAAAAGTGGTCAGCATCAAGTTATTTAATTTTAAAGTTTTTATATTTTTTAATGTTGGAATGTTTCAGTAGGCTCTTCTCGGAAATCTCAATAATTTTTCAAATTAATGAATCAATTAATTAAAAAACAACTTTTAAAACTTTATTCACTCTTAAGTCATAAATCTGGTAACTCACATAACTGAATGTTTTGAAGTATTTTGTAGCATATCTACATACATAGGTGTTTGTGTGTACTCTGTGGTGTATTGTTCTGTGTGCCACACAATGATTATGATGTGCTCTCATTTTGCTATTTTACACTCAGTCAAAGTCACATACTATGAGATATGTTTGTTTTTTCTTTTTTTTTGTTTTTGCTTCAACTCAAACTGTGGGGGGAGGGAGCTTTATATTGTTTTTGTAGTTTGTTTGTTATTTCCGAACTTTCATCATCCAGCAACCAAGGAAAAGTAAACAAGCCTTCCGCCAGTGCTGCTAAGCTATGTCATGAGCACATAAAAAACATTTCATACTGAGTTTATTTTATTTTGTTTTTATTGTTTTTGTTTTTGCCCCAAGCAAAGAAACGATGTCTGCAGCGGCAACGAACTGGCTCGGCATTACTCTGTTGTGTAGGGATGCCAAACTAGGGAACTGAGAAAAGTTTTAGTAAGGATTAAATAATACAATGAGAGAATTGTTTTTATGTGAGTGAAGCTAAAAGTCTGGGTTCGAATCCTGACGAGGACTTTAGAAAAAAATTTCAGCGGTGGTTATCCCCTCGTAATGCTGGCAACATTTGGTAGGTACTTTCCCATGTAAAAACTTCTCCCCAAAGGGGTGGCGCACTGCGGTACGCCATTCGGACTCGGCTTTAAGAAGGAGGCGCCTTATCATTGAGCTTAAAACTTGAATCGGATAGAATTCATTGATATGTGAGCTGTTAGTTAGTGGAATGTTCGTCGGCAAATATGTAATTTGAAGCCCAGAACTTATTGTGGTTGAAACCAGACACTAATTGTGGTAGGTAAATACAAAAAGTTTTGGTTTCTTTTTTTACGGAAATTTTTAGAAGTAAGGTACGAACATGATATCAACATTTGGGACTAAGTGACACGGAACCGCCCATCAAAACAAAAAACATCAGTTGTCAATAAGAACAATATTGGACCCAAATTGAAGGTTTATGGGAATAGAGTACAACTTGAAATTTGGATCCACATGCAGTCTGAAGGCGATGCTGGTTATGCTACGAATCGAGGTCTTTATTCGGTTTGCCTAAGGAAGACGGGTGCTGTCACAGTTCCATTGTGGATATCATCGATGCGGAGCGTAATCTGAGGAGGGTCTCTCTTCACTGATACCGATTGTTGTTGTAGCAGTTTGTTGTGTTCTATCTTTCGTCTGCTTGATTCTATTGAGTGTCCAGCTCCAGAAAATTTGCGACTAAGATAGGGTACGTCCAGAGGGATCTTGGTCTGAGTCGAGTGGGTGTGGTTGGCCCGTGAAGTTGGTTAAGACGTGTGTCGTGTGGTCTCTGGTCACAATCGATCTTGCAATACATCTTGCACGTCGGCATCAATCCTTGCTATGCCGGAACGTAATTGAACCAGAACTACTCTGGTTTGCCTGGGGAGGTCAATTTCTTCAGATGCGACGGGAGGCGGTGGTTCTTCAGGGACTACATTTACCCGGTAGCTATTTATCGCATCTTCTACCGTGTCTGCATGAATGTTGTCTAGACTCGCTTGATATGCCGCTTAATCTAGAGGATCTCTCTTCAAGCGGTGAACCTCACGCTCTAGATCATATAGATCTGCCTTAAGGCTTCTGGTCGGGCCGATTAAGAATAGGATATTCAGAAAACACTTTGGCGAGAAGAGGAGTGGAGGGAGAATTCGGTGTTTGAGTACAATAAGACCTGGTACTTTACTGAAGGCTCCAATACAGAATCATGGACGGGATTGGGGTCTACTTCGAATCACTGAGACTGCCGGACGAGTATACGGTTTTTCAGACAGAAGTTTGCGCCGCAAGAGAAATCCTGGGAAAAAATTTTACTCCCATAAAACTCAGGTTTCATGTGGATAGTATTCTCAAGGCCCTGAGTTCGAGGATGTTGAGGTCGAAATGCGTGACGGATTGTTTGGAGTCCCTGCATAGACTCGGGGCTTATGATGTGACGCTGACGTGGGTTACCGGACATGATGGCATTCCAGGAAATTAATGGGCAGACGAGTGCGACAGAAGGGGTTCGTCTGAGCAGGGCGAACCAGTCGACGAGTCTTACGTACTTGCCATTTATCAAGCTACCTAGTAGAGGGAATGTCCAGTGAGGAGGCGGTGTCTAAATGGGATTCGCTAGATGGATGTCGGACCGCTAGAACGCTCTGTGCTGCTATCAATCATAGGAGTAGTAAGGAATTAGAGGATGGACGAGTGCTCCTGGTCTTGCCTAGGTGTCATTTGTCGAGCTACTGCACACAGTAGAGGGCATGGCCAGAGTGGCGTCGGTGGCAAGATGGGTCTCTGTGGATGGTTGCTGGACTGCAATGTCGCTTTGGCCTGTCATCGACCGGAGGAGGGAGTTGCTGGCGTCCGATAAGAGGTCAATGAGTACCTCATAACCGTGCACTGTGCCTTACATAAGGAAATACTGGCGTTCCATAAAAGGTCACTGAGCACCAAGATAGAGGTCTTAACCGAAAACTGTGCCATAGGTATACCAAACAATGAACTCTGCAGGAGTTGTCTTGATAAGGATGAGGCTATCGAGCACTTGCTCTGTTATGTCCAGGTCACCAGGGCCGCAGACGCCGTTTTTGTGGAGGCACGTTTTCTGGGAAATCACCTGAGATTTTTGGGAGGGACGGGTTGGTTCCGACGGAAGGTGCGATTAGTGCACATAGTGGTATGTGTGAAGTATAGGCGCTGCCCCCTGATCTGTTTTCCACTCTTTCTGTTTCTTTATTCACGTATAACCAGGACTCACATACTCCTTCTTTCTCTCTTGGGGGACACAATGTACCAAACTGGTCTCTGAATGAACTCACCTATGGTGGGCTACCCCTTCAACTTAACCTAATACTAGTAGAGCCTATGGTGGGAATCAAAAGCACGAACATCGCATTTATGGCATGGGCGTAAAATTAAAAAAAATTAACACATTTTGTATATGCAAATAGCAACGCAAATGCAAATTTGCCTGTGAACATTCCACAAAGGAACTGGGGCAAACTTCTCACATATCACTGAGTGCTGTCCGATTCAAATTTTAAGCTCAATGAAAAAGGGCGTACATTCTAACCTCTGCGCTACGGTGGCCTACACATTTTGTATATCGAAAGGGCCTAACTCGATTTTTTTGCTACTTTATAGTAGAAGGAAAAAACTTGATGTAGTAATTTTTTTGTTATAACTCTGTTATTTGAAATTATATCCGTCTGTAATTTAAAGGCAAGTTGCATCTGACATTTGTCTTCAAGAAAAATAAAAAAACGCACAGTAGAAGAAAAAATCTTGACTTAGGCCTGAGCCGAATTAAACATTTAAATGAAAAATTTTTAATAAATTATGATCGACTTAAACATTTCTGTTCTTAAATTTCAAAAATTCTCTTACAATCAAGAAATACATAATTCGCAATAGAGATTTCAAACGGTTTTACCCGTTCACGTATGTGTTAATTTGGCCCCTGTTTTTGAAATTCTTATAACGCTGTTATTTAAATTGTTTCCACCTGAAATTTTGAGAAAAGGTGCATCTGACATTTGACTTCCAAAATAAACAAAGAATGCGATTTTTAGAAAAAAAAGAAAAAAAAAGTTTGGTTTTTTTTTATTAAGCGATCGGTATGTGGCGTAATATTTTTGGGAACATTTTCTACCCATTCTTACACAGTGAGGTTAAGGTTTCATCCCGATTTAAACAGGTCTTCTATTTTTGTCTCTGTTTCACAACCGATACAGTTTTTCCTATAATTTTGAAAAAGTTGATTGTTTCACCAAAAAAATTTCTCCTAATGTCATCCCTAGAACATTTTGTGTGGGGAGTGCGTATGTGTGTAGCTTAGAGTTGAGTTGTATAGAATAGAGTAGTTGTAGTATAGGTTTGTAGGGATGTATAATGCAGGGACAGACTTATGGACAGACATTCATATAATGGTAGATTGGGGTTGCTGTTGCTGCTGCCGCTGCTTGGTTTGCTTTGGTTGGTTAGGTGAGAGTGTGGTTGATTGCCGCTGCTGCCGCATACTGGCTGTTTTGTTTGTTTTTGGTGGATGAGAGTGAGTGTGGCTGTTTTTGGTGATACGGTTTGAACCGTTCTTGTTGAATTGTCGGTCGTCAGTAGCAAAACGTAACCAAGCTGACATGTTGTTGGCTTCCCTTATAATGTATTAATTTATTTACTATTATTATTATTATTTTTGTTTTCGTTACGTTTCGTTTACGCTGCGCTCCGCTTCGGTATGGTCTCGTCTGGCCTGTTCGTCATAATCGTTTGTTTGCCTCTCTGGCATTGTGTCGTTCTCACTCGCCCGTGGTTCGTTCGTTTGTTTGTTTGTCGCATTGAATTGAACGGTTTTGCGCGCCGCCTTACGTGTGGCTCACGCTTTGTTGATATTTAAACATCGTCGTCGTGTATATGTCATTGGTTTCTTCACGCGCCCGCATGAGTGCTTTAGTGCTTTAATACGCTATAGTGTGTGTGTGTGTGTGCGATTGTGTGTGTGTGCTTTGTGAAAATAAATCATTGAAATCACTTGTTTAGTGCCGATTTTTTTCGTTGTTGTTTTGTTTGATTGCGTTTAATTGTATTCATTCGAATGCTTATCGCAAAACATCATCAAGATCATGTTTTTCCTTCTGTTTTCGCATCAATTCAACAACGATTGTTAGCCGAATGAATTATTGAATTGAATTGAAGTGAAGTGTGCTTTTAGATGAGAAGGGGCAAATGAAAAGATGAAGAAGAGCAAAAAATTGAAAATAAAATAAAATCAAACGCTAAAGATAGAAGGCATTGCTTTATTTAATAAACCAAGTGACGCACTACTAGCCCCCATAACAATAATGATAATAATAAATAGCCAATATAAACAATTTTTGGTGTATACTGTGAGAGAAAAATGAAAGTTTTTTTACTCTTCTTTTGGTGCTTTAACAACATCTTAAATGCGTTTATTTATGAGCAGCAGAAAAGAAGATGAAAAAAGATAACCATGAAAATGTGTGAAATCAGCTGTAACAATAAATTTATAATTGTTAAAAGTTTTCAAAAAAACGTAATAAAAAGTGCAATAAATTAACTTAAAACCGGAAGTTGAACTGGCCATCGTTAGTTAGCTGTTTTACCTACCGGCAGCGGCAGAAATCTGTTTTTCCTTATCTCTTGGCTCGCCCAAAAAGGGTGGCTGGCTTAGCAAAGCCTTTAAAACAAGGGGGATGTACTCGTAAACCAACCACCCTTGTGACCAAATAATACCCTAGAGACCCCAGCAAACAAGATGTGACCTCAATACTGTTTTGTTGAGCCATCATACCACACACTCAAACCCATAGCCATACATATACACACAGACACACAAGCAAATAGGATATCAATTCATAGCAAAAACTGGTTGAAGGTTTTTCATTCTATTTTAGCGACAACAACAACAGCTACTACAACAACCAGCCTCTTCTGTTGTAACCAAGGATAGCACAAATGACAGAAATTCTTTCTCTCTTCATTTTCCCTTGAATGGGAAATTAGCACACAGGACAGGACTTGAATGCCGCATTCATGGCAACATGGCATAAGGAAACATATCCAAATGCGTAGTTTTTTGTTGTTGTTGTTACTTTTTTCCGGTCACTGCCATTCTTTTAATCAGGGAAAAGTAGAAAAATAAAAACCTTGTTGGAGTTGGTGAAAAAATCCCATTCCCATTTGGGGTCAGTAAAGGAAAATTGTAAGCACATTGGCTTGTGTATGGAAGAAATAGGTAACTTCTTAGATTATTATTTTTTGGATAGCTAGTACTAGGCTTTATTTAGCTCTGCTTTTTCAGCTCGGATCACAATTATTACTTTACACTATCCTACATACTTTCCGTTCTGTGAATGTATGTACGACACATTTATCATGACCGAGCAGAATCGTTTCAATCGAATTGCCTATTTATTATCCACATATTGCGCGAGTTGTCAAAGGTTTCTTAAACCGTTACTAATTTAATGTTACTTATAACCATCCACTTCATATTGCATTACACCATGATAAGATTTCGCATGGCTTACCGCCATAAAACATCACAAGTAGGAGTAAACACATCTCTCACCCCCACTACACCCCCAAAGTAACAGTGATCTCTTCTAGCAAGCTCTTCTCTCATATTTATTTGTTTATCTCTTTTATTCTCACCTATCTTCTGCTCTCATAATATTGCATTGCTCTTACACAAAATCTTAGTGAGTCTTAAGTGAAAATCATTTCTTATAGATGCATTTTCACTCTCTCAAACAAATGGCAATCACGAACAACGATTACAAATCTGACGTTTTCTTTTGTTTGAAAAGAGGAGCAAATGGGCATGAAAACTCAAGTAACTAACAAAAAGAAGCAAAGAAGAAAGTTAAAAAGTGTTTTTCAAAAATAATTCAAAGTTTAAAAACAAAAAAGTGTCCTCAATCCATTTAAATCTTATTCATTGTTCATACACAGTTATGTTGAAATTCGCTTTTCTCTTAAATTTCTTCGTTTATTTCTATTGCATCTCTAAACCTATTAAACATCTGTGATGAAAAGCAAGAACAATTCACAACAATAACAATTTTTTTATTGTGGATCAGTATGGGAAATGATTTGCAATTCACAATAATAAATGATTTTTTTGGTGGATCAGTATAGGAAAATGCTTTACGCGTGCGATGAGTACGTTCTCGCCTTTTCTCGGACTCCGTTGTTATCAACGATACTGTCTAAAATCCACCCTGTGTCAAACCTGGGAATTAATGCCACCTCAGAATCACATTTGCGGTACTACGAAGTGGAGTGGGGATTACTCATAAAATCTTCGTTGTGTCTGTGCCCAGACCTTTGTAATTATACTCTACGCTGCTGCATCCAGGCCAGCTTCTTTCTGCTCAGTACTTGTTTGGTGTATCTCATTACCAACTCCCAGTTGTTTTCGTTCTCCTACACCCCTCTGGACTATTGTTGTCCCACCCCTCTGGACTATTGTTGTCTCTACACCTCTCTGGACTATTGTTATCCCAGGCGAAACGTTTCCAATCACTGTTTCGAGTTCCCTGTGTCCTTCGACAAAGCGCACGCAATGGAAGAATGTGTTAGCTCCTTATAAATGCACTTGCTAGAAAAGTATTGGGTTGCCCAAAAAGTAATTGCGGATTTTTCATATAGTCGGCGTTGACAAATTTTTTCACAGCTGTGACTCTGTAATTGCATTCTTTCTTCTGTCAGTTATTAGCTGTTACTATTAGTTTGCTTTAGAAAAAAAGTGTAAAAAAGTATATTTGATTAAAGTTCATTCTAAGTTTTATTAAAAATTCATTTACTTTCTTTTAAAAAAATCCACAATTACTCTTTGGGCAACCCAATATTTGATCTTCCATGTAGGGAAAGTAGTTTACCAACCTTTCTCACCTCGAAATTACCATACTATAATTACAACATGATTAATCTGATTCCCAATTGTCTGGTGTGGTGAGAAATAATTGTGCTTTAATTCTTTATTGTTTGATCTGGTGGGAGAGTAATGAGCATAAATTTCCCATTGTTTGATATGGTGAAAGAGTATTGAGTGTTGTTTTCACCATTGCTTGTCATTGAGAGGACGAGAGAGTATTAAGCCTTGACCCCGTTATTTATTCTGGTGAGCGAGTTAGATTCCATTGTTTGATTTGATGAGAGTTTTAATTCCACATTGTTTGGTAAGAGAGTATTGAGTATTGCGGTAAGAGAGTAATGAGTCTTTATTGTTTGGTCTTAACACCTGACCCTCGATTCCCTTGCACGATTTTGATGAAATTTCATGTTTTTATTATGTAGAGGATTTTTATTGATGCAGCATTTTTTTAATTTTTATATTTTTTTTCTAAAGTTTTTTTAGAAATAAGAAGTTGTTTCTTTAATTTTTTTCAAAACTTTTTAAAAATTAAAAAAAAATTCGAAAATATTACACCAAAAATTAAAAAAAAAAAATAATAAAAAAAAGTTGAAAAAATAAAAGGAAAATTATAAAAAACAAATTAATAAAAAATTAAAGATTTTAAAAAAAATCTTTTTTTTACTTTACAACAAAAAAATCATTTTCTTAATATTTGGTTTTAATGTCATAAAAACGCATCTGCTGTCAACAGCATAAATTTATATTTTCCAATATAGAAACCACCAAATGCAACAAGGCATTCACATGTTTCCAGAAATTTCACTCCTAAGAATTTTGAGAACATTTTTTGTTTGATTTTTTGAGCTTTTAAAAAACTGCCTAGTTTTGACAAGCCAATTTTCCCCCAAAACATGACTTTATATGAGGACAAATGGTTTTTAACTAGTTTCATTCGTTCATTTAACGTCAATCCAAATTTCATAACCATACCTCTTTCCCAACGCGAGCAAGAATTTTTCTAAGACAGCTCTTTTTTTGGGTGGATTTTTACCCATTCGTCGTTGATGGTTTAAAAATCTTCCCACTGTGCGTTGATGGCTTTTGATTTCAATAAACATGAGCAGAGATACTAGATACCAAACAAAATGTGATGCTGCTGCTGCTTAACAATCTCCTCTGCCTCCTCCTCGTTTCTCTCATGTGCACACCCACCATTGACAGATGAATGAATACAAACGCCAAGGAAAAATAAACATTAACACTATTTATGCTATCCCCCCCACCTACTTCGTATAGAGATAGATATACTCTCGGGTCCAAACACACGCATAATAATAACACACACACATACTACTTGTAAACAAACAATTAATTATATGTATTAAATTTGCAATAACAACAGCCACAAGAGAGAAAATATTAAAGCAAAAAAGCATAAGCAAAAACAACAACAAAAGGAAATAACTCAACAAAAGCTAATGAAACCCTTATTAAATGAAACATAAGTAACACACTATATAAAGCAAAAAAATAACTACAAAAACAACAGCAGCATTGACGCCCCATAATAGTGTCGGTCGGTGGTTCATTCGCTTGGCATCGTTGGCATGTCTTTACAAGACAACGTCTGTCTCTCTTTTACTTGGCCGTGTTCGGTCAAATCCCCAAATCCCCCTTGCGGCCTCTAAAGCATTTAACCAACAGTGTTTTAAAACTCAAACAAACAACATAAAAAAGTCAAACATACCAAAGTAGCAAATCTATGCGTACATATCTACATACATACCTACTCACTCATGTGGTGTATTGTGGTAAATGAGAGTGCCCTGTGTGTACTTTAATTCCTTCTCTATGTCAACGTGTTCGTTGTCGTCGTCGTTGGCGACATCGTCGTTGGTAATGTGTACAAAAAGTCAAAACAATTATACCCCATGAGTTTGTTTAAATTAACCATCATCATCATCATCAGCCCAGGCTCAACTCAACTGTCTGTTTGACACCACACAACACTGGGTGTAGTGAGAGAGGGACCGGGTCCCCTCCCCTTGTTTATACATTTGTGTCTCTACACATAACTACATGGCTACCATACATACATATCTAAATGGATACTTGGTGTCGTGTTCATCGTTATAGTTGAGTAAGTGTGTAAATCAGTGAAAAAAAAAAAAATTAACAACAACAAGAGTAATAACCAAAAAAAAAAGTAACAAAAGCAAATACAAAAAGAGAATAACGAGTGTGAAAATTGTGAGATCAAAAGTGCAAGTGCTGTAGTACAAATATAATTAAGCCAAAGACAAGCTCCAGCAACAACAAAAACCACAACCAGCTTGTGTGTGAGTGCTATTTTATATATTTCATCCCCTTTGTTGGTCCTTCGCTGGACTGCCACCACCGGTAATCTATGGTTTATAAAAAGTGGAAACATAATCAAAAAATGTCTAAAAATGATACGGCCATTGCCACTGTTTTATGTGACACCGTTAATACAACGTCACAAACCAAAACAAAACTTGGCGGTGGCGAAAACAACAACAATAACAACGAGAAAAATACAAACAGTCATGGGGGTCAACAACAGTCACAGCCGCAGCCACAACAATGTGAAGGTGGCGGTGATGGTGGTTTGGCTGAAACCAACACTGTCGCCGCCAGCAATAACAATAGAAATGGCAATACCAGCACCACTTTAATAAATGCTACCGGCAAACCCTACAACAACAACAATAATAATAACACAAACACCAATAACAACCACAATAATAAAAGCCATATTAATGACGTTAAAGCTGGTGTTGCCGACAACGACGACTGTGGTTTTAATCGTGATATGGCAACAATAAAAGCCTCAGCAGCAACAACACCAACAACAGTTATTGTCAACAATAACAGTAAAATAAATAGTGAAGCCAGCCATGTCAACGGTGACAGCAGCGTCAGCGTCAGCGGCGGCGCTATCGTTGTCACTACTACCTCAATTAATAATGTAATTTTCAATAAATCATTGGATACCACAATGACAGCAACGCCAACACTCAACCTCACCACCACATCTACTTACACACCTACGCCAACACCAGCCCCCAATGCAAACAGTTATAGCAGCAATGGCTGTTGGCGAGATTATAAAAAATTGAAAACATATTTAATATTAAAGGATAAACAAAATGAGAAGGTAATTGAAATTGAAATAACAAAAATAAAACGACAACACCAACACTTACTCCCTCTTATTTCTTTGACATAAAAATAAAAGAGCAAAAACAAAAAAAAATACAAATAACGGTCATTTATTGTATTTATGCCACGACAATGATGACAAACCACCAGTACTCTTTCATACACTCGCCCACTCCCTCTCTTTCGCTCGTAAGAGTACATTGTATGAAAAATTAGTTTAGTGCCCTCTTTTTAATTTCTATACAAATGAGAAAAGTAGTTTTTAATGGATTTATAATGAATGGGACGTCTTTTTTTCGCTACTTTGTTAATTGTATTGTATTTGAAAGAGTAATTTTATTGTTATTTTGTATGGGTAAACAAAAAATGTATTAATTTTTTAATGATATTTAAAATACACAATATAATGTGGAGAATGGGTTAAAATTGTGCAATTAACATTAAAATGTTAATTAAAATATTATTATAGAAAGAAAGAAAGAGTGAGTGGGAGAGAGAGAAAGAAGGAGAGGAAAAAAAGACGAGATTATTTCAGATTATGGGAATAATGTTCATTTGATTAACATTCGCGGATTAACAAATGATTAAAACTGCGTTACTACTAAGTTTTCCATGAACATCCCATTAAAGAACAGGGGCAAACTTCTCACAAATCAAGTGAATGCTGTCCGGTTCAAGTTTTAGGCTCAATGATAAGGGGCCTCTTTCTTATAGCAGAGTCCAAGCGGCGTACCACAGAGCAACACCTCTTTGGGGATAAGTTTCTGCAAGGCAAAGTACCTTTCAAATGTCGCCAGCATTAGTAAGGGGATAACCTATCTAAATTTCAAAATTCCTCATGAAAATTCCATTAAGAAACAGGGAATACTTCTCTCATATCAATGAGTGCAGTCCGATTAAATTTTTAGATCAATGATAAGGGGCTCCTTTTTTATGCAGAGTCTGAATGGCGTGCCGCACGTTTTCATCAAAAAAAAAAAAAGGCGGGAGACTTCTCTCGTATCGATTAGTACAATACATGTTATGTTTTAGCTCCATGATTAGGGATATCCTATTTGTAGCAACATCGAAAGGGGTTGCGTATGCTTAATATTTATTTTTATTAAAATGTTAAACATACGCCTCGAGGTCCGGTCGTAATTATTTTAAACGTGCTAAATTCGGCCGGGCCGTATCTTGGGAACTTACCATCATGGATTCTGCTCAAATTTTCATGAAACGAACTTTGTTGAAGGGCATATGTGTACTTTATATACCAAATTTCTGCCAAATCAGGCAAAAATTGAAGGTTCGATGGGAAACTTATCAGGAGATCGGTTTATATGAAAGCTATATTAAGATATAGACCGATTTGAACCATACTTCCAACGGAAAATTTAACTCATTATAAAGCACTACGTGCAAAGTTTCAGTTAAATCGGATAGCAATTGCCATTTTACAGAAAAGCTATATCCAATTCTGAACCGATATGGCCTATTTGCAATATCCAAAGACCTGCATCAACGAGAAGTATCTGTGCCGAATTTCGAGCGGCTAGCTTTACGCATTCGACCGCTATCGTGATTTCGAACCACAATTTCAAAAATACCGGCGGTATTTTGATTAAAATTAAAAAAATATATATATATTGAACGTTCAATAACTCATAAACCGTTAGGGATATTCCAAACTTTCCAGCATGTTTTTTTTTGTAGGGTCTTACGAGCTTTATCTTTAAAATAAATGACTGCTTGGCAAACAATTAAAAATTTGACATGCTCGAGATGACCAACTTTCAAGCCCCATGGATCAGCCTCTGGACCCACTACGGTCCCCAGATTGCATACTTTGCATACTTATTAGATTACACCTCAACATTGACGATGTTAAGTTTCGTGTATCTTTCCCTTCAAAAGTTCAAGAATTATTTCCAAGATTTTTCGAGTTGGCAACACTGTGTGGTAATGGGTATAAAAAGCCTGAGAATGCAGTATGGCGTATGAGTAATTGATGCCTTATATGAATAGTACACCTACGTTATCAGCTACAAAACAAATTAAGCAGCTTTTTTACAAAAAATAACAAAAGGCTTTCGAGACAGTGTATTGAAAAATTATATAAAATTATAGATTAATAGATTTTTTTTTAAATTTAAAAGAAAATTTTTTTTAAAATTTTAAAAAATATTTTTTTCATAAAAATCGGTCCAGATTTAGATATAGCTCCCATATATATATATATATCGCCCGATTTGCATTTAAATGTCCGTAGTAGTTACAATTTTCAACCGATAGGCACAAAATTTGCCACGTACTGTTTTGTTACTGATCTTAACATATCTGGACAATTTCATTAAAATCGGTTCGATGTTTACAAAATTTAGCATGAGGTGCTTTATTTGACGTCTTCATATGTGTGCAAAATTTCATAAAAATCGCTTCAGATTAAGATATAGCTCCCTTACATGTCTTTCATGCGATATGGCCTTTTAAGGCTGTGGAAGCCACAATTTTCGTCCGATCTTTTGTTCTATTTCATGCCCCAGTATGTCTCAATACAAGGTTCTAAATTGCTATTTCCATTGGTATCCAAATTAAAGTCTGACTAGATTTTAAGATAAGTTCTACATAAAAAGTACTACAAACTCTAAATGGTGTAGGGTATTATATAGTCGGCACCGCCCGAATGTCAGGCGTCAATTGGTTAAGAGAAATTTGCTGGTGAGAGCAGTTCGATTGCATAAGGCTGAATTCGAGGGGTTGCGTATAAGGAATGTTTGTAAATATTAAATGTTGCTCATACGCACCGCAGTTCGCTATTAAATTTTCGAATCCAAAAGCCGAATTGAAAGTACAGTATGTAGAATGAGTAATTGACATTTTATATGAAATAATACACATACGTCCCCAGGTACAAAACAATTTTTGCAGAAAAACGCAATCGGCTGTCGTGATACCGTTATTAACCCATTAACGCCTGAGTCTGGGAACGCTTTCCTCGACGACTGCCACAATAGCTGAGAAGTTTGCTCGAAATCGGCTAATATTTAGATATAGCTCCCATATATATGTTCGTCCGATTTTGAGTAATATTGCAATAAAGTGCTCATTTGTTAACCGATTCTCTCGAAATTTGGCAAGAGGGATTTTAGAACTTTCGACATTAATGGTGAATTTTAAAGAAATCGGCCCAGATTTAGATATAGCTGTCATATATGTATATAGCTCGACTTTCACTCCAAGAGACACTGCAAGCACATTTTTTGACCTGTCTATAGAGTTTTGTCGAAATCGGTCGGTAAGATAGTCCGATTTTTAGAAATATTGCAAGAAAGTGGTTATTTGTCCACAGATTCTATCGAAATTTGACAGGAGGGATTTTCTCTTGGTCTCCAACATTATCGCTTAGTTACATAGCAATCGGTTCAGATTTAGATATAGTTGCCATATATGTATATTGCCCGATTTTCACTTCTACAGTCACTGCATAACGCTTTCCTCGACGACTACCACAATATCTGAGAAGTTTGCTTGAAATCGGTTCAGATTTAGATGTAGCCCCCATATATATGATTGTCATATTTTGGTTAATTTTCAATAATGATGTCATTTGTCATCAGTAGTTATTACAGTTTGAACATATTTGCTCGAAATTTGATACGGATAACCCATCTGAAAACATCCGCCGAGGTCCATCACAATTGATTCAGAATTGGATATAGCTCCCACATTGTACTTATAGGGTAGATGTAGGGTATTATACAGTCGACATCGCCCTTTTGCCCTTCCTTATAGGGGTTTTTAAATAAAAATGATTTTATTTTCAATTAAATTTTTAATTGCAAAATTGTTTACGATTTTTTTTCTGAGTAGTTACTTTGGATACCTAACGGTTCTATGAATATATAAATATTTGGAATGCTATAACCTCCAACTATCCTCTCTACTTGTTGTAATTGTAACAAGCCTTTTGAGTTACGATGTTAAATATATTATATTATTATCTACCTATCAATTATTTTATTTTTTATACACTACATTATATTTAATGTCCCGACTCGAAAGGAAGTTCTTTATAAAATTGTATTCATCTTGATAACAAAAAAAAAAGTTTTAATGAATGATATTGCCCTGCTTTTGTTTATTAACCTTTTTACGATTATCGTTAAATCTTCTTAAAGTTTTGACATTCTGATAAATCTAAATTTCCATATCAAACAACTGAACTTACTACCTACTTACCCTTTTTGTGGCCATACTCACTGACTCACTTAACAGTCGTCGTCTTTGTCGTTCATTCATTCAACCATTTTTACTGTTTAGATGTTTGATGATGATGATGATGGCAATGTCTTAAGAAAAAGTTATAACAGCTGAGTTATAACAGCTGTCTAGCTTTTCTTTGCCACCATGCTATCCTTTCTCTTTCTGGCCTTTATTAGTTAAGTTGGCGTTGGCGGCCTTCTCTTGGCTTTGTTTCTTTCTTTCTAATCATCCAAAATATTTATGGATACATTTCGTGTTTACCCGCAGTTTTGTAAATAATGGAAACAAGCATCAGGGCACAAACACTCAACCATACGCACATGCACGTACATGTACATGCGAATACACTTGGGCGCACACAAAACATGACACAATAACAATAACAAAATCACCAAACCGAAAAACAGAAACATTTCAAATACACTTTGTTATTTTATTAGTGTGTTGTTGTTGTTGTAGTTGATGATTTTTTTTCTTTCTTTTCTTCTTCTACTTATTTGAAGCAGTGTGTGTGTTTTTTTTTTGTTTTGTTTTCTTAACATTATTGTTGTTATTATTGTTGGGCTTAGCGTGCGGCAAAATATAGGTTTTTGTTCATCGTCGTCGTAGTCGTTGTGTGCTTCGTTTTGGCAATTTAGTTCATGGAGTCGTTGTGAGACTCGTCTCCGTTCCAACTCAAAGCATGAGTTGGGGTGTGTGTTTATTTTTTTTTTCTGTTTGTGTTGTGAGTGTGGCAGTGTGTGTATAGCTAGCGTGATAATAAATTCACTGGTGCGGTTGTGATTGTTGTTGTTGTTGGCATTTTAATTTCTGCAATTTGCGCGCCCCTGCTGTTGTGTTTCTTTCTCTCCCTGTGTTTCTCTCGTCTCTAGTGTTTTGACTCTCATCATTGTGGGTTGGTGCTGCTTTCCGGCTTATGATGAGTACTTCAAATGTCAATAAACTCGTTCATATTTATTTTTGTTTTAAATAATTTTATTATTTATTTAATGAGAGTTTTATGCAAATTTCAATTTTAATACAAAATGAGGTTTATTTTTATTTTTTTTTATTTGTTGTTGCTAAATAGAATTCAATTAAATTTAACATTTTGAACAAAATCATTAATTTTGCACCCTATATGGCTTTGGTTGTTTGAAAATTTATTGCTTTTGGGTGATTGCAGTAAATAGGGCGAACATTAAAGCGAGCAAGTTATATGGAAGGGGGAAAGGAGCTGGTAATGAAAGTTAGTCCCAAAGGGAAAGTAAGAAATATATGGGGATAATTATAATAAGGTAAATTTAAAGTCTTGTGTTCCTTACTGCAGGACTTCTTATTACCTGTCCTGTCTTATAGTAAGAAATGTGCATTAATTTTACGTTTAGCTTACATAGGGTACATCTAACAGCTTTTCAATATTCATAAGGGAAAATTTACACGAACTCTATATGCTTCTATGGCAACCAGAGATGCCAATTTAGTGCTTTTCGCAATAGAGTTAGTGCTTTTTTGGTCACCAAAAACCCGAATAAGCACCAACTAGTGCCAAACAAAAAAAAATGCACTATGTAGACGCCTTTTGCATTCCAAGTTCTTGCTTTTTACCCTTTTTATAAATTTGTTCGAAAATCACTACTGAATGAAGGGTTAACCACTACTGAATATTTTTTCTAAAGTTCTACCCGGAATTTGAACTACGCGTTCTGACGGGTCAACCAAATCAACAGATGGGCGATCAAAGCGAAAACATTCGATGGCGACGCCCCATTATTTTGCGTCCAATTGTAAGCTCGTTGTGACTTTTTTAGGATTGTTGATTTATTCTAAAAACAAGTCTAATGTCGAACCACGATTTTTTGTTATAGCTATACAAATATTTACAAAATTTTTAAGAAATCAAAATTTTACTCTTATTCTTGTTAACCTTTTTGGCAGTAATTTTTGGCGTCACTGATATCATCTAAAAGAGAATGGAATTTCAAGGAACTTCAGCTTAAACCAGGGCTGCCGATTAGGTTAAAAATCGGCAAAATAGCAAAAAATCGACAAATCTGGCAGTCCTGGTTTAAGCATAAGTCCCTTAAAAACCCATTTTCTTTTAGTCTTTCTTTTAGAATTCCACTATTCGCAACCTGTGGACGCCCGGTAGTTCGCAGCTTAGCTTCTCGAGACAGCAATGAATACCACACAGATCAGACCTGCGTGCCTGGCCCGGTAGTTCGCAGCTTAGCTTCTCGAGACAGCAATGAACCCCACACAAATAGGACCTTAATGTTCCAGCCTGTGTGGTGTTCACAGCTATCCCGTGCCGGGTTTGATCTGTGTCTAATCCCCCTGTGCGTCTGGCAACTTCTTTTTTGTTATCGAAAAAACCTCGCATTCCAGTGATATTTAATCTCATTCTGGTTAAATAACCTGTTTCTCTCCCCTTTGGGAGATAATGGTTTTCATTGAAATTGTGTCTTAAAATAAATTTTAAACGAAATTTTCTAAAATACAATATATTGAAATTTTCGTCAAAGACAAAATTTTATTAAAATGTTCTCTAAAGACAAAATCTTGTTTTATTTAAAAAAAATAAAAAAAAAATAATTTCAAATGACAAATTTTTAATAAAATTTTCTCAAAAAACAAAAGTTCAATGACGTATTCTGATAAAAGTTTTTTTTTTTGTTAACACTTGAATGAAATTTTCTGCATAGTCAAAATTTTAATAAATTCAAAATTTTAGACAAAATTTCTCCAAAACTAAAATTTACTCAGAAAACAAAATTTCGAAGATATTTTCTCTAATTTCAGTATTCAAAAATAAAATTGTTTGAATTTAATATAAGTACATCGCATTACACCCTAATATACATTCGTTGTCGTTATCACAAATTTCAAAGACGGCCATATTTAAATGCATTTTCTCCTGTTGCTGCTGCTATCTCGCCATTTGTAGACACGTGAATGCGACATTTTTTTCTATTTCCGATTTGTAATCTACTACCCAAAGACTTTGTGATTTATTAACCTTCAAAGTTAATCTATTTATGCGATTAGTCAGTCTATTATAGAATTTATTAATTTTTTTTATGAAAATGATAATAGAAGGTCATAGTGATGACACTATAAAATGCCATAAATGTTCTTTGAAATATGACGGTGGTTTTATATTATTAGACTTATACATGTAAGTGAATTTGTAAATTGCGTCAGAGTTTAAGAAAAGAAGTTAAATCAGGGAAAATGTAAGAAATTTCAGGGAAATGTCGTATATTTAAAAATTAATGTTATTTCTTAACATTAACTTAGTTGTCAAGAAAATGAAACTTTCTACAAAGTGGTGATAATAGATACCTAGAAAGTTTCGGTGTATTTTCTACATGCGGCATTTTTCACAAAAACCTTTCACGAAAAATTTGACTATAACTTTTTCCGTTTCTTTATTCAATAAATTTTCTGAAAGTTTGGTCAACATTTCCTTAAAATTTTCTTCTTAGAGAGAATTTTTTTAATGTTTCATTTTGGCCATTTTATGTGGTTTATTTAAGAAAAATTTCGTTGATTTTTGAAGATGTTTGCTCCTTTTGACGATTTTTCACCAAAAAGTCCTGGCAGCACTGTATAAATGCACTTTTGTGTTGCCATACAGAAACTAATGTGTGAAGGTCAACAGGTGATCATCTGGCAACCTTATTCTCTCGGTCTCTCTCTCTCTGACATCTTGATTCTGGTTTACCAATTGCTGATGTTGCCAACCCTGTTTTAAACCAATTCTCACCACTGAGTTGCACAGTTGTATTGGCTTCAATGAGTTCAACAGAGGCAAAACAGAATTAACTTAAATTAATACCATCTGGAATATTCCATTAATATAGAATGATCTTTCAAATAAAAATGTCATTGTCTTAATAATTAACATGTCTTTTGAATTATATTTTTTTATAAGGCCATCAACAAACTTAATTTCCTTGAAATTTCAGTACTTGGAAAATATCAAAATTTAGTATAATTCTAAGTTCAGCACCTCTAGCTCACAAATGAAAACCAAAAGTAATGATTGTTCCATTAACACAAGAGGTTTGAATTTGTGGGCAATAAATAGCTTATCTGCAATGATGCAATATTGTGGAATCAAATATTAATTTTTAAATATATATAAAAAAATCTTAATAAGGGCGATTTCCATAAGCAATTAATTATCTTTTGTTTTATAATTTCTCTTATTTATTTCTTGTTATTAACTTCTCTTTCTTTTTATGTTTCTTTTTTATTACTTTCAGACTAATCAAATACCCGAAAGTGAACGGAATTACTACCTAAGAAAAAAGCCTGCCTCTGCCGTGGAACGTGCTAAATTTGTGTGTTACACCTGTGGCACGGATGCACCTTCCTCACAACTAAGACTGGTCTATTGTTGTCCCAATGCAGAACGTGAACCCTATTATCCATTTATAAAAACAATGACAGCCTATAAAAATGCTAGTCCCATAAGTCCACAAGGTAAGATTTGAAAAAGAATATGAAGTGCTCCATTCACTTATTTTTTTTTGTAACTTTTCCTTAATAGGCATGGTGCAAATATGTTCCACTTGTTATGAAAAACATTCTAGTCGTGCCGAAGGTGTTCAACAATCGTCTATCGTAGTCTCATCAGCAGCTGGAGCCACGGCAGCCGAAAAGGTAACAAAAAAGAAACGAAAGAAAAAAAAACCCAAATTCAAAAGAAAAAAATCAGTAACATTTGTAGCACCTACTACTACTACTGCTTGCCTGCCTGCAATCATTCATCATTTTAAATGAATGGCTGTTGGGAGTTTTGAAGTGCAAGTCAAACAAAATGAGGTTAAAGAATAGTCAAATCATGCCATTCTATATACCATTGTTTGTGGGCCACCATTTCTTGGGTTCTCCTCTTTCTATTGATATCATCGTGTATTATAATGGTGTTGATTATTTACAAAAAAAAGCTAACAGTTCCATGTATGGGTCTGGACACTAAGTGTTGCCAACTAACCCAAATATATATTAGTAACGTTTAAATGTAAAGAAAGAGAAAGAGAGAGATCGAGAGAGAGAGAGAGAGGGAGAGATCGAGAGAGAGAGAGAGGGAGAGATCGAGAGAGAGAGAGGGAGAGATCGAGATAGAGAGAGAGGGAGGGCCTTGAAATTTTGCATACGATCTCGATAACACATCGGCCCTAATTATTCGAACTGTGCAAGGTCCATCATCTTCTTTACATGCCCTACACATGGTATCACTTATCGCTATTCTGCAAAAGTGCGCTCGAAAACTCATAAGCCGTACTGATCTTCTTTTTACTAGTTTTCAGTTATAGCCTCGTCTTTTTATGATTCAGATCTCTTCATAGCATTTTCATCGTCCTACCGACAGTTTCACTACATGCGCAGTGCTACATGCGCATTGGTCGCCTACCGCCTTCGCTCGGACTGCATCGCCCCGAAAGGTTTCGGATTGTAGAAGTTTAGTGACGGCAGTCCTCTGGTCTTTACGGCCAAATCGTATGCTCTTCTTTTATTCCCCCTTACTCCATAGCGGAGTAAGGGGCACCCCGGCACCCAAACAATGCGGATGGTGATATCCTTAGAGAGGGTGTTAAACTCCTTTTGACACTACAAGACCATTCCTATCGTCACCGTTCTGGTTGTTACAGCCCTGATGACCAGTTTACTTTCCGAAAAGAAATTCCTACTCGACGCACTAGCGTTAGTATCTCCGCCGACACAACCTATAAAGGTCCGGCAGTTGAAAACAGATATCAGTCCCTGGGTCCTCAATGTAGATCTCCAGATCCACTTTGTCCTCCGCTATGTCTCGGTACCCAAACAATGCGGATCGAGTCATCGTCAGAAAAGGCGCTTATCTCCTTTTGACGCTACAAGACCATCCGTGACCCCACCGTCCTGGTTGTTACAGTCCAAATGGCCAGTTTATTGTGCGTGAAGATGTTCACACCCGACGCACCAGCGTTAACATTATACCGCCTCAAGCATTCCATGATCGCCCGGATCTACGCCGGCACAACCTATTATGGTCAGGCAGTTGGAAGCAGATATCAGTTCCTAGGCCCTAAATGTAGACCTCCAGGTCCACTTTTTTCTCCAGCTTTTTCCCATTCGTGTAGCATTAACTTCCAGGGGACTACAACAGGGTTGCATCAATCCAAGAATATGCCGCTGGCAGCATTACCTCCCACTCGACCTCAAGTATAGTCTCAGATTTCCAATCGGAAATCACTTCCATTCCCTCCAGGATTCTGCTGGTTGCCACTGGCAGCAGTACCTCGCACTCGACCTCAATTATCGTCTCAGGTATCCGATCGCAAATCTCTACCATTCCCTCCAGGTTTTCTATCGTCACTCCGATTATACCGTAACGGTATGACCTGCTTCTATACATTCACACATCGCCCTAAGTCTCATTGCCACAGTGGCTGCCTTACACTTACTGGTTCGGATAGTTAGAATAGTCTCCAGTGCCCTAATGGGCGTTGTCCTCATCGCCCCGCCTTTGCCAAGACAACATGTTATCTAAACCTGTTTTAACGTTCTAATGTTGTACTCTTTCTCCATCGCAGTCCACCAAACTAATAAGGTATTAGTCAGTATAAACACGCTCCTGTAGAACCAGTGGACTATTCTCGTATGCAGGTCCCATTTGTAGTCTACGGCCCGTCTATGAGATGGGCCGGGAGGTACGCTCCCGAATTTGACACTTCAAGTTCAGGTTCCAGTCTGGAGTAAATAATGAGAAAAATAAAAGAGAAGGGAGTTGAAGTAAGAATTTGCAGTTACAGAGACTTATTCCACCACTTATGCGTTTGAGATTTTTTATATCATACGTGTCCGTTAAAACCGCTATATTTGCTATTTGCTGATCTTTTTTCTTATCTGAATGTCACTGTAATTACCAAAATATGCTAAAATTTGGCAACGAAAATGTTCTGGATAACTTTCCCACTTTATGTTCTCTGCAAGTGACACTGCCCTCTATTGTTGTATACTATACTCCATTTTTGCTTTGAACAATTTGGTGAACTTTAAACTATTTGGTATTTTCTTCATCTGAAAAACAATATTGGCAACACTCAAATGTCAAAGACACACGACGTTGGTATGAATGGATGACTTTTTAGTGTTCTAGTGGAAAGTTTATAATGGAAAGATTTTCTGTACAACAACAACAATGCAAACAAAACAAATCAACAACAATAGAATATTATTAATGCCAATACATTTTGATTGCGCGTAAATATTACTCATGATGCTGTTTATTTGGTGTTGATCAGTATTATCACCATAGCCATCATCACTGCGTGAAATCTTCGTTCGTTTATAATAAAAAAGAAACGAAACATTCATCTCATCTCTCGTCATTTTTGTTGAGCGTTGCGTTTACATTGTTATCGCCAAGGGGCCAGATTATCGCAACAAAGTTTAACGGCAACAAGCAACGCAAAGAGCAGCAGCCTTAATGTTTGTGTATGGTTGTTGCTGTTTTTGTCTTTTTGTTTCTGGGTAAACGATGATTTCCATATATGTACATATGAACATATTGGTTTTTGTCAGCAACCTCTCGTCCATGTGTTTTTGGCCCATAGAGAGATAACAATGCCAAAGTTGTCCATTATAACATGTAGGGTTATCATCAAATGAGCAATGAAACGTAACCAATAGTCACAATAAGGGCCAAAGGTTTATTAAAGGTGATCAATATGTGTATAATTTATATTTATATGCTGATATTGCACTCGCACTGCTGTCAGACACCAAACATATGACAGACAGCTTCAGATTAGTATTCGTATCATACATAGTCTTGAAATATACTTTGTCTAAAGTGAACAGAGATAACGGTGACAGTACCAGAAGCTCTCTGTTTTAGCTCATTAGAAAACCACTCTCTCCGTGTTTAGAATATAGTTAAGGTTTAACAGGGTTGCCATCATAGTTAATTTTTTTTTAAATTTTAAATATGGAAACATTAGATTAATGGGTTTATTTAAAAAAGAAACATTTAGAAATTTTGTTTACCCCTGAGGAGAAAGGAATTCCAATGAATAAATACAGAAAAATTCCTTTATTTTCTATTATTTATTTTATTTGTTTATTTTTATTTGTTTATTTTCTTTTTCTATTTTTTTATTTTTTTTATTTTTTGATTTTTTTATTTTTTTGTTTTTAATTGTTTTTAGTAAAATTTTTTGTTATTTATTTAAGACAACTTTCCTTAAGATTATTTTGTCTTTAAATAAAGTTTTTTTTTTTTAATTTGTCTTGGAAGAAATTTTATTTTTTTTTTTAATTTTTTTTATTTTCTTTTGTTTGTTTTTATTTTTTTTTACTATTTTTAATATCTTTTGTTTATATTTATTTTTTTGTTTATATTTAATTTTTTTATTTGTATTTTTTAAATTTTTGTTTTTAGTTTTGAAGAAAATTTTGTCGGAAATTTCTCTTTAGAAATCTACTTTTAAATTTCGTGCGTAGAGATTTTATAAAATAGTTTAAAGAGAAAATTATCGGTTTAATAACTGTTTATACCCACCACCATAGGATTGTGGGTATACTAATCTAGTCATTCCGCTTGCAACACCTCGAAATTGATCTGCGACCCTATAAAGTAAATATATTCCTTAACCTTTTTACATTCTAAGCCAATCTAGCCATATCCGCCCTTCCGACTGTGGAAATCACGTTATCAGTCGAATGACTAAAGATTTCTGCATTGCAAAGAACTTTTATGGAAGTGTGTGTGCTGTTGCCAAAACACTTCGAATGGCATGGTGGAAAGCGATTTCTGATACACCATTCATCTTCATCAACACCTTTGTCGAATTGATTAAGGTTCTCTACATACCCAACGACTAGGGTGTAGAATACGCTTTTCGTTCTGAAATAGGTCTCAATAAGTCCCCTTGAGAATTTTTAGTATTTTATTAGGACTTCCCACAATCGATCGGCTCAGATTTGGATAAACGATCTTTCGATTTGATATCTTTAGCCCCTGGAAGCTGCAATTGTTTTCCGATTTGGCTAATATTTTGCATATACTGTTCTGCTACAACTTCCATTAGCCATGCCAAATTGGTTCATAGCCTGATATAGCACCCTCATAAATCTATCTCCTTATTAAAAGTCTTGAGCCCATGAAAGCCCAATTTATTCCAATTTGGTCTGATATAGCTCCCATATAAACCTATCTCCCTATTTAAAGTCTTGAGCCCATAAAAGCCTAATTTTTTCCGATTTGGCTGAAATTTTAAGCCAAGGATTTAATTGTGTCCTCCAACATCCATGATAAGCATTTTCCAAATCGATTAGTCTTCTACGACCCCTATAAGTTTAAATATTTGCCTGAGAAACCCATATGCCCTTCATTTGTGTAAATTTTTAGCGGAATCCATGGTAGTGGGTTCCCAAGATTCGGCTCGGCACTGTTTTAGTTGTTTTAAGTCAAAAATGTTCACCCCATATTTTATATATTTTATTATCTTCGATTTTGACTTTATAGGCACAATAGGGCGCAATTACCCGATTTATCGAAATTTTGTATTGTAAGTACTTTTATGACTTGCAATGGACATACTAAGTATGGTCTAAAACCATCCACTATCTTATATCGCTCCCACTTTTAAATTAATTTTCATTTAAATTCTTAAACAGCTATGCCGCTAGAAAAAGCCAATTTATTGCTATTCATGGTGGTTAAACCAAATCTATGCTAACAAAATGGCAACTCTGTTTACTACAGTTAACGACCGAACCTAAGCTGTTTCAAAATGAAAATTAGCTCTCTCTATCGCTCTCTTTGAAAAGGGAATCTATTTTGAATTACGCATTTATTGCATCACCTTTTACAAAATGGCCTTTATAGATTGGGCACAATAATTTCCTTTGCCAAAATCCTATCAATTTCGTTTTTCTTCTCTAACAGCTAATGCCGCTATAAAATCCTGTGAGTTGATATTTGCAAATTTGCCCACGAACATTTCATTAAGGAACAGGGGCAAACTTCTCACATACCAATGAGTGTTATTCGAATCAAGTTTTAAGCTCAATGATAAGGGACCTTCTTTTTAAAGTCAAAACCGAACGGCGTGCCGCAGTGCGACATCTCTTTAAGAAGAAGTTTTTACATGGCTTCTATGCATGGCATATTACCACAAATATGACGTCAGCCGCCGTTGAAAAGTTTTCTGATGTTATCGCCAGAATTCGAACCCAGGCGTTCAGCGTCATAGACGGATATGCTAACCTCTGTGCTACGGTGGCTTTTTAAGATAGTTGCTATTTATGTTATTTAAATCAAATCGAAATTAAAACAATGGCAACTCTGTTTACTCCAGTTATCTACCGAAGCTTATCAAAGCTCTTCTAGAAATTAAACTTTAAAGCGTCAGATTAGTCTCTCTCTTTCCATCGCTCTCTCTCCCTCTCCCTCTCTCTCCCAATATTAAATGAGAACCATCTCGAATTATCGCCTTTATTGAATCACAATCTATAAAGTGATTAAGGTTCTCTACATACCCAACATTAAGGTGTAGACACGCTTTTCTTTCTGAAATAGGTCTCAATAAGTCCCCTTGAGAATTTTTAGTATTTTATTAGGACTTCCCACAATCGATCGGCTCAGATTTGGATAAACGATCTCTCGATTTAATATCTTGAGCCCTTGGAAGCTGGAATTGTTTTCCGATTTGGCTGATATTTTGCATATACTGTTCTGCTTCAACTTCCATTAGCCATGCCAAATTGGTTCATAGCCTGATATAGCACCCACATAAATCTATCTCCTTATTAAAAGTCTTGAGCCCATGAAAGCCCAATTTATTCCAATTTGGTCTGATATAGCTCCCATATAAACCTATCTCCCTATTTAAAGTCTTGAGCCCATAAAAGCCTAATTTTTTCCGATTTGGCTGAAATTTTATGCCAAGGATTTAATTGTGTCCTCCAACATCCATGATAAGCATTTTCCAAATCGATTAGTCTTCTACGACCCCTATAAGTTTAAATATTTGCCTGAGAAACCCATATGCCCTTCATTTGTGTAAATTTTTAGCGGAATCCATGGTGGTGGGTTCCTAAGATTCGGCTCGGCACTGTTTTAGTTGTTTTAAGTCAAAAATGTTCACCCCATATTTTATATATTTTATTATCTTCGATTTTGACTTTATAGGCACAATAGGGCGCAATTACCCGATTTATCAAAATTTTGTATTGTAAGTACTTTTATGACTTGCAATGGACATACTAAGTATGGTCTAAAACCATCCACTATCTTATATCGCTCCCACTTTTAAATTAATTTCCATTTAAATTCTTAAACAGCTATGCCGCTAGAAAAAGCCAATTTATTGCTATTCATGGTGGTTAAACCAAATCTATGCTAACACAATGGCAACTCTGTTTACTACAGTTAACGACCGAACCTAAGCTGTTTCAAAATGAAAATTAGCTCTCTCTATCGCTCTCTTTGAAAAGGGAATCTATATTGAATTACGCATTTATTGCATCACCTTTTACGAAATGGCCTTTATAGATTGGGCACAATAATTTCCTTTGCCAAAATCCTATCAATTTCGTTTTTCTTCTCTAACAGCTAATGCCGCTATAAAATCCTGTGAGTTGATATTAGCAAATTTGCCCGCGAACATTTCATTAAGGAACAGGGGCAAACTTCTCACATACCAATGAGTGTTATTCGAATCAAGTTTTAAGCTCAATGATAAGGGACCTTCTTTTTAAAGTCAAACCCGAATGGTGTGCCGCAATCGACATCTCTTTAAGGAGGAGTTTTTACATGGCTTCTATGCATGGCATAGTACCACAAATATGACGTCAGCCGCCGTTGAAAAGTTTTCTGATGTTCTCGCCAGAATTCGAACCCAGGCGTTCAGCGTCATAGACGGATATGCTAACCTCTGCGCTACGGTGGCTTTTTAAGATAGTTGCTATTTATGTTATTTAAATCAAATCGAAATTAAAACAATGGCAACTCTGTTTACTACAGTTATCTAGCGAAGCTTATCAAAGCTCTTCTAGAAATGAAACTTTAAAGCGTCAGATTAGTCTCTCTCTTTCCATCGCTCTCTCTCCCTCTCCCTCTCCCTCCCAATATTAAATGAGAACCCATATTGAATTATCGCCTTTATTGAATCACAATCTATAAAGAGTTCCATAGAGATTACACACAATCATTTCCTTTTCCAGATTCCTATCTTATCTATACAATATTGACTTTATGTTACCTTTATATGCATTTTCCCAATTTTATTGAATGTCTTTTTTAGGGTTTTAGGTTATTTTTGGTGGTGCGTTAGGTCTATAAATCTCTGCTATCACTCCAACAAGACATCATCATATGAAATGCTATGAATGATTGTCGCGGTGGTTATGGAGGACTTGAATCTATTTTTAAACCTATTTATGTGTTTGCCTTTACAAAAACAAAAATTAATTGAGGCTTTGATTGTAATCAATAATGTTTATAATCCCCATTGATTATTTTTTATTAATTTATCATAGTACTAAATAAATGGTAAAAGAGGGAGAGGGACTATTACCTGGGAAATGAATATTAAATTGTGTTTGTAATTCCCGAGTTACTCATACTTGAGTATTGAATTTACCACAAACTGAATTGCTTTAATACGATAATAAATATTGCCTATGTCAAGTGCGATTTATTAAATGAAAACATTTTTTCTAGGAATTTTATTTAATAATTGTTGCTGCTTGTTTATTGATATAATCAATGGCATTCATGAAAGCGATTCAAGTCTAGAACATATAGTTGAAGTTTTTAGAAAAAATAAACAATATCTGCGTAAAAAAGCGCATTGAAATTAATAGAGACTAGCCAATCCAAGCACGCTACGTTGTGCCTTCTACAATACACAGAATAAAAAATTACTTATATTTATAAACCAAACTTTAAGGTCTTAGGGGTGCATCTTGACTTCAGATATAATCCACATTGTTAGTAATCCAATAACTTTCGGTTGAATGGGAGGCCCTTGGCTCTCCCTCGTTGTCAAGATAGGTGGTTTAAGTAAAAAGGATGACCCCAAAACACTTTTCGTCTGCCAGATACGTTCTGCCTTCTCTTCGAGACCCCATATTACCACATCGCTCTACATGTCGCTTTGGGTTGTTCAGTGGCAGGGCAATCCTTTACACAACCCTCTTCTGATATTGAAATATAAAGTGCACTTATTTCATCACATGATCATTTTGAACTATCTGAATATTGCAATTGTCAAAGAAATTTGTTAGTAAAAACAGCAAAAATGTTTGCTGAATCAGCAGAAAGTGTGTTTATTTTTTTTTGAAAGGTTAGGTTGAAAAGATGATGCAGATTAATATCTCACGCCATGCCACTATGGACATACACCTAAGCCAGTAATCGGCTTGTTGTGCGCTCTTAATACTAAAAACAATTGTAATTATCAGAGAAATTTTTTAGTAAAAACAGCAAAAATGTTTGCTGATTCAGCAGAAAGTGTGCTGACATTTTTTGCTAGGTTATGTTGAAAAGAGGGTGCGGATATTATTCCGCCCCAGTCTCTATGGACATAAACCTAAGCCAGTAATCGGCTTGTTGTGCGCTCTAAATACTAAAAACAATTGCAATTCTCAGAGAAATTTGCAAAAATGTTTGCTGAATCAGCAGAAAGTGTGCTGACATTTTTTGCAGGGTTAGGTTAGGTTGAAAAAAGAGTGCGGATGTTAATCCGCCCCGTGTCACTATGGACATACACCTAAGCCATTGATCGGCTTGTTATGCGCTCTAAATACTAGAAACAAGTAACCTCGATAACGAAAATCTAAGTTAGGAATTCCGTGCTACTTACAAAATCTTTAATTGTTTTCCATGCCACGCCCATAAGTTTATTTATATCTGGAATTGTGTCCCCACCTAAGTACCGGTGTCTGTTAGCAAGCTCCAACGAAAAAAAGAAAAAAAATTGCTATAATATTGAATTTATATCAAGTTATGGTCCGAATCTGACATAATAGAATTGAAAATTGGAGACCATAGTAGAAGTCATTGTGTAAAATTTCAGCCAATTCGAGTAAGAATTGCGCCCTTTAGGGCCTCAAGAAGTAAAATAGAGAGATGGGTTTATATGGGAGCTGTATCAGGCTATAGATCGATTCGGAACATATTTAACACGTATATTGAAGGTCATGGGTGAAGCCGTTGTACAAAATTTCAAGATCCCAGATCGATATATATGGCAGCTATATCAGGTTATGAATCGATTCGAACCATATTTGGCACTGTTATAAGAAGTCATAAAAAAACAAGTCTTGCGAAATTTCATCCAAATCGGATAAGAATTGGGCCCTCTAGTGGCTCAAGAAGTCAAAATTCAAGATCGGTGTATATGGCAGCTATATCCGGTTATGGAGCGATTTCGATCATACTTAGCACAGTAGTTGAAAGTCATAACTTAAAACGTAGTGCAAAGTCATTTTTGTCGTTTTTTTATTATACGATGCGTGTACAACAAGAAAAGCACAAAAAACAACGAATGCGTACTAATAAAAAAAACAAACTGTCCGCAACATAGAGACATTTATACCGGTGTTTTCAGCGGTTTATTCTGCAAAAAGAAAAATCGCCAAAGCAGCCATACAATGGACTAAAATGACTGGTAATATGATCGGCAATTTGTGTTAATAGGGGTGAATTAACCCCAAAAATCCTGCAGGGTACAGACTGACCTCCATGCCAAAGAACACAAAGTAGGGCCACACTCATTCTGCCTATGGCTTTGCATTCAAACAAATAACGGATGCTTTAATAAAACGTAAAAACAATTTGCTGTTTCTGCTTCTTCTTTTTTTATTTAAAATAAATTTCTCATTTTCATTTATTTTCTTTTCGGAAAATGAATTACCATATATACGTACTCTTAACATCTCTGGAAAACTATCTTTCGATTAATGCCAATTTCATTAGAATCCATTCAGCGGTTTGGCCGTAATATGTACCACAAAATCGGTTTTATAAAACCCACCTACTTAAAATTGTTTGTTGTGCAGCCTCGCAAAGCTTATACGAACAACAACAATAAAAATGCCTCGCACCCAAAGCCAAATGTCAAGTAAGGCCACGCACATCACACCCCCGCAACACCCTCACCTAAATAGTGATACTCTTTCTATCGCACCATTTGTTTATCTTACGCTCACTACTAATACTCCCACCTATGGCTTTGCATTCACACCCATAACGAATGATTTCGAAAAAAACAACAATAATTTACTGTGCTAATGCTTCTTTTTCTTTTATTGAAAATTAATTTCTCGTTTTCATGTCTTTTTCTTTCCAAAAAATAACTTTTCATAAATATTCGTCGCTTCTCTGGAAAAATATTTTTCGATTGTTGGAAATTTCATTAAAATCCATTAAGCCGTTTAGCCGTAATATGTACCACAAACCTGTATCTGTATGTACCTATTGCATATGACTTTGTTTGTATGTTGTGCAGCCTCGCAAAACTAATACGAACAACAACAAAAATAGGGCCACGCACATCACACCCTCACAACACCTTCCCCTATATAGTGGTACTCTTTCTCTCGCGCCATTTGTTTCTCTTACTCTCGCACCATTTGTTGCTCTTACTCTCACCACTAATACTCCCACCTATGGCTTTGTATTAACACCCATAATGAATGCTTTAGAAAAAAAGCAACAATTTGCCCTGTTAATTGTTTTAAATATAAAGGCGATTATGCGGTACATATTACGGCCAAACGGCTTTTAATGAAATTTCCAACAATCGAAAAATATTTTTCCAAAGAACCCTCTAATATATATTAAATTTCTGTTCTTAAAGAAAAGCCTTTAAGATGTGGAATTACTTTTCAATAAAAGCAGAAGAAGCATTTTCTGCTTTGCCTTTATAAAACTCTTGGCCGTTTAATATTGGGTTACCCAAAAAGTAATTGCGCATTTTTCATATAGTCGGCGTTGACAAATTTTTTCACAGCTTGTGACTCTGTAATTGCATTCATTCTTCTGTCAGTTATCAGCTGTTACTTTTAGCTTGCTTTAGAAAAAAGGTGTAAAAAAGTATATTTGATTAAAGTTCATTCTAAGTTTTATTAAAAATGCATTTACTTTCTTTTAAAAAATCCGCAATTACTTTTTGGGCAACCCAATAATATATATTGACACTGTACGTGCTCATGTACATCCTACAAAGTCCTACTTATTGGGCAGGGTTACCAAATTAGGACAAATGCCTTGCATGTATGGAAAGCGGCATAGTAATAATTATTGCTTTGAACCACGAATATAATTATATCGTCATCGATGACCACGATGTATCGGGCTAAGTGAGGTCTAGTCTTGTTAAGAGTGTCAAGCAGCAGTCAAGCAAGCAGTGTCAAAAATCATTTCGTATGGAAAATAATAGCACTTTCTGTTCCCCGAACATGTAACTTTAATTTAACCTTTTTTGGGGTTTCAATTGTTTAATTAGTCGTTCCTTTTTCATTTTCGTTCCTTCGTGACCTTTTTACCGTATCAGTTCACACCTGTCCTCTTCTATTACCCGTTTTTGTGGCGGATGGATGGATGGCTGATTACAATTTATCAGAATGTTTATGGTGCCACACCATAATAAAGCTCAGAATTTGCCTCAAATAAAACCCACATTTATTGTTGAGAACAAAAAAAAAAACAACAACAGCAATAATAAAAGAAATAACAAAAAAAAAACCAACACAATGTGCTATAAATAATGCTCTAATTAAACATTTGTCTGGGAATCATTAAACAAATGAGTGAAAACAGAAACAAACCATCAAAGAGAGATATGGTGGTTGGTTGTTGGTACTACACAAGCATTTCTTGTACCGTTTTTTTGTTTTTTTTTTTTTTGTTATGTCTCCCCCACACCCTATTCTTCATAATTTGTGAGCTGCAGCAAGGCCTTTCAAAGTGTTGTGTTATCAGTGACACAACAACGAAATACAATGTCAACACACATTAGGAGTAAAACACTGCGAATACACCGAATACACCACATCAACAATGACAAGCAACAACACCACACACACAATATTTATTTTCCCCACACCCCAAAAAATGTTAGGACATAACAGAAATAAAGCCAGAAATTACTTGAAAGCAGCAGTTTTATACTTTATTATTATAAGTACCCATAATAATCATAATGTCTGAATATTGGCTAAAGATAAGATAACGTTCTAGTACAAAAACTGGCAGAGTATCAGCACCATTCGACCGGCACTTACTACGTTTGTCCTATAAATGATTTTCATAAATAATAGTGGGGTTTTATTTATGATGTTTAATTTGGTTTCTATTGTATTACAAAAAATAACATAAAGAGTAGGTAATAAAAGAAAACACACCTGTATGGGCATTTTGAGAGTTTTCGTAGGGATTCAATCTAGAAACCTATCTAGTGAATAGTTTTGTAAATAATAGGCTCATGAGATATTATATTCCTTGCATTTTGGGTATACTTGTCTTTATACAAATAACTTTTGAACCATCTATTGACTCATACTGAAACTGTTATGTTACTGTTATAAAAGATTTATGTAGAACTTTTACTACAAAACCTTAATATAAAAACCTACTATACAATTTAAAAACAACTGTTATACTACAATTCGTATATTATAACATTTATACTTCAACATTTACACTACGACTTTTTTTGTACTACAACTTTTATTTTGCACCTCTACTATGTTTAAACTTCTATACAACAACTGTTATAGTTTTATACTTCAACTGTTAAACGAAACTGTTATACTAAAGTTGTTTGCACCACAAAGTTTATACTACAACTGTTATACAGCTATATTAACCTTTTGTACAATAACTTTTATACTGTTATACTATTACACAAAAACCTTATACTACTAATTTTGTAGTGGATGCCACCGTAGCGCAGAGGTTAGCATGTCCGCCTATGACGCTGAACGCCTAGGTTCGAATCCTGGCGAGACCATCAGAAAACAATTTCAACGGTTGTTTTCCCCTCCTAATGCTGGCAACATTTGTGAGGTACCAAAGAGGTGTCGCACTGCGGTACTCCGTTCGGACTCGGCTATAAAAAAGGAGGCCCCTTATCATTGAGCTTAAACGTGAATCGGACTGCAGTAATTAATAAGTGAGAAGTTTGGCCCTGTTCCTTATTGGAATGTTCATGGGCAAAATTTGCATTTACTAATTTTGTAGTAAAACTGCTATACATAACCTTTTGTACTATAACTGTTATACTATTATATTTAAAATTTTTTAGTATAACTGTTATACTTAGATTTTTATCCAACAACTGTTATTCAACAACCTTGGCACCACAATGTTGATACTTAAACTGTTATAAAGTTATATTACAACTGTTATACACTTATATTACAACTGTTATAATTGACATTCTACGTCGGTTTACCAATGTCTTTTCGTCCGTCTGCCGAAAGCAAGCTAATTTTCGATGCTACTAGTTTTGTAGTAAAACTGTTATACATAACCTTTGGTACTAAAAATTTTATCATGTTATACTTCAAATCGTATACTATAACTGTTATACTTAGAATTGTATCCAACAACTGTTATTCATCAGCTTTGACACCACAATGTTTATACTTTAACTGTTATACAATTGTACTACAACTGTTGTACAATTATACTACAACTGTTATACACTTATATTACAACTGTTATAATTGACATTCTACATCGTATTTTATACTATTGGGTTGCCCAAAAAGTAATTGCGGATTTTTCATATAGTCGGCGTTGACAAAGTTTTTCACAGCTTGTGACTCTGTAATTGCATTCTTTCTTCTGTCAGTTATCAGCTGTTATTTTAGAAAAAAAATGTAAAAAAAGTATATTTGATTAAAGTCCATTCTAAGTTTTATTAAAAATGCATTTACTTTCTTTTAAAAAATCCGCAATTACTTTTTGGGCAACCCAATATAACTGTTATACTTTGACTTTTATCCAACAACTGTTGTTCAACAACTTTGACACCACAATGTTGATACTTAAACTGTTATACAGTTATACTACCACTGTTATACACTTATACCACAACTGTTCCGTCCGTCCGTCTGCCGAAAGCAAGCTAATTTTCGATAAAATAAATGCAAGGCGTTTGAAATTTTACATTTGTATTAGCTATATTGTATTTTGATATAGCTCCCATATAAACCGCAATTGTAACCCAATTTTTCCAAAAGTCCCGATTTTATTTCTTGAGCCTCTACAGGGCGCAATTGTTATACATTTTGGCCGAAATTTGTTTAACATGATACGGTTCAATATCGGGTCATATATTGGTATAGCTCCTATTTAAACCGATAACCTTATTTGAAATAGTAATTCAAAGAATAGATTTACCATTGAGCTCAAAATCTTGAATCGGGCAGATCTCATTGATGAGAAGTTTGCCCCTGGGCCTTAATGTCCACGATCAAATTTGCATTTGTAGTTCAATGGATTTGCTAAATACGATCCATGGTGGTGGGTCACACTTAACGCGGCTTGATCATACTTGACGCGCTTTTATTGCTTATTTTACTTCATTTATGCTTCCCTTTTACTGTTTTTAGAATGTATGTCATAAAACCCTGCTTATAAATCTAGTAGCCCATTGTTATCAACGCAAAGCTTTTGGGGTTACTGCAAATACAGCGGGAAGTCTACCATTTTCCTAGAAAACAACATTTAACCCAAATCATACTGCAAATTTATAATAATGCCATAAAAACCAAAACGAATGCAAAATGAGGCTACAAATAGAAATTTGCTAATTTCTTATGTTCATTCTCTCATTCGGAATACCTACATTCTTAGATATTTCAATGACTTTAGGCTTGGCTGGTATCTAGAACCAACTGGAATCGTGTTTACGTTGGGGGGTTGCTTTTAACAAGCCGACAATGGACTTAGAAAGGCATGTCGGGCTTTATTGTCAAATAAAACACCCTGGTTTGCGAATACGACAAACAAGCTCTACTAATACTACTGCACAGTGGGTTTGGAAAGATCCTTTAGAGGAACTTTGGTTCATATGACAACGATATTCTAGTTCTATTAGAATTTATTGATTGTTTAGATCCAATAACTGATTTAATTCGATATTTTAAAATCCCTTTAAGACAACCGAACACTGTGCCCCACATGGATTACTGATGTTTGATGACGTTTTTCGCATCGACTGCTGCTAACAATGATGGTCTACCGCAAACATAGCGAAAATACTTCGAATAAATTAAACACTCATTTTCATCGAAAAATGAGAAAAAAAAGAAAACAAATCCAAAGCCACCACAAGAAGCCAGTGCGAGATGATGATAAGCTTGTGAACCTTTTTTTTAAATAGCCTGCGGTATCCCCTTTGTGTTCCTGTCCTGGTGTGGCCCCAAGCCACAAACAACCATTTCAGAGTATTTATTATAGCGATTCTTGGTAACAATGGTTTGGCAAAGCCCAGAATCATTGTTGAGGGGTCTTTTCTAAAATACTTTGAGTTCTGCAACTATAGCACATGCTTTGTTGATTTCTCTACTATTTTTGTATTCGAAAGGGGTTTTCTATCTTTTATGATTCTCTTCTTTTGTTCGTGTTTTTTGCTTGTGTGGTAGTCAATATTTAATTTTCCATATTTGTTTTAATGTTTATTCTATTTATATTGTTTTCTCAACCATTTATCACATTGTTGGTCGTTTTTTTTTATTTTGTCTCCCCTCCAGTGTGAGTGGTATAGTCGAGTGTTCATTTTTTGTTTTTTTTTTTTTTTTTTTTTAATTTGCTAGGCTATTGATAATAGTCGATAATTATAACCCACCGACTGACTGACTGACTCACTGGCGCTTAGTTGGCCAGTTTGACTGACTTCTTGAGTGGCTGACTAACTAAACTAGAAGCCCGTTCGCTGGTTGAATGAATGAATGTAGATTTCTCGCTAAGATATAATTAACTTTTTTTTATGACTTTGGGGGTTTTTTGTTGTTTTTGCCGCTGTCATAGCTGTGTTATTATTTAATAATAACAACAATGCCCGCAGAATATCTAAAGTGTTATTAACTGAAATACTCAACGCTTTGTAGTGGTGCTAATTGAGGTTAATTTGGTTTAAATGAATTTGATTTGTGTTTTTGGTCTATTTGTTTATAAAACTACTATAGGTGCTGGCTGGTTCATAATCCAGTTTTGTAATGGATCAATTGAAATGTTTTAATGATATATTCTTAAAATTGTTTTAATTCATTGGGCAATTATGGGCTTTGACCTAAATTCATGTTTGCAATAAATAAAAATATAATGAATTAATTCAAAAAAAAATAATGATTAAAGGAAAATAATAATTCAATAAAAATAAAAATTGTACATGGAAAAATTTCTAGAAAATTTTCTATGGAAATTTTCTATAGAAAATTTTCTATGCCCGGGATTCGAATCTGGGCGCACTGATCAACAGCGAGAGCCGTTGTCTAGCGCTCGTATCCATCTATACATCTTCCAACAGATGCACAGAATCATGTCCACCATGAAAGTAGTGTAATTGTCGCAGAAGAAAACAAATCTGTCATTACACGAAAACACATGCATTGGGAAAAGTCTATACTTTGTACAGTACATAGTATAGACAGGGTTGTCGAGTGTGGTTAATGTGGTATTTGTATCATAGAGGCGTTTTCGCAATAAATTCGATTCAAATACAACATACCAACTCACGGCTCTTGAAGTCATCACACCTAATATGGTCCCATAGTGGTTGGTGTGTGTTGCGACCTCTGGCTTCCTTTTTCCCATTTGCAAAAAGAAAATCTCCGATCATTGAGATCGCCTCGAATGAGAAACAAACAAAAAAAAAAATTATGAAAAATTTTTTATAAAAAATTTTATGAAAATTTTTTTTAAAAAAATGTATGAAAAATTGTTATAAAAAAATTTATGAAAAATTTTTAGAAAAATTTTTATTAAAAATTTAATGAAAAAAATTTTATAAAATATTTTATGAAAAATTTTTTTTTAAAAATGTAAAAAAAAGTATGAAAAAACTTGTACAAAAAAAATATAAAAAACTTTAAATTATACAGAAATATTTTTTTAAAAAAATTTATGAAAAATTTGACATCATACTGTTATGATGAAATGTTTATGAAAATCCATTTAGGTTAAATCAATAAAAAAATTTATAAGAAATTATTATAAAAAAATTTTATGAAAAATGTTATAAAATAAAGTATAAACAAATCTTATGAAAAATTTTTACAAAAAAATTTTATGAAAAATTTTTACAAAAAAAATTTATGAAAAATTCTTACAAAAAAATTTTATGAAAAATTTTTACAAAAAAATTTTATGAAAAATTTTTACAAAAAAATTTTATGAAAAATTTTTACAAAAAAATTTTATGAAAATTTTTTACAAAAAAATTTTATGAAAAATTTTTACAAAAAAATTTTATGAAAAATTTAAAAAAAAAATTATGAAAAATTTTTAAAAAAAATGTAAGAAAAATTTTTTAAAAAATTTACGAAAAATTTAACATAACAAATTTTTTTTTTAATTTTATGAAAAATTTGACATCATTTTTATGAAAATCCATTTAGGTTAAATTAAAAAATTTGTATATAAAAATTTTTTAAAAAAATTTATAAGCAAAAATTTTATGAATAAATGTATATACATTTTATAAAAGAAATTTTATGAAAAAATTTTTATAAAAGAAATTTTATGAAAAATTTTTATAAAAAGTTTTTATGAAAATTGGTAATGAAACCATTTTATGAAAAATTTTTATAAATCTCATTTTATGAACAATTTTTATAAAGCTCGTTTTATGAAAACTTTTTATAAAAAAAACTTTATAAAAAATTTTTACAAAAAAAAAAAAAAAAATTATGAAAAATTTGACACCGATAGTGAGACGAAGAGCAGCACATCGAATGTATCTCCTCAATTAAACACTTTATTTTAACTGACCTGCAGCCGAAGTCATAAAAGTAAAAAAAAATCAATAAAATGTTATAAAAAATTTTTATGAAAAATTTTTATAAAAGAAATTTAATGAAAAATTTAAAAAAAAAAATTATGAAAACATTTTATAAAAATTTTTATAAAAAAATTTTATGAAACATTTTTATAAAAAGATTTTATGAAATGCTAATGAAAAAAATTTTATAAAACATTGTATGAAAAATTTTTATAAAACAAGTTTTATGAAGAATTTTTATAAAAAAAATTTATGAAATATGTTCATTAAAAAATTTTATGAAAAATTTTTTAAAAAAGTTTTATGTAAAGAGCTAATGAAAAAATTTTATTAAAAAAATGTATGAAAATTTTTTAAAAATATTTTATGAAAAATTTTTTTAAAAAAAAAATTTTATGAAATGCTAATAAAAATATTTTTCGAAAAATTTTTATAAAAAAATTTTACAATAAATTTTTATAAAAAAATTTTACAACAAATTTTTATAAAAAAATTTTACAAAAAATTTTTACAAAAAATTTTTATAAAAAAATTTTACAAAAAATTTTTATAAAAGAATTTGTGTAAAAAAATTTTATGAAAAATTTTTATAAACAAATTATTTGGTAGAAACATATGAAGTGAAGTAATTTTCTTTCTTGCTGCGCTACAAATGAAAATACTCTTAAGAGAATAATTTCAACCTGGAAGACATACCTTTTTAACAAATCCTACCGACGAGTTTAGGTGGTTCTAAATGAAATCGCGATCTAGGAAACCAGTCAAATGCTTTTGCAAAACAAAAAACACGTTTTCTGTCTAACTTTAAAAAACAAGTTTTTTGTTTTCTATTTGTAATAGAAATTTTTTTTTATTTTTATTTATTTACATCAATAAAAAGGTGCTTATAAAAGCCAATTTCTGATATTCTTGCCTGGATTTGAATTCAGGCTTTAAGTCTGGACATTCTATCCTCTGACACCATAACTAAGCACCATGTGCAAAGTTTCAGCCAAATCATATAATAATTACGCTCTCTAGCGCCTAAAGATGTTAAATTAAGAGAACGGTTTATATGGGAGCCATATCTTAGATTCGGAAGTAATAACAAAGCACCATCACCAATAGAGAAATCTAGAAAAATCGTGAAGATTTTTTTGATTTTGGAATTTCTCCATAGAAATTTCCTATAAAAAGTTTTCGATAGAAAATTTTCAAATTTTTTTTAGCCTGTTAGGGCGAAGATCATTAAATTTCATAATTTTTGTTTGTTTCTCCTTCGAGACGGGCTAAATGATCGGAGATTTTCTTTGCAAATGGAAAAGGAAAGCCAGAGACAGCAAACACACCAGTTAGAAGACATTTTCAATCATATTAGATGAGATGGCTTCAAGGGCTGCACTTTGGTATGTTGTATTTGAATCATATTTATTGCGAAAACGCCTCTATGATACAAATATCACATTATCCACGCTCGACAACCCTGTCTATTAACTGTACTTTTCCCAATGCAAGTGTTTTTGTGTAATGACAGATTTTTTGTCTGCGTCAATTACACTATTTTCATGGTACTCATGATTCTGTGCATCTGTTGGAAGTTGTATCGATGGCTTCGAACGCTAGACAAAAAAAAAATAGAAATTTCCTATAAATATTTCTCCATACAAATTTCCTATAAAAATTTTTCCATCGAATTTTTCTATGGAAATTTCCTATAGAAATTTTTCCATAGAATTTTTCTATGGAAATTTTTCCATAGATATATTCTTATAGACATTTTTCTATAAATATGTTAATTATTTATTCCAATATTAAATAAAAACTTCGCAATGTCATATCTCCATAGCATATCATTTAAAACAAAAATTCCTATGTATGCCATGATAGCACTAGATATTAATAATGATAAATAATGTTTTTTTATAACATTGCTTAACATTTATTTCTCTTATAGTTCCTCGTGATGTTGTCTGACACCAACTACACTTATCAGGCTCTTAAATGGCTTAACGCCTTTAATACTCGATACTTGTGTGTCCACAAAAAATCCATATTTACATGAAGTGCTTAAATATTTGAATTGTTATGTATATGGGTCAGACCATGATGGCAGAAACCAAAACGTAACAGAGAAAAAGAAAAAAATCAATTTCATGAAAAAAAAAAAATGCAATTCATTTTAGAGAATGATATGTACTTTGGAATTAACAAAATTAGATTTAAACAAGTAAAAGCGTGCTAAGTTCGGCCGGGCCGAATCTTATATACCCTCCACCATTGATCGCATTTGTCGAGTTTTTTTTTTCCGGCATCTCTTCTTAGGCAAAAGAAGGATAAAAGAAAGTTTTGCTCTGCTATTAGGGCGATATGAAAATATGGTCCAGTTCGGACCACAATTAAATTATATGTGGGAGACCTGTGCAAAATTCCATTCTAATCGGATAAGAATTGCGCCCTTAAGAGCCTCAAGTAGTCAAGACACAAGATCGGCTTATATGACAGCTATATCAGGGTATTGACCGATTAGAACCACACTTGACACAGTTGTTGGAAATCATAACAAAACAAAATTTCATTCTAAACGGATAAGAATTGCGCCCTCTAGAGGCTCAAGAAGTCAAGACCCAAGATCGGTTTATATGGCAGCTATATCAAAACGTGGACCATTTACAATCCCAACCGACCTACACAAATAAGAAGTATTTGTGCAAAATTTCAAGCGGCTAGCTTTACTCCTTCGAAAGTTATCGTGCTTTCGACAGACAGATGGACGGAAATGGCTAGATCGACATAAAATGTCACGACGATCAAGATTATATACACTTTATGGGGTCTCAGACGAATATTTCGAGTAGTTACAAACAGAATGACGAAATTAGTATACCCCCATCCTATGGTGGAGGGTATAATAATTAAAGTTTAAAAGCTATAGGTAAATTAACTTTAAATAGAAAAAGTTTATTAAGTACCTGTATGAAAAGCTTTTATTTGATTTGTATTGGAGCAAAGAGAGAAATATTATTGTTTGAACAAGTGCCAAATAAATAAATCATATCATATGATGTTTTGTGCAGTGAATGTTTTCCGCATTTCTCCTGTGGAATGCCCCATCTATGAAGGTACCTTTTAGCAACGCAGTAGTAGGTGTGTCCGAGCGTGCATTTTATTAAAGCTTTATTTGGCTCTCCGTTATAAATTCCGAACATATGTATTCATCTCTTTTTGTAGTTTGCCCTCTCTCTCTCTCTCTTTCTCTCTCTCTTGATGTTATAAACAAAGGCAAACAAAGCCTACGATAAAAATTAAGGCAAATACTATTCAAACGGTGGGGCGGGTATTAATTTAAAATGGTGATGATGGAAGAGCAAACATTGCCTTAGTTTAGTTTTTTTATTTATTTTGTAGACACACTATTTATAAACACTGGAAATGGTTAAGAAGAAGGAAACACACATTTTTATTTAAATATTTGTTTAGTTTATTATAACCCAGAAGACTAACTTCCATGTTTTTTGTCTTTGTCTCTTTTTGTTTTTTGCCGTGTTTTAGACATGTGAGAGTAATTCAAATCACTCATCAACGCAACAGCAACAACTACAACAGCAGCAGCAGAGGGATTTAAAACATATGCGGGGCAATGATTCACGGCCAACAACACCTAACACACAGCTGCAGCAGCAACAACTACAACAACAGCAGCAGCAGCATCAATTGCAGCAACAGCATTATCAGACAGTAGCAGGACAGCAACAACAATTAGAAAATGGCCATGGGCAATATCCGTAAGTTGAGTAACATATGTAACTTTGTTGTTATGATTTGTAATCCTTTTTTTCTCTCCCTCATCTAGCTGCTATATCTGTAGAACCTTGTGCGCTTCTAATAAAATGGAATGGCTGTCCACAAGTGCTGAGCACATGAATTCGCATGCAATGCATTTTCCCTGCCTTAAGGCCAATAGCAACAATAATGCGGGAAATAATTCAAATTCAAGTAGCAGTGGAGGTGGCGGCGGAGCAGTAGGTGGCCGTGATAACACTTTAAATACAAGCAGCGGGTCTGCTATCAATAATGACCCCAATGGTAATCGGGTATTGGCCTGCAAGGACTGTGTCAATCATTTGGCCCGCCAATGGGAAACAATGGATGCCGAAAGGGTGCCATTGGAGCACAGAAGGTAAGAATGAAAACGAAAGGGCTAAAGCAGAGTCATCACTCACCCGTGAACATGGCAAACTTCTCATATATCAGTGAATCCTTCCCGATTCAATTTTAAGCTGAGTGATAAGGGACCTCATTTTCATAGACGGTAACCAATTTTCAAGCCCTATGTATCAGCCTCTGGTCCTATTCAAGTCCCCAATTTGTGCATACTTATTGGAAAACAGCTCAACATTGACTATGTAAAGTTTCGTGTCCATATCTCTATCCGTTCAAAAATTCCACAATTATTTCCATGATTTTTAGATTTGGCAACACTGTTGGACGTGTTGCAGTGCGACACCTTTTTGGTGTCGCACTTTAGAAGAAGATAACAATCGCTGACATTTTTTTCTAATTTTCTTGCCAAGAACACAGGCGTTCAGCGTCATAGGCAGACATTGTAACTTCTGGAATACGTTGGCCTCCACCCATCATATATGCAAATGCAAATTTTTCCCATGAACATTCCACTAAGGAACAGGGACAAAATTCTCACATATCATTGAGTGCAGTCCGATTCATGTTTAAGCGCAATGATAAGGAATCTCCCTTTTATAGCCGAGTCCGAACGGCGTGCCGCTGTGTGACACCTCTTTGGAGAGAAGTTTTACATGCCATAGTACCTTACAAACGTTGCCAGCACTAGAAGGGGAAAACCACCGCTGAAAAATTTTTCTGATGGTTCCGCCAAGATTCGAACCCAGTCGTTCAGCGTCATAGGCGGACATGCTAACCTCTGCATATATACCCATCTAAAATTATCAATGTTTGTACGTAAATATTTAAAGTCTGGTTTCGTATCCACATTTAAGTGTTAAAACCTTTTAGAGGCGAAATTCGTTGCAACATCTCGTCGTCGTCCCGACATGACCGATATGCCCGACACATACAGAAAGTACTTGTCGCATCTATTCTGTATAGGAGTGCTCCTAGTTCTCGTTGTGCTGTTATAATAGCCTGAACTTTTACTTCCCCTCAATATTTGCCTTGTATTGCAACGAAACGAATCCTCCTAAAGGATTTTCTTAGTTCTTCCGAAAGTTTCATTGTACATGTGCGTTCGTCGCTCTTAACTTATATATTGTAGCCTTAAAAAAACCCTTCATTTCCTTGAAATTTCTCGCCCCAGACCACAATCCCAAAATTGTTCAACGCCAAGTCCCCAATTAAGGTCTTATGTATGTTTTCTGTGCTAAGGAAAGGTATGGCAAGGCATTTTAGCTTTAGACCAAAGCCCATATTGAGCTGCAGTTGCCAAAGGAGAGGGCCCAATTTTGGACCTGCATTATTTTGATACTTATAGTGCAGTGCATTGAAAATTGTATGGAAATATGCAACAAAGTCCTGAACATATATGGTTCCAGTGCAGGCTTATGTACTACATTTGTCTCCAGTATTGCCTTTTAATGTTTTTGATAATTAAGTGTGGTCAGCTGATGCAATGCATCTATTGTGAATTGTAATTCATATCAACTGAAGCAATACATCTATTGTGAATTACCATTGAGCTCAGGATACACTTAACAAGGTTACACCAAGCGATTAGCCGACATAAAATTTTTGAAATTACGTCATTAACATTGTGTAACTTGTTGTTGTTTATGTTTTTTTTGCTTCTTTGCCATGTTCACTTTAAATTCAATTAATACAAAGAAAAAATAATGCGTGTATATGAAATATGAAGGCCACCGTGGCGGAGAGGTTATCATGACGGCCTGTGACGCCGGAGGCTTGAGTTCAAATCCCGGCATGAACATAAGAAAATTTGTCTGCGGTGGTTATCTCCTTAATAATGCTACATTAGTGTGGTATCCTGCCATGTTAAATCTTCTCTGCCAAGTTGTATCGCTATGCGGCCACCGTTCAGACTCGGCATAGAAAAGGAGACCCTTTATCATTGAGCTTAAGCTTTAATCGAGCTGCATTTATTGTATTGAAGAAGTATTTCCTGTTCCTTAATGGAAAGTTCATGAAATATTTAGTTGTATACAATATGCTGCATTTTGTCAGAAAAACATTTTTTACCGACTTTTGTTAACATTCACAATAGACAGTTTTTGATAAAGACCCGAGTTTGGGGGAGTCGTACAGACCGATCTCCCTTCTCTCACCAGTGGCTAAGACGCTTGAGGCATTACTCCTCCCGAGCCTCGTAGGAGAATTTCCATTCGCCGAGCATCAACACGGATTTCGGAGACTGCACAGCACAACAACAGCTTTGCATGCCATCACCACACACATTTGCCGTGGCTTCAATCAACCCAGGCCATGTGATAGGACGGTCCTCGTGGCATTGGACCTATCGAAGGCATTCGACACGGTCAGCCATGCCAAATTATTTGAGGACATCGCCAACACGTCCCTCCAGCCAGGCCTTAAACGTTGGGTCGCGAATTATCTGTGTGGCCGCCAGTCATTTGTGGAATTTAGGGATAAGAAGTCAAAACACCGTAGAGTGAAACAGGGAGTTCCCCAAGGCGGGGTGATATCTCCGGCTCTGTTTAACCTCTACCTTTCCTCCATCCCACCTCCTCCAGACGGCATAGAGATCGTATCATATGCGGACGACTGTACGATCTTGGCATCAGGCCCCCCACCCATTGATGACATCTGCGATAGGCTGAACGTCTACCTCAACGAGCTTGCCTCATATTTCGCTGCAAGAAATCTGAAGATATCCGCCACCAAATCTTCAGCCACACTGTTCACTACAAATACGCGTGAGGTGAATTCTGAGCTGACTGTGATGGTCGATGGAGAATTGATTCCGACCATCAAGTGTCCCAAAATACTTGGCGTCACATTTGACAGCTCCTACACCTTCTCCCCACATGCCACAGCAATCTGCAATAAAGTCAAAAGTAGAAACAAGGTCCTCAAGTCACTCGCCGGCAGCACTTGGGGTGCAGACAAAGAAACCTTGTTGACCACGTACAAAGCAATTGGCCGGTCTGTGGTAAGTTATGCAGCGCCAGTGTGGTCACGCACAGTGGGCCAAATGGCAAAAAAATTGGAAATAAGTCTACAACTTTTTATCTGTTGATTTTAGCCATACAAAATGTTCTAGACATTTGTAGAGGAGGACATAGGCTTTCAGAAAAGTGCTGTTGTTGGTCCATATCTTTAATACAGGGTGAGCTACAGGGTGTCAAAGTTGACCACTTTTGACTTCTCCAAGCTTCTGGGGGCCATAACTTTTGATCTACTCAACCGATTTACATGATTTAGGACTCTAGAGAAAGAGCTTGACAAGATCTAAAAAACTTATGCATAAAGTACCATGCCATCGTGTACTGTTAAGGAGTTATGAATTGTTTAATTTTAAAATATGAAAATTTGGCCTTGGTTTTTTTCAGTGTTTTTTAAATAACTCCGTCAATTTTAAAGCTATAAACTTCATACTTCACACAAATTATGCCAGCATATGTGTGCATAAAATACAAAAGGAATCACGTGAATATCTTTGGCGGTTTAAAAATGGCATCGTTTTCAATATGAAAAATATTTTTTTTGTCAAAAAATTGCAAAATTTTTCAAAAAAGATACTCCCATTTCCTTTAAGTTTTCGCAAACTTTGGCCGTCAAAGCATTATCATTTCTTTCCATTTTCACAAAGTCGAGGTATTAAGAAAAGTTTTAAGTGCTAATTTGGCTAATTTCGATATCAAACAACACCGTTATCTTAAGACCAAAATGGCCAATTTTTTTACTAAACTTCAAAAGTTTCTCACTGGAAAAAAAGTTCCACGGGGATTTTTTCGCTTTTTTTGAACTTAAATGAAAGCTTAAAATGTTCCCAACATTTTAAGGTATGTCTCGCCATATCCTAGCCATAAATGAGATCGTAGCGATCAAAATACTGAAAAAAGTCAATTTTCAAGTAGTGCTATATTCATTGCTAAAAAACAAGTATTACGTCACATTTTATTGCAAAGATGTTAAATAAACTTTTATTTGGTAACACTTCTTCTACAAAACACAAAAAGAATCATGGAAATATCTCTATTCTATTCCATTTTATGGAACCGGCAATAAAAAAGTCAATTTTTCAAAAAAGTCGAATTTCCCAAATTTTGTTTTTGTTGTCCTAATTGCACATGACACACTATAGCCATATTTACGCAACATACCTTATCGTAAAGGAAATTTTCATACCTTTCCAACAATGTATAAAACATTTCTCAACTCGGATTCTATCTACTCTAAAATTCATTTACACTTCATTAAACTCTATATAAAAATGTCTATTTGTGAAATGGAACCTTATATGGGGCCTACACTAAAACATTGATAGATTTGCCCAGGGTTTACAATACAAATGTGTTAGAATAAAAAAAGGTCTCCTGCCAAAGTTTAAAAAAATTGGAATAAAAATATGTGTTTTAGAGCGAAAACACTTCGCATCGGCGTGCGTTTGTATAGTACCTACATCTATTTTTAATGTAAGCTGATGATTTTTGAATAAAAAGTAACCTAGAAATATACCTGCATATATATATATATTTGTGTTAAGATTTGATGCAGACAAATGTTACCTGTTTCGCTATGTCGAATTCCCAGGAAATCCACCGTATCAATGAATGTGAAAAAACCTACCCATAAAAAATTCATTGTCATTTTTTTTAACCAAATTCGAGTCCAGGTAAATAATTATAGAAGAGTAAGTAAAAAGAGGCACTTTGGACCCCTTTTTACGATTGCGTCTGATACCTGAAATGGGTCATTAATTGTGAATATATTGCATAAATATTTGAACAAAATCCAAATTTTCTTCATTATATTTTGTAGAGGCGTAAAGGACATTTATAAGTTATGGAAGTCATACTGAAGTATTCCACTCTTTCGAAAATTGTATGGGACATCAAAAATGATTCCAAATCATACACGGAGTCATTTAAGGAACTTGTTTACACTTTGGACCACATATATGGAATAAGGCTAAATAAAGACGCTTTAGACAAACTTGAAAAATTCTACAAATCATTTGAGAGAAGGTTGCCAGAATGTTCATTCGCAAAAATCAAGTTTTTCAAAATGTATGAGAAGTGGCTGAAATCGGATCTACTTATTGAAATTAAACCGCTGATTCCCGGCCGGCCTAGCAAAGCATACGACGAAGTTACGGAGAAAACCAAAAAGAAAAAACAAGAGGAACTATTGGCGGCACATCCGCCAAATTTAATAAAAGATACGTTCAAAACAGCATTGTTAAAAACACAACCAAAAAATGTTGGACGAATTGTCGATGTTTTACCATTAGCATCTCCGAAAAGGGTAAAGAGAATGGTAGAAAGTATTCCAACTCCAAAATCGACTACAGAATTCACGGAGGAAGATGCACTGGCCCTGATTTTGAACCTAGGCCTCTCAAGAAACAAATACTCAACAATGAGGAAGGCTCTTCGTGAAAAAGGATGGGGTTGTTTACCCTCAAAACATAAATTGTACAACACCAGGACGAAAATGGTGCCATCAAATATATACGTGGACGAATTAAAAGCAAGAGTGAAACTTGCTGATCTTGTTGAAAATACAGCTGTTAGAATTATTTCTAATTTTACTGAAGAACAGTTGAACACATGTAATAATTCCGAAGTGGTTTTGATCAGCAAATGGGGTTGTGATGGATCATCTGGATTTTCCGAATATAAGCAACAAACAGAAATAGATACCAACTTCGCATCAATTTTCATGGCATCATTAGTACCATTGAGAATGAGATTGTACAAGGACCAATGTTCATCATCGAAAGAAAATGCATTTCAAGATATATGGATAAATAGAACACCTGGGTCAAAATATTTATGTCGCCCAATTCGGTTTGAGTATACAAAGGAAGACCGGAACACAACACGATCTTTGGTGAACGAAATAAAGGAAGAAATTGCTGCATTACCCATGATTGTTATAAACCAATTGGGAAGAAATATAAAAGTTTCGTTTCAACTACAACTCACTATGATCGATGGAAAGGTGGCAAACGCATTAACTGGCGTTATGTCCAATTGGAGATGCAATATTTGTGGCAAGAAGAATGGGCAATTCGAGGACAAGTCTGATGAAAATTTAGTAAACGAAAATGCGCTCAATTTCGGTATTTCGCCCCTGCACTGTAGAATTCGATTCATGGAGTATTGTTTGCATTTATCGTATGACCTTAAATATCGGACTAGCCCTGGAAACCGCGATGTCTCTGCTAGAAACAACCAAGATCTTCACAAAATGAGGCAGGAAGAGAAGAATCGAATCCAGTTGGAGTTTAAACAAAAGGGACTTATAATAGATAAACCTCTTTACGGATACGGAAGCACAAATGATGGCAACTCGGCAAGGCGGTTTTTTGAGGACCCCGTATCGACATCTAAAATAACCGGTCTTGATGAACACTTGCTAAGACGATTCAAAGTGATTTTGGCTGTAATCAATAGCAAAAAGATGATAAATTCAACCAAATTTGAAGCTTATAGTAATGACACAAAAAACATTTTATCTGATTTATATTCGTGGAAAGCTTTAACACCGACAGTACATAAAGTCTTACATCATGGCAAGGAAATTGTGGAATACAACATACTTCCGTTAGGAGAACTTACAGAAGAAGCTCAGGAATCCCGTAATAGAGATGTTAAACAGTTCCGGCTTTTCAATACCCGAAAGAGCACCAAATTTAACCAAAATTATGATTTACTTCAATATTTATTGTTATCGTCTGATCCGGTACTATACAGCATCAGAACTAAATGGCTACCAAAAATATGTGACGATATAGATAAGGACGATCCCGATGCCATTCAAATTAAAGAGCTTTTAAATTTTGATACCTTAGATTATTTGGTAGAGAATAAAATCAAATAATACAAAACTAAAATGCTTTTTTATTTTGGGAGTAGCTAATATACATATAAACGCACGCCGATGCGAAGTGTTTTCGCTCTAAAACACATATTTTTATTCCAATTTTTTTAAACTTTGGCAGGAGACCTTTTTTTATTCTAACACATTTGTATTGTAAACCCTGGGCAAATCTATCAATGTTTTAGTGTAGGCCCCATATAAGGTTCCATTTCACAAATAGACATTTTTATATAGAGTTTAATGAAGTGTAAATGAATTTTAGAGTAGATAGAATCCGAGTTGAGAAATGTTTTATACATTGTTGGAAAGGTATGAAAATTTCCTTTACGATAAGGTATGTTGCGTAAATATGGCTATAGTGTGTCATGTGCAATTAGGACAACAAAAACAAAATTTGGGAAATTCGACTTTTTTGAAAAATTGACTTTTTTATTGCCGGTTCCATAAAATGGAATAGAATAGAGATATTTCCATGATTCTTTTTGTGTTTTGTAGAAGAAGTGTTACCAAATAAAAGTTTATTTAACATCTTTGCAATAAAATGTGACGTAATACTTGTTTTTTAGCAATGAATATAGCACTACTTGAAAATTGACTTTTTTCAGTATTTTGATCGCTACGATCTCATTTATGGCTAGGATATGGCGAGACATACCTTAAAATGTTGGGAACATTTTAAGCTTTCATTTAAGTTCAAAAAAAGCGAAAAAATCCCCGTGGAACTTTTTTTCCAGTGAGAAACTTTTGAAGTTTAGTAAAAAAATTGGCCATTTTGGTCTTAAGATAACGGTGTTGTTTGATATCGAAATTAGCCAAATTAGCACTTAAAACTTTTCTTAATACCTCGACTTTGTGAAAATGGAAAGAAATGATAATGCTTTGACGGCCAAAGTTTGCGAAAACTTAAAGGAAATGGGAGTATCTTTTTTGAAAAATTTTGCAATTTTTTGACAAAAAAAATATTTTTCATATTGAAAACGATGCCATTTTTAAACCGCCAAAGATATTCACGTGATTCCTTTTGTATTTTATGCACACATATGCTGGCATAATTTGTGTGAAGTATGAAGTTTATAGCTTTAAAATTGACGGAGTTATTTAAAAAACACTGAAAAAAACCAAGGCCAAATTTTCATATTTTAAAATTAAACAATTCATAACTCCTTAACAGTACACGATGGCATGGTACTTTATGCATAAGTTTTTTAGATCTTGTCAAGCTCTTTCTCTAGAGTCCTAAATCATGTAAATCGGTTGAGTAGATCAAAAGTTATGGCCCCCAGAAGCTTGGAGAAGTCAAAAGTGGTCAACTTTGACACCCTGTAGCTCACCCTGTATTAAAGATATGGACCAACAACAGCACTTTTCTGAAAGCCTATGTCCTCCTCTACAAATGTCTAGAACATTTTGTATGGCTAAAATCAACAGATAAAAAGTTGTAGACTTATTTCCAATTTTTTTGCCATTTGGCCCACTGTGTCACGTCAGCTTTGTGACACGCAGTGGAATAATATTCAGATCTGTCAGAATGCCGCCCTCCGAACTGCGACGGGCTGCCTCCTTAGTTCTCATGTGGACCACCTCCACCAGGAGACAAAGATCCTACCAGTGCGAAGACATAACTACATGCTGTCTAAGCAATACCTTTTGGGCTGTTATCGCAGAAATCATCCAAATCATCATCTTGTGGATAGATACCCACCGCCCAGAAGCCTTAAGGTAGATCTACATGATCTAGAGCGTGAGGTCCAGCGCTACAAGAGAGAACCTCTAGATCAAGCGGCATATCAAGCGGGTCTGAACAACATTCATGCAGACACGGTAGCAGACGCGTTAACTGGCCACCGGGTGAATGTAGTCCTTGGAGTACGACCGCCACCCATTGCACCCGAAGAAATCGACCTCCCCCGGCAAACCAGAGTGATTCTGGCTCAATTACGTTCCGGCAGATGCAGCCGCCTCAATTCCCACAGAGCTAGGATTGATGCCGACGTGCAAGATGCATGTCCCGACTGTAACCAGGGACCGCACGATACACGTCACCTGTTTAACTGCCCGGCCAGACCCACTCGACTCAGACCCAGATCCCTGTGGACGCACCCCATCTTAGTCGCGGAGTTCCTGGGTCTTGACACTCAACAGAATCAAGCAGACGAAAGATAGTACACAATAAACTGCTACAACAACAACAACAACAACAACAACAGTTTTTGATATTCATGAGCCTATCCACTTTTTGAGATTTTAGAACTCGACCTGCTTTACTTAATGACACTTAAAAAACACATTTAATCTTAAAATATTTGCTTTTCTTATTACAGATACAACATTCCTTCTCCTGTTATAACTGCCACCTCACCGAATGGCTCTAGACACGGTGGTTTGAGTATTAATACCCCGCCATCTACACCTTCGATGTCCTCGACACCGGCTACCACCTCCATATATTGCTTTTTATGTGGCTTACATTCGGATTTAACATTGGCCAGGGTTTTGTATGCCAGCAAAGAGGTATTTGATTGTTTTTTACTTTTAACTGAGTTCCTTCTAAAGTTTTTTTTTACTTCTTCCAGGGTTCCAGACCATATTTTCCATTTCTATTGAAACACAATTCCTTGCCCAATGCTGAGCAATTGAGGCCTGACTATTCGGCATATGTTTGTACATTTTGCTACCATTCATTGCTGAAACAATGGAGAAAGTAAGTATTGGGATATCCCTGTAGTATCGTTTATACTTACTCATGTCAAGAATAGAGGAAACGATAGTGGTATGAAGAGACATTGCTTAGAAAACTGACTTACACTCATGCATATGCAGAACGTTTATGATCTATATACAAATTCTGCAATTATGAAGTTATGAAATTGTGGGCCGTTAACACGTATATATTTAATTCACAATAGCACTGCTAATTCTGAAGCACTTCTGCTAATGTTTTGATACTTGTGTCTTCAAAGGCAGATAGCTAACAATTTCTTAACCTCAACTTATAAAGAAATGTTGTCCATTCAAATAAGATTCTCGGGATCACTAGCTCCATCTACTCTGGTCCTATAAATAAGTTTATACAGCACCATCTTGGACTTCGTGCAATAGCCAAATGCAATGGACGTCAGCATTAAAGGCGCAGAGATTGAGTTCTGCTCTGGCTTCCAGACCATAATGCAGTCCTGCAGGCAAATATTTGGGAGTTCACAGTATGTGATTATTTTAAGGAAAGTTAGTTGGCCACTAGGGCAATAACAAACAGGAAGGTGAACTTACAGACTGTCTTGGGGTATAAGGATGAGCTTAACACCTTCTCCTTAACCCAAAGGGCAGACGATTTGACTGTAAAGGCCAAAGGATTGCTATCAATGAACTTGGTAAATACCTTTCAAGGAGATATAGTATGTGTTAAGAATGAGGGCGACGAACGAACAAAATTTCTGTGGGAAGACCCGGATTCTAACAAGACAAATACTGAGTAAAAGTAGCAACAAGTTCGATATGGTTTTTGGTATCAACGGCAAGCAGAGGAGTGGGAACAAACTAATGCTGTATATGCGGGTAAGTAGGGATAATGTGTACAGGGCATTAAAGTAAGATTGCAAGACATTGGAGAGTTTCTGATGTCAACGGGACATATAGGACTACAAGCTCACTTTTCCAAAATTGGGCGCTGCAAGTGATAGCATGTGTAGGGCATGTGGGGAAGATGATGCGACGTTGGAGAATTTCCTATGTCTCAGACATGAACCAACTTTTGGGTGTGTTATGGAAAAAAATTAAGGATTTTGTAAGTAGCACGGAATTTCTAACTTAGATTTTCCTTTTTTTAGGTTACTTTATAGTATTAAGAGGCCAAAACAAGCCGAATACTGGTTAAGGTATATGCCCATAGTGGCATGTGGCGTATAAATATCCGTCCGCACCCTCTTTTCAACCAAACCTTACCTATGTACAAGCTCCAGAGTGCCAAGAAAACTAAATACCTAAAGAGAATTCGGACACGAAAAGAGGTTTTCACCTATTACCCTTTGCCAGTGACACAAAAAGTGCTCAACCGTCTCTTAAAACTTTCTCGTCATCGTGTAGCCTACCATCTGTCTCGCACTACGTCCGACTTTAAGTACCTTGCTCAATGGCATAGAATGGAAAATAACAAGGAATGTATTAAGGTCACAGAATACAGACTTTGCAATGTTATATTTTATTAGTCAGAGCGCACAATAATCTGGTTACTGGCTTAGGTGTATGTATAAAATAAAATGGGATAGGCTAAACTATTTATCCTAATATAAGGCTGAGTCACTTGACTAAACATAAAGTGGATAGGCCCCATGAACATAATTTAAATAGTTAAAATCTGCCTATTGTGAATGTTAACAAATGTCAGTAGAATTTTATTATCTCCGACAAAATGCAGCATATTGTACATCCACGCATTATTTTTTTTTTCTTTTTATTTCACATCACTACCAATTTTATGTATTTTTAAGGTTTTAGCCACATTTACCAACTGATTTGGTCGAAATTTTGAGTTTTCAGTAGGTAGGAACTCTTTGTGCAATAAGTTATCAAAATCATTCCACGTCTTTCCCTCAAATGGAAGCTATAAACCAACTCCATGATATATGTATGGGCATTTTGAAGTTTTTTTTTAACAATCAGGTTGGAATTTCTGTTTGTCAGGGGAAAAATTAGACAAAATTAGTTGTTGTAGCAGAGTGTTGAACACTGAGGCGGTACCCCTTGCCGATGAAGGAATCCATCAAGCCAATCCGGTTCGTATAACCGGCTTCCATGGGATTGTTTAATATTGACCCATTCTTGCCATAGTCCCCATACAGTCCCCGTGACTCCGAAATTCTTCCGCAGTGTTCTAAAATGCGGGTACAAAGAAAATTCCAAGCACTATACACTATACAAAAGGAACGCCAAATTCCTTCTATTTTTATACACACCACCTTAGGATGGGGGTATGCTTATCTAGTCATTGCATTTGCAAAACCTTGAAATATTGATCTGCTAACCGATAAAGTATGTACATTCTCCATCGTCTCGACATTCTGGGTCGATCTAGCTATGGCTGTCCGCCTGTAAGCCTGAGGCTAGCCACTCGAAATTTTCCACAGATACCTTTTGTTGATTTTGATTTTTTGAAGGCCACCGTAGCGCAGAGGTTAGCATGTCCGCCTATGACGCTGAACGCCTGGGTTCAAATCCTGGCGATACCATCAGAAAGAATTCTCAGCAGAGGTTTTCCCCTCCTAATGCTTGCAACATTTGTGAGGTACTATGCCATGTAAAACTTCTTTCCAAAGAGGTGTCGCCCTGCGGCACGCCGTTCGGACTCGGCTATAAAAAGGAGGATCCTTATCATTTAGCTTAAACTTGAATCGGACTTCACTCATTGATATGTGAGAAGTTTGCCCCTGTTCCTTAGTGGAATGTTCATGGGCAAAATTTGCAATTAGCAATTTACCTTTTGTTGATTTAGTTTGTTGTTGTTGTAGCCACATTTGTTTGTATAGGTAGCAGTCCTCGTCAAGTTCCCTAGGTTAGTAAGCTCGTTTCGGTCCATGGGAGCGATCGCCGCGGTAAAATTGTGGTCATTGGTTATTTAAAGGCACCAATAACCCTTGTCATATCGAGTATCATAGGCACTCAGTATTTAAGCAAGATCCGTTGCCGCCCGGCCTCTCACTGACACTCACCACTCGATATAGCTGATTGTCTGCGTCTGCAATTGTAGCTTCTAATTAGCATTCCACTATACCCAACCTGTGGACGCGCCCGGTAGCTCCCAGCTGAGCTTCCCGTAATATCGACGAGAACCACACAAATCCGAGCTCAAAGTTCCAAACCGTGTGATGCTCATAGCCATCCCGTACCAGAATGGATATAGCTCTCATATGAAGTGGGTCTTCGATTCGACTTCTTGAGTCCTAAGGTTAGGTTAGGTTGATATTAATCCGCCCCATGCCACTGTGGACATACACCTAAGCCAGTAAATCTAAGATAGGAATTCCATACTACATACAAAATCCTTAATTATTTCCCACGCCCCTAACTTGGTTCATGTCTTGTATTGAGTCCTTGTCCCTAAAAGACTCAATTTTTGTCCTATTTGATTGAAATTTTGCTCAAAGTGATTAGTTAAGACATCCAACAACCGTGCCAAGTACGGTCCATATCGGTCTATAATAGCTTCCATATAGACCTATATGGCGATTTGACATCTTGAGCTTCTGGAAGCCGTATTTGTTGTCTGATTTGGCCTGCACATATTGTTCTGTTACGACTTCCAACAATCGTGCAAAGTATGCTCCAAATCGGCTTGTAACCTGATGTAGCTCTCCGGTCTCCCGATTTGATTTCTAATCTTCTAGAATTCTCATTTATTACCCTACTTGGTTGAAATTTTCCACGTGGTATTTTTTTGTGACTTCCAACACCCATAATCCAACATCCATGCTCTAATTCGCCCCATAATAAAATATAAACCGATCTCCCGATATGATTTCTGGGCCACAAACATTGTGTTCAAGCGACATTTACTCAAACGGCAATATGAGTCATGCATATAACTCAGCTGTTCGAAACATTACGAAATCCTCTATTGTGAATTGGTTCTAAACAGCTGAGAAAGAATTACCGCAATCGTGAACGAGTTCAATATTTATCTATTGTGAATTATTAATCTTTTTATTGAAATTGAATTTTTGTAATTTAAGAAGGCGAATGTATAGATCGATCATTATTTATAAAAACTTTGGGATAAAAATATATATACAAGTGGTGTTGCATCCATTAAATACGATATGAAATTTCATTCGATAAGAAAACGCACTCGATCACGTATGCGGTAATTCGGCCCTATTGTTTGTTTGCCCATTATTAGAATTTATAAAAAAGTTCCAATAAAAAAAATCAAAACATAAATAAAGTTGTTTTTTGGGCAATCCATGTTGTTGTTGTTGTTCTAGCAGTTTTTTGTACACTGAATGAAATTCTGCCTTTTCATTAAAGTGTCTTTTTAGTTTCTCTTTTATTTTTGCATTAATTTTTTAATAATATAATTTTTCTCTCTTTCAGATATGAGTCACAAAATCCTTCTATGAACCCGGTGGATCGCAAATATAACTGGCACGATTATATATGTCATTTGTGTAACATAACGACCTATAGGAAACGTGTTCGAGCCTTGCTGGTCAATGAGTTTCCTGTTGTGAAAACTCGAAAATCTGAGGATGGCCTACTGCTGGAGAATGGTGAATATGCTGTGGTCTGTTTGGATTGTTATGAAAGCTTGAGGTAAGACAATAAAAACAAATTTTAACAAAAACAAAAATTTTATCGGCCACCAACCTGTCATAAGTACCTTGAACAAAATTTAAAATTTTGAATTTTGACTGAAAGTGTGATCATAAATGAAAAAAGAAGAGATGAGATTAAAATAATTTCATGTTTCCAAGAGGTTTTGTCTTGTTTTAAAACCATTTCTTATATAAATGTTTAGAGCCGGTTTATGACTAGTTTGTTTGGTAGCTCTGTGAGCCATCGTCGGTTTGGATTGTTATTAAAGCTTGATGTAAACGTCCAATTTTTTCCAAAAAATGCCCTCTAATGCCCACCACCGACAAACGCCATTTTTATTTTCTTGTTGTTGTTGTAGCAGTGTGTTGTATACTGAGGCGGCAGCTCTTGCCGATGAAAGACTCCAATGGGGTAAACCCAGTACATATATCCCGCTGCCATGGGATTGTTTTATTTTCGTACTTTTTATATCTGGGCATAGAAAAATCACAATAACGTGTGACCGACTGATCGAAATTGATCTATTGTGAATGGAAAAGTAACATTTAAACCTGACAGTGGCATTTATTTAAGTAAAAAATCAATGAAATAGTTCTTTCAATTTGTAATCTTTTTCAATTCATTCGGTGATTCCCTGCAAAACCGAACATTTTACTGTTGTAGCCAGGGATTTGCGAAGGTGGTGCAGTCCTTGTTCAGGTATGATCCTCGAGCGATCCTGACACGTAAACCCGACTACATTAGGTATTGCATATTTTTGGCCTGAATCGGTCCATAACGTGATATAGCTCCCATACAAAACCAATCTCCTAATTTTACTTTTTGAGCCCCTGTAGGGCACAATTCTTGTCCACAATGATTTCTACTATGGTCTCCAACATCCAAAACAAGTATGGACCAAATCGGGCCATATAGTTTCAGGTCCATGTAGTTCGAGGACACCGTAGCACAGAGGTCAGCATGTCCGTCTATGACGCTGAACGCCTTGGTTCGAATCCTGGCAGGAACATCAGAACATTTTTCAGCGGTGGTTATTCCCTCCTAATGCTGGCATCATTTGTGAAATACTTTGCCATGTAAAAACTTCTCACCAAAGCGATGTCGCTCTGCAGTACGCCGTTCGGACTCGGCTATAAAAAGGGGGTCCCTTATCATTGAGCTTAAAATAGAATCGGACAGTACTCATTGATTTGAGAGAAGTTTGCCCCAGTTCCGTAATGTTCATGGGCAAATTTGCATTGCATTTACATAGTTCCAATAGCTAAGCAATTCATGTTATCTTTGTATGCATATAAAGAGATAATGGCAAACAAACTTGGCAAATGCAATCCATGGTGGAGGGTATATAAGATTCGACCGGGCGAATTAAACGCTTTTATATGTTATTATTTTTAGTTTTCAAACTTTGCATGTGTGTTTGTCCGCTTTTATAAGAGTTCTTGTAATAGTCACAAAACCACACACAGCTGTCTAGAAACAATTCACAATAGAGAATCTATTGATACTTCAAACAGCTGGATTATAATTATGGCTCATATTAGCTGTGTTTTATTTTAGTATTGGATAGACAAGCTGTGAAGCGCAAAAAATGGGGTGGTAACGCCATTTGCGAACTTTTAATCCGAGAAAAAAAGTGAAAATTATTGTAAAATTTATAAATAAAATTTGCAGAACACTTGTGGCCATAGAAGTCAAATAAAATTAATTAAGATTTGTGCACTTAATTTTATAAATAATTGGTTTTAATTTTGTTAAGCCATTCACAATAGAGACTTTTTACGGGTGACCACCCTTATTTGTGAAAAACATATAATGGCAATCCTTACGATAGGTGTTCTAAATCAGCCTGCACTAGTAATTTATCCAGAACTTTGTTGTCCTGGATAGATATCACTTTCAAACAAATTTCATTGCACTTCACTATAAAGTACTATAAAAAATACAGCAATTATTGTTTAAGTGAAGATCGCTTAAACACGGTCTAATAACAGATACAGGGTGGCTGATGAAAGCCGCTACCAAAAAAAAATGTAATAACTTTTTTTCTATTTAATAATAATAATTTAATAATTAATTTAATTAATTAATTAATTAATTTAATTAATAATAATTTAATAATTAATTTAATAATTTAATTTAACATGAATAAAAGAAAAATGTATTCCATACACCGAAAAAAAAATGTAGCAATATTCATCATTGTAGCAATATTCATCAATACAACTCCCATATAAACAGATTAATAATTCGAATACCCAAGACCTTTGGTAAAAACTAACTTTCAAATCTAGATTCATAGTGAGGGGTATTTAAATTTCAAAAATTTCCAATTTATTATCGTTTTTCCCATTTTCAATTAGTTTTTGTTTTTGTTTCCCTTAGACAACAAGCTTCACAATATGATCGCTTTGGAGTTCCCATATCAAAGAGGGCCTACAATTGGGTACCCCAGCCCCCACCACCCGAAGATAGTCCGGATGCGGCAGTGGGTCGTTTACCATGTGGTGAACGTTCGGATAGAGTTGTAAGTATTCCCTCTTCACAAGTTTAATAAGCTTTTTGAACTTTTGTGTAGCATTTCATTTTTCCTTTTTTTTTCGTTTGAGGGCTCGAAACAATTAGCACAAATATTGCTTTAAGTTTCTTTTTCTTGGGTTTCATAAATTTATTTTCTTTTGTATTTGCCTTTTTGCGGTTTAGCCATTGAACAATGCCCTGAGACCAGTTGCCACCACCAAAAAGAATAGTTCACCCAAGCTGTATGACAAGTCTAGAGAAGGTAAGTGCGAGTTCTTGATACTTATTTATGTCCAAAGAGACGACGCCAAAACACGATATCATATTTCATTGGGGCCTCAAGAAGGCATGTGGGTAAAAAATGAAAACCCCGAAACTATTCTAAATTGTTTAATACCTTTGACTAAAAGTCTCAATAAGTTGTTAACATGCCTTTCCAACATAGTTCGAAGAAAACCCATGTTGTTTGCAAATTACCTCTCTGTGGATGGGGGTACATATGGTTAATAGAGAAAAACAAAAGCCAGAAAGGCGATAAACACCAATTGGCTTCATCACTTAACATGCGACCAAGTAGTTTATGTCAGTGATAATATGCTTTTGTAGTTAGTTGCTGCTCCTACTGCTGGTCTTCTTCTGCCCACGTCGTCGTCGTCACAATCCCACAAATCCCCAATTCAATTGGTAATGTGAGAAAACAAAATATAATACTTACATTACAAAGCTTTCAGGCAAATCGGATTATATTGATTATACCAAATGTAATAGGACCGAAAACGAAAACAAAAATAACAGCAACAACAACCAAGGTTTTCACAGAAACAATTTTGTAGCAGCAGCAGCCGAATTGTTATTAGTGAGCTTGTAATGGGATCTAAGTGGTTTAGCATGGGCAACCAAACAAATCGAAATCGATTTTTTTTGGGAAATCCTTTACAAAAAATAGATTTTTAGGTGTACGGTGTATTGGCATACAAATAAAGGCTTGAATAGGGGTCCTAGACACCAAATGAACCATGTGGGAAAAGACACCTTCACATTTTTCTATACCAACCACCATAGAATGGGGGTATACTAAAAGTGTCATTCTTTTTGTAACATTTGAAAATATTGTTCTAACGATGTTATTCGCCCTGTCTTTCAAAAACTTTCCCAAAGGAAAGTGTAGTTTAAGTTTTTGTAACTTTTCCCAAAGGAAAGGTTAGTTATAGTACCTTTTGCCAAAGCCAAGGGTAGTTTTAGTACCCTTTCCTTTGGAAATGAGTAGTTTTAGTAGCTTTAGTAACCTTTCCTTTAGGGCAAGTGTAGTTTTTGTACTCTTTCCTTTGGGAAAGGGTAGTTTTAATACCCTTTCCTTAGGGAAGGGTAATTTTAGTAACATCTTCTTTGGGAAAGGGTTGTTTTAGTACCGTTTCCTTTGTGAAAGGGTGATTTTAGTACCCTTTCCTTTGGAAAAGGCTAGTATTAGTACCCGTTCCTTTGGGAAAGGGTGCTAAAACTACCCTTTCTTTTGGGAAAGGGTACTAAAACTACCCTTTCCTTTGGGAAAGGGTACTTAAACTACCCTTTCCTTTGGGAAAGGGTACTAAAACTACCCTTTCCTTTGTGAAGGGTAGTTTTAGTACCCTTTCCTTTCGAAAAGGGTGGTTTTAGTACACTTTCCAAAAGAATGGGGTAGTTTTAGTATGCTAGTAGTAGTCTACCCGTTCTTTTGGGAAAAGGTAGCTTTAGTACCCTTTCCCTTAGAAAATGGTATTTTTAGTAACCTTTCCTTTGGGAAATAGTAGAATTAGCACGCATTCCTTTTGGAAAGGGTAGTTTAACGCCCTTTCCTTTTGGAAAGGGTAGTAGGAAAGGGTAGTTTAATGCCCTTTTCTGTGGAAAAGGGTTGCTTTAGTACCCTTTCCTTTCGAAAATCGTAGTTTTAGTCCCCTTTCTTTTGGGAACGTGTAGTTTAAGTACACTTTACCTTGGGTAAGGGTAGTTTTAGTACCCTTTCCTTTGGGATAGGCTAGCTTTAGTACCCTTTACTTTGGAAAAATATGGTTTTAGTACCCTTTCCTGTGGGAAAAGGTTGTTTTGGTACCCTCTCCTTTGGGAAAGCGTAGTTTTAGTACCCGTTCCTCTGCGAAAGGGTAGTTTTAGTACCCGTTCCTTTGGGAAAGGAACGGCCTTTTTTGGTAAAGGGTGGTTTTAGTACCCTCTCCCTTGGAAAATTGTGGTTTTAGTACTCTTTCCTTTGGGAAAGGGTAGAATTAGCACCCTTTCCTTAGGGAAAGGGTAGTTTAATACCCTTTTCTTCGGAAAAGAGTATTTTTAGTACCCTTTACTTTGGAAAAGGGTGGTTTTAGTACTCTTCCCTGTGGGAAAGGGTTGTTTTAGTAACCTTTTCTTTGGGAACTTGTCGTCTTAGTACCCTTCCGTATGGGATAGAGTTGTTTTAGTAACCTTTCTTTTGGGAAAGGGTCGTTTTTGTACCCTTTCCATTGGAAAAGGGGAGTTTTAGTACCCTTTCTTTTGGGAAAAGGTAGTATTAGCACACTTTCCTTTGGGATAGGGTAGATTTAGCAACCTTTCCCTTGGAAAAATATGGTTTTAGTACCCTTTTCTGTGGGAAAAGGTAGTTTTGGTACCCTTTCCTTTGCGAAAGCGTAGTTTTAGTACCCGTTGCTTTGGAAAAGGGCACCTTTAGTAGCCTTTTTTTGGTAAAGGGTGGTTTAAGTACACTTTCCCTTGGAAAATGGTAGTTTTAGTACTCTTTCCTTTGAGAAAGGATAGAAATAGCACCCTTTAATACCCTTTTCTTTGGAAAAGAATAGTTTTAGTAACCTTTCTATTGGGAAAGTGTAGTTTTAATAACCTCTCTTTGGGAAAGGGTAGTTTTAGTATCCTTTCCTTTGGGATAGGGTAGCTTTAGTACCCTTTCCTTTGGAAAAATATGGTTTTAGTACCCTTTCCTGTGGGAAAATATAGTTTTCGTACCCTTTCCTTTGGGAAATCGTAGTTTTAGTAGCCTTCTTTTGGTAAAGGGTGGTTTTAGTACCCTTTCCCTTGGAAAATGGTAGTTTTAGTACTCTTTCCTTTGGGAAAGGGTAGAATTAGCACCCTTTCCTTTGGGAAAGGGTAGTTTAATACCATTTTCTTTGGAAAATAGTATTTTTAGTACCCTTTCCATTCGGAAAGGGTGGTTTTAGTACCCTTCCGTATGGGATAGAGTTGTTTTAGTAACCTTTCTTTTGGGAAAGGGTCGTTTTTGTACCCTTTCCATTGGAAAAGGGGAGTTTTAGTACCCTTTCTTTTGGGAAAAGGTAGTATTAGCACACTTTCCTTTGGGATAGGGTAGCTTTAGCAACCTTTCCCTTGGAAAAATATGGTTTTAGTACCCTTTTCTGTGGGAAAAGGTAGTTTTGGTACCCTTTCCTTTGCGAAAGCGTAGTTTTAGTACCCGTTGCTTTGGAAAAGGGCACCTTTAGTAGCCTTTTTTTGGTAAAGGGTGGTTTAAGTACACTTTCCCTTGGAAAATGGTAGTTTTAGTACTCTTTCCTTTGGGAAAGGATAGAATTAGCACCCTTTAATACCCTTTTATTTGGAAAAGAATAGTTTTTGTAACCTTTCTATTGGGAAAGTGTAGTTTTAATAACCTCTCTTTGGGAAAGGGTAGTTTTAGTATCCTTTCCTTTGGGAAAGGGTAGCTTTAGTACCCTTTCCTTTGGAAAAATATGGTTTTAGTACCCTTTCCTGTGGGAAAATATAGTTTTCGTACCCTTTCCTTTGGGAAATCGTAGTTTTAGTAGCCTTCTTTTGGTAAAGGGTGGTTTTAGTACCCTTTCCTTTGGAAAATCGTAATTTTAGTACCCTTTCCGTACCCTAGAATTAGCACCCTTTCCTTTGGGAAAGGGTAGTTTAATACCCTTTTCTTTGGAAAAGAGTATTTTTAGTACCCTTTCCATTCGGAAAAGGTGGTTTTAGTACCCTTTCCTTTCTGAAAGGGTGGTTTTAGTACCCTTTCCTATGAGAGAGAGTTGTTTTAGTACCCTTTCCTTTCTGAAAGGGTGGTTTTAGTACCCTTGCCTATGGGAAAGAGATGTTTTAGTAACCTTTCCTTTGGGATAGGGTGGGTGGTAAAGGGTTGTTTTAGTAACCTTTCTATTGGGAAAGTGTAGTTTTAATACCCTTTCTTTGGGAAAGGGTAGTTTTAGTATACTTTCCTTTGAGAAATGGTTGTTTTAGTGCCTTTCCTTCGGAAAAGGGTAGTGTTAGCACCCTTTCCTGTCGGAAACGATAGTTTTAGGACCCTTTACTTTGGGAAAGGGTAGTTTAATACTCTTTTTCTATGGAAAAAAGGTACTTTTAGTACCCTTCCTTTTGGGGAGATACTTCGTCCTTTGGAAAATGGTAGTTTTAGTACTCTTACCGTTGAGAACGGGTAGTTCTAGTATCCTTTCCCAAAGGAAAGGCTAGTGTTTTTAACCTTTTTCAAAGGAAAGGCTAGTTTTAGTACGGTTTCTCAAAGGATAGGTTGTTTTTTCTGCCCTTTCCCACAGGAAAGGGTAGTTTAATACCCTTTTCTATGGAAAATGTTAGTTTTAGTACTCTTTCCTTGAGGAAAGCGTAGTTAAAGTACCCTTTTCCAAAGAAAAGTATTATCCTTGTGCCACCGCATACATTACGAGAACACCTGGATTTTAATCTGCAGGTTGCATTGAGACCTTACTCTGGTTTAAACTTCTCTACAAAGAGGTATCGTCCAGCGTCTCTCCGTTCGAACTCGGCTATTGAAATACTTACATCGGAATGGAGAAACCCCAATGATGCAAGAGAAGTTTTCCAGCTATTATTTGATGGACTGTTCGTGGGCTAAAAGGTAAGCCTCCAGTGTCGCTTAGCTAAGCTGATTCTGCCGTAAACAATTTTATGTTTGCTACAAATTTCATAACTTTTCTCTGTGTTTAAAGAAAATGTTATTGAATTTTTTGCCATTATAGAAATCTTGTTTAGAAATTCTTGTAATTATTGTGAAAATTAATTATTTTCTTGCCACTTGAGGGTCTTTTTGAAATGGTCCTTAAAACCAGTTTATAATAAATTCGTTAATTGGGCAATTATGTTGGCCATATCATAAAAAAGTTACACTCAAAGGCATTATTTGTGCTTGGCTTTTCATTTATCAAGGTTGCCCTTTACTTGGCCTCACTCACTCTTCCTCACTTGCGCACACAGACACACAAACACACATACACTAGGAAATTATAAGTAGAATTTAATTAAGAGAGTATAATCAACACATTTACTTTGCTTAATTATTTTCTTGTTGTTGTTGTTTTGTTTCAACTAGTCTTGGTTACTTTTGGTCTTTTGTGTTCCTTTGCCTGATGGCTGCAAGTCGAAAGGTTGAGTTGTGTCAGCCTGTTAGCCAGCCAGTCAGCCAGCCAGCCAACCAACCAAGCAATCTGCCTACTTGCCTATTCTCGACTCTGGTGTCTGTCCGTCTTTTCGTTTGTCTTTCGTTCTGACAGCACTTAACACCTTAACGTTTCGTGTGAATTGTGTAAACCTGCTTTTAATACAATTACACTGAATTAACCTTATACAATTTGTATCTCTCGCTATGTACAGATGTAATTATATCTGTCTCTCTGTCTTTCCTTGTGTCCCTTCCCAACATCCCCTCTACTCCCCTTCTTTATTGTATTTGTCTTCTGCTGGCATGTACAAATGTCTGTGGAGCTGTTATTAACATATTTACATAATATTTTGTTTCCTTTTTTTCAACCACCATCATCAAAGTCAGTGGTACCTTTTAGCCTCAACACAGCCAGGGTTGCCAAAAGGAAAAAAATGTTATGCCAAAATGGAAAAAAATTTTAAATTTATTTTTTTTTAATTTGAGTTGTAAAAAAACTAAAATTTAAAAAATATTAATAATTATATTGTTATAAAAAATTTTCGTGAAAAAACCTATTTAATTTCAAAAAATTGGAAAAATTTTAGTTTTTTAAAAATTTCTATAAAATATTACAAATTCAAAAAAAAAAAAAATCTTGGTAAATATTATTAAAAAATAATTTTTTTAAAAAATGTCTATAATTTTTAAAAAATTATGTTAAACGAAAACGTTTGAAAATTATTTTAATTATGTTAAAATTTTGCAAAACTATGAAATTTTGAAAATTTTGGAAAAAAATATAAAAATTTTTTGAAAAATATTTTTTTTTTAAATTTTCGAAAAATTAAATTTTTTAAAAATTTAATTTTTATTGCAGTTTTTAAAAAAATTAAATTTTTTTCAAATATTTTTAAGAAATAAAAATTTTTGCAAAATTTTTATTCAAATTTTTATAAAAAAATTTTCGAAAAACTAAATATTAAATTAAAATTTTGAAAAAATTAAAATTTAAAAAGTATACTAACAATTAGACTATTATACAAAATTTTCATAAAAATTAAGTTAATTTTTTCAAACAAATTTTATAAGTTTTGAAGAATTATGTCAAAAGAAAACTTTTAAAAAAATGAAATTTTGCAAAATTGTGATAAAAAAAATTTTTAAGTTTTTAAAAATAAATTTTATAAAATAATTTTATAAAAATTTTTGAAAAAATTAATTTTTTAAAAATTCTTTAAAGAATACTTTTTTAAAAAATCTTTAAAAAATACTTTTTTTATAATGATTATTAATTATAATTACGTTAAAATTTTGCAAAAATGTGATTAAAAATTTTTTTTAAATTTTTTAAAAAGAATTATGAAAAATTTTCAAAAAATTATTTTTTTTTTTAAAATTTTTATTTTTATTGCAAATTTTGGGGTTTTTTTAAGTTCTTTATATTTGATAAAAGAAAAATTTGTCGAAATTCTATTTTTCCCATAAAATGTCTTTAACATTAGTGCTGGCAACACTTTTTTGTTCTAAGCCCCCGCCTTCTCTCCTTTGCGGGGTAGATTTCCTCTATTAACCAAAAAGGAAATGAATGCTAAAGAGCACATTCGTGTTCACAACAAATCGTAATCCTCAAAAAAGTAAAATAAATAATATAAGTGAAACGAAGCGAACATGACAGAGCAGAGCAGAAACAAAACCGAAAAACCAAGAGGTGGGTGAAAACAAAAAAAAAAAAAAAAAAGCACAGACAACAAAAAACCTCACAAGCATAAAAAGATCATAAAATTCTAAATACTTGAATAAATAAAAACAAAACATCATCATGCCAGCGGCCATGCCACAGTCATATTAGGACAAAGCAAGTATAAACCTTGCTTCCATACACCACAACCACCTCGAAAGGCAGTCATTCTCCCCCCACCCCCCATGTCCCCCTCTCTACAATATTTCCCAATATTAAAATACTCCCCTAGTTAAGCACTCAAACACCCAGCACACACAGCCACATGGACTTCTGCCACCGCCACCGCCACCGCAATGGCAATAGGAACAGCACAGTAATATCAAACACATTAACATCAATAATGTAAAGTATTTGGAATTGAATTACTCGGTGTTATCATGTCAACCATGTTAGAGACACTCCACACCACACACTCTATGGGCACTCACTACACACGCCACAAGCCACACGAAATCCTTACAATTCATATACAATAATAGCACGGCATGCAACTCAATATACAAATACGAGTTACTGCCATCCTCCTTCCCTTTTCCTCCTCTTTCCTTTTGTATATCAGCCACTTCCTCCCTCCCTTCCCCCACCCCTCCGCAGGCCGTAAGCGAAAGCTTTGGCGTTTTGGCCATTGAAGTTGTTGGATTGAGGGTTTGCCTCTGCTATTCAAAACCATTCATAAAATCGTCGCCATCGTCATCTTCTCTTAAACGTTTCAATAAAAATAAAAAAAATACACCAAGGAGGAAGCTAAACTAAAAAAGACTAATTGTAAATGGTTTGAGGGAGAAGAGTTAAGGACAGTGGTATCCACAAAATTTCCCATAATTTTGAAAAAATTTCCCAAAAGAAAATTTATAACGAGAACAAATTCTAAATTTTGATAACAATTCTATTTCCAAGAAAATTAAAAATAAAATTTCTTTAAAAATCAAAATTTTGAAAAATTTCGAGAAATTTCGATAAAATTTCCGTAAAACAAGGAAATTTTGAAAAACCTGGCAATTTGAAGAAGATGTCCTATTACAAGGAAATTTTAAGACAATTCCCTTTAACAAGGAAATTTTAAGAAAATTTCTTAGAAAAAGGAAATTTTGATAAATACCGAAATAATGATATTCGAAATAATATCCTAGAAGAGAAGAGAGAATTGTGAAAATATTTCTCTCTTCTTCTTCTGAAAGTTTGGTAAAATTTCCCAAACCAAAAAAAAGGTAATATTGATAAAATTTCCTACAACAAGAAAATTTTCATATAATTACCTATAAACAGGGAAATGGGATAATTCCTATCGTAAGGAAATTTTGATAAAATATCCTGTAACAAGAATAATTTAAAAAAATTTCCTATAATATAGAAAATTGTGACAAAATTTGCTATAAGAAGGAAATTTTGATAAAATTTCCCAAAACAAAAAAGGAAATTTTGATCAAATTTCCTCTAACAAGGAAATTGTGATAAAATCCTATAGCAAGGGTATTTCGAAAAAATCCTATAAAAAAGGAATATGTAATCCCAAGACTAAAAAAGGAAATTTTGATAAAATTTCCTACAACAAACAAAATCTTCATATGTATAAAAATCAATTTGTATAGACTCAAAAACGGCTAAACCGAATACCTTGAAATTTTCACTGATTGTGTAGGTTGGTCTGGTATCCCAACAGTACTGCCCAAAAGAAAAGTGAACCGATCGAAACAATATGGGACTCAAATGAAAGGTATTCAGGAGTAGAGAACAAATTTTATATTAAAAATTGGGTCCAAGTAACTGGGGGGCAGCCCCAATCCTAAAATAGACTTATTGGAAGATCATGACAAGATGCGACTCAAATAAAAGGTATGTGGGAGTAGATTACGAATATGGTCAAGATGGAGGAATGGGCTTTAAAATTTATTGATATCGGAGGGTGGCGGACCCTCTCCCGGTACACCAAAATTGAAAAGTGGAGCGATAGGGCACATATGGGTATCAAATACAAGGTATTGGAGAATAGAATGCGAATTTAACGAATCTGGCATACAAAATCAGATCGAAGTATAGGGCGTCACTCCGTCCCACAAACCGCGCCAATGGGCATATATATATGGGACTCGGCTTGTTTGTTTGTTCCGTAGAATCAAAAAAGGCTAAACCGATTTTGTTAAAATTTTCACATTTTTTTTTGATATCGGAAGGGGGACGGACCCTCCCCCTTACCCCAAAAACACCACCCAAAACCAAAAGTGAACCGATAGGTACAATATGGGTATCAAATAAAAAGTATTGGAGAGTAGAATACGAATATGGTATTAATATTTGAGTCTAGTACCCATCGGGCCGTCCCATTCCCAAAATTCCCCCCCAACAGACATATTGGACGTTCATGTCAATATGGGGCTCAAATGAAAGGTATTCGAGAGTAAATTACGAATCTGTCATACAATTTCACATTGAAGTGTAGGGGGTTACCCCAGCCCCAAAAAACGCCCCAAATGGGCATATGAACCAATCATGACTATATGGGATTCGGTTTGCTTGTTTGTTCCGTAGAATCAAAAACGGTTGAATCGATTTTCTTAAAATTTTCACAGATTGTGCAGGTTTGTCTAGAGGGAAACAAAGACTTTATAATTTTTTGATATCGGATGGAACCGAGCGTTCAGCGTCATAGGCGGACATAGGCTATAGTTTCACGAATTCGAGGTGTCCCCACCCTAAAAAGATATTAGAAAGTTAAAGAAGGCGCAGAGAAGCAGGCCCAGTTCGGCTAGTTTCCTATAAAAAGAAAATTTTAATAAAATTTCAGAAAATTTCTTTTAAAAATTAAATTTTCAGAAAATTTCATATAAAAATTAAATTGTTAGAAAATTTCCCATAAAAATGAAATTAAATATAAAATAAATATTTTAGAAATTTTCCTATAAAATTTTAATTTTCTGATATTTTTCTGCAAAAATGAAATTTTTCGAAAATTTGATTAAAAAATTAAGTTTTCAGAAAATTTCCTATAAAAATTAAATTTTACGAAAATTTTCTATAAAATTGAAATTTTCAGAAAATTTTCTATAAAAATTTAATTTTTAGAAAATTTCCTATAAAAATTAATTTATTAGAAAATTTCCTGTAAAAATTAAATTTTCAGAAAATTTCATATAAAAATGAAATTTTCAGAAAATTTCCTATAAAAATCAAATTTTCGCAAAATTTTCTATAAAAATTAAATTTTAAGAAAATTTTCTATAAAAATGGAATTTTCAGAAAATTTTCTATAAAAATGAAATTTTCAGAAAATTTCCTATAAAAATTAAATTTTCAGAAAATTTCCTATAAAAATAAAATTTTCAGAAAATTTTATATAAAAATGAATTTTCAGAAAATTTCATATAAAAATTAAATTTTTAGAAAATTTTCTATAAAAAAGAAATTTATCAGAAAACTTCCTTTAAAAATGAAATTTTTAGAAAATTTCCTATAAAAACTAAATTTCAGAAAATGTCATATTAAAATTTTCCCATAAAAATTTGATTTTGAAAAATTTTTCCGAAATTTTGTAATAAAATCGTAAGTTTCCTTGATAGAAAATACATTTTTATTAAATTTTCCAAAGTTTTGCTATACATTTTTTAAATTTTCCTGATAAATGACATTTTGCTAAAGTATTCCTCAGAACTTACATAAATATTTGAAGTTCATTATTTATAATCACCCCACTGTGCAATATTTCATTGCTTTTCTTTCTCCAAGCCAAAAAAAAAGGCATTCTATAATAGAGGATGTGAAAGTATTTGAATGAAAAAATAAGTAAAAAACCATTGAGTTTATGCTTATTGCACCCACAAACATTTTGTTAAATCCAAACAACAGAGGCAAGCACGCGAACGGATACCATCGCTCACACTCCTGTAATGCTGGCTATATTTCCTGCTGCGTCTCTACCCCACCCACATCCTTTTTTTACTTCTATTGCCTGAAGCTCTAGGGAAATGAAAAACAAAAAAAAATGGAAAGATATGACGGTTGAGGTATGCCCAAAGAAGAAGTAGGAGGAGAAGTAAAAGAAGGTTGAGACATGTCCTGGCGTACTTGCTAGTCCGTGTTGTAGTCCTTGTCGTCTCACAATACACTGGAGGGTGTATTTCAATTTCCTCCCAGATCGTATCGTATTCCTTATATTATTCACAAAAATTTTCCGGTACTTTATATTACCAACCCACCTCCTACAGTTACTGTTGCTGTTGCTGTAGTTGTTTGACCCCCCTCCTCTATATCCCTTGCTTGTTTCCTTTCTATGTGTGATACATCCTACCATTTAGGTTTATAACACCGTTTAAGGAAGGCAGACAAACGGTTAGACTGCCAGACGGACGGACGGACGGACATAAGGACTGATGGTAAGGATGACGAAATTACATTGTCGTATAACACAAAACACCACAACCACCACCATCACCATGGAACACATCCTTTGATGTGAGTGTGTGTGTATGTTGAAGTGTTCATGTTATTCTTAAATCTGTTTTCGTTTTTTTTTCTCTCTCAACTTTTGTTATGTTATTTAACCTATAAAGTGTTCAAACATTGCCACAAACCAACGAACTGACAAACAGACAACTCACTAAACTTGTACATAAATTGTATACACATTTATTTTAAATACTTTTTTCTCATCTCACTTCTTTTTGTTGTATGTCGTTGACGTTCCCCCCCTGTAAGATGCAAGCCAGGCATCATCCGAAGTAGAGGAAGAGTGATTTTCACAGTTTTGCGGGAAAACTTATGTCGTCTAGCTCTTGATAGCGGCTAAGGGTTGGGGACAGTGCTACCTAATTTTTCTATAGAAATAAAACTTTCCGAAAATATTCTTCACAAATAAAATTTTCTGAAAATATTTTACAAAAATAAAATTTTCCGAAATTTTTCCATACAAAAAAAATTTTCCCAAAATTTTCCGAAAATTTCCTATAAAAACAAAATCTTCTGAAAATTTTCTATAAAAATAAAATTTTATAAAAATTTTCTATAAAAATAAAATTTTATAAAAATTTTCTATAAAAATAAAATTTTACAAAAATTTTCTATAAAAATAAAATTTTATAAAAATTTTCTATAAAAATAAAATTTTATAAAAATTTTCTATAAAAATAAAATTTTGTGAAAATTTTCTATAAAAATAAAATTTTACGAAAATTTCCTATAAAAATAAAATTTTACGAAAATTTCCTATAAAATAAAATTTTCTTAAAAATGAAATTTTCTATAAAAATAAAATTTTCTTCAAAATAAAATTTTCTATAAAAATAAAATTTTTGTAGAAAAAGTCGGATGCTTTATGTTCTGCTTTCAGTGGAGTTTTATTTCAGACTAAATGTTTTAAAATTCATGTGGGTATGGTTACATATATACATTAGATATATAGATAAAGAAATGAGAGCAAATTGTACATTAATGACAAATGTCATTAAAAGCAAACTAGATAATAATTCATTGTTGTATTTTATAGTAGTGAATGCCGAATAGACTTTGCTATTTCTAACACCTCCCCTCAAAGTCATGAGGCAGGCAAGATACTTCTGCTGATCAAACCAAGGTTGTGAATATGCTTGGTGTGTTTGATCGCTCCCAAACCTTTCGTGAAAACATCAGCCTCCATTTCATCGGTTGGTTTATATTCCAGCTGGATATCTCCACGTTGTTGAGTTTGATGTAAAAACTGATGTCGCACATCAATGTGCTTTGTTCGAGAATGGTAGCCAACTGACTGAATTAATTTTTGTGCGCTTTGGCTGTCATTAAAAAGTTTTAAGTTGCTTACGTTGACTCCAATTTCGCTCATTATGTGCTTAAGGTAAATAGCTTCTTTGGTAGCTTCGGTAATGGCAAGAAATTCGGCCTCAGTGCTTGATAAGGCCACCGTGCGCTGCTTTCGTGCTTCCCAAGATATTACACTTCCATTAAGTATAAATCCGTATCCAGAATATGATTTTCGATCGGCTAAATTGTTTCCCCAGTCCGCATCGACTACACCATAAATACTTGAAGATGTTTTTCTATAAAGAAGGCCATAATCTGCGGTTCCATTGAGGTAACGTAAAACTCTCTTTGCAGCTTGCCAATGTTTAGTGCCATAGTTGCTGTTAAACTGGCTTAGAAAGTTCACTGCGTAGGCTACGTCGGGTCGAGTTGAAACGGCTAAGTACATCATTGCACCGATCAAGCTTTGATATGGGTATTTCTTCATTAGGTTGTAGTCAGGTTTTGATGGTTTATCCAGCTTACAATTTTGATCCAATGGTGTTTTTACTGCTTTTGAATTTTCCATTTTGAATCGCACTAGGATTGATTCTGTGTAGCTTTTTTGGCTTAAAAATATGAAGTTGTTTTCAATGCTTTGGAAGAATTCAATTCCTAAAATTTTCTTGACTTTTCCAAGGTCTTTCATTTCGAAAGATTTTGCAAGAGATTGCTTTATTTCCTTTCGCCAATTTTCGTCATTGGTTGCAATAAGCAAATCATCCACATAGATTGTTACAAACATAATTTTGTCACCTTTTTGGTTAAAAAACAAACAAGGGTCTTGTTGTGATGCTTTAAGACCTAATTGAAACATTTTTTCTGTCAATTTTTTATACCACTGCAGTCCGGATTGGCGTAAACCATACAGTGCTTTTATTAACTTGCACACAGGCCGTTTAGTTTTATTTAACGCATTTATCCACTTCTTAGCTAAATTCTTAGCTTCTCGCCACTTTGCAGGGTTTGTACCCATTTCACAACCAGTCTCAATTTTTTCTAAAAATTTAAGTAAAAAATCAGGAATTTCTGTATAAATGTCTTCGTCAAGTTCGCCGTTTAAATATGCCGTAACGAAGTCCATTTGGTGAATTTCCAACGATTGTTGTGCGGCTATGGCTGATATTAGTCGTATTGTAGACGAGCGAACCACAGGCGAATATGTTTGTGTAAAGTCCTCCCCTGGCCGCTGAGAATAGCCCTTCGCAACCAATCTCACCTTCTTCTTGTTATGATCTTTGGTGCGAAATACTAGCCTATTGCCTATAACTTGCTTCTCTGTTGGTCTCTCAACGATATTCCAAGTGCCATTTATCAATTGAGCTAAATATTCATCTTCGATGGCAGCCTGCCATTGTTTGCTCTCATCACAGCTCATAGCTTCTTTAAATGTTAGTGGGTCTCCGGTTAAGGCAACGTTAGCATACTCACAATCTTCAAATTCTTCTTCGTTTTCATTTTCATTTTCGTATTCATCCAGGTCTTTCTCGTTTTCATCTTTTTTGTTTAGTAAATTTGATTGGGCATTCATTTTCTTTGGGCGACCCCTTGCGCCTGTTCTCACTATTCTAGGTCTTCCTTTGCCTGCTTTCGGTGTTTCTTTTGGCACGTTTTCGAGATTTTCTTTTTCTTTGGTTTCTAAAATGTCAGATTCTTTTTGTGTCTTTTCAACACTTTCTTCGTCTTCTGTTTCTTCTTCCAATTCTGAATCTTCCTCATTTGACGGTGTAATGAGTCTATCGTAAACATTTTCGTTTATAAACCTTACGTCTCGGCTTATTATTACCTTGCGTCTTTTTTCTGACCATATTCTATACGCCTTTGCTTTGTCAGCATATCCTACAAGAATGCCTTCTTCTGAACGAGAGTCTAGCTTACCATTCGATTTATCTTTAATTAAGACATAGCCCTTTATTCCGAATGGCCTCATATGTTTTAGTGATGGTTTCTTACCAGTCCATAAAGTCAAGGGCAAATCTCCGGCTAAAGAACTTGTAGGGCATCGGTTTCGTATATAACAAGCCATATTTATGGCTTCGGCCCAAAAAATTTTAGGCACACCGCCTTGCTTTAATAAACATCTCGCCATCTCCAGCAATGTGCGGTTTTTGCGTTCCGCAATCCCATTTTGTTGTGGGGTATGGGGAGCGGTCAGCCTCCGTTTTATACCAGCTTCCATTAAAAATTGATTGAATGGTCCATTTAGATATTCCCTACCATTATCGGTTTGTAAAAATTTGATTTTCATCCCTGTGAAATTTTCGGCTGAATTTTTAAAAGTTTTAAACGCATCAAAAACGTCCGATTTGTGCTTTAAAAAATGAACCTCACAATACCGGGAAAAATCGTCGATGAATGTGACGAAATATCGGTATTTGGAATGAGAAGCTACTGGCATGGGTCCACAAACGTCACTATGTACAATCTCCAAAATATTATTTGCATATATACCTTTATTTTTCTCAAATCCAGTTTTGGTCTGCTTTTCGCTCAGGCAGATTGTACATGGTGACAGTTTGGTGCCGCTTTTAACATCGAATCCATGAACTTTTTGTGATGTTGCTAGAGCTCTTAAATCGTTCTCGTTCAAATGGCCTAATCGCCTATGCCACATATCCAAATTGTTCATCTCCTTGTCCTCTGCCACATTCGCCACATCTGTAGAGTTTTTCAAAAAATATAAATTTCCTATTCTATTTGCTCTGCAAATTATTTTATTATTTTCAATAATAAGGGCCTCACTTTTTTTAAAACATATTTCATAACCTTTATCAGCTAATTTTGATATGGACATTAAATTTGTACGAAGGTCTTTTACGTACATTACATTTTTTACTTTGAATTTATTTTCATGCTTGTTGTCTATGACATTTAGTTTTACATCTCCTACTCCTGAAATCTCACTTGTCTGTCCGTTAGCCAAACACAATGTTTTCTTTATTTCCTCTATGTTCTCAAATTCTTCTAGATTGGAGCTCATGTGTGACGTGCACCCACTATCTAAGCACCAGCTGTTAGTGACGTCAGCGCAACTAAAGGCAGCATCGGAGCAGTTGAATAATGATTTCTCTGTGTTTACATCTGTCTCCTTATGATAATTGCTGTATTGCTTTGATCTGCAATTGACAGCAAAATGACCATGCTTACCGCACTTAAAACAGCCCTGGCTTTGCTTTTTGTTGTTCTTTCTTTTGTTGTTCCATTTTGATTCCCTTTGTTCTCTTGAGTTTTTATTGTAGTTTTTGTTTACATTACCTCCCGCATAAAGTGCAGTTTGACTATCTCTCTCCGATTTTACCTTTCTTGACTCATCTTCTTCCAAGATTTTTACTCTTAAGATTTCAGGTGATGGCAGTTCGTCTCTTGTTTCAAGAGCACATCTAAATGTTTCAAAAGAGTCAGGTAAACTGTATAAGAGTAGTATGGCCAGTAAATCGTCACCAATCTCCACATTAATTTCTTTTAATTGACCGACAGCTTCAAAGAAATCGTTTAGGTGATCACGAGTGTTGTCTCCCTCTTTCATCCTAGCTAAGGCAACTCGTTTTAATAAAGTTGCTTTTCTTGCAGGGCCTTTCGATTGAAACGTCGATTTCAATTTATTCCACATTTCGTTGGACGTGGCACATTTAGAAATTAATCCCAATTCTGACGGAGCAATAGACAGCATAATTTCCGCACAGGCCTTTTGATCTTTTGAAATCCATTTGGCTTCATTCTCGGTTGCAGGCGCCTTTTCTGTTTCAACATAATTCCACAAATCTGCTTTTATTAAAATGGCTTTCATTTGAAGTTTCCACGTATCATAATTATGAGCATTCAGGGGCTCAATCCTAACAGCGTTGTTGGACATGACTACTTAACCTTTTTGTCTTATTCGTTTGACAATTAAACACGTGAGTTACTGAAATACATGGGACCTGGGCCCATAACCTGTAGAAAAAGTCGGATGCTTTATGTTCTGCTTTCAGTGGAGTTTTATTTCAGACTAAATGTTTTAAAATTCATGTGGGTATGGTTACATATATACATTAGATATATAGATAAAGAAATGAGAGCAAATTGTACATTAATGACAAATGTCATTAAAAGCAAACTAGATAATAATTCATTGTTGTATTTTATAGTAGTGAATGCCGAATAGACTTTGCTATTTCTAACAATTTTCTAAAAATATAAAATTTTCTATGAAAATAAATTTTTCCAAAATTTCCTAAAAAATTTTCCGATAATTTTTTAGTAAAATAAAATTTTCTATAAAAATAAAATTATCCGAAAAATTTCTATAAAAATAAAATTCTTCCGAAAATTTTCTAAAAAGAAAAATTTTCCAACATTTTATAAAAATAAAATTCTTCGAAAATTTTCCATAAAACTAAAATTTTTGCAAAATTTTCTATAAAAATAAAATTTTTCGAAAACTTTCTACAATATAATATATGAATTTTTGTTTAAATAGAATTTTTTAAAACACTTCTTTGAAATTCGTCTTCATCCGGCAACACTGATTGTGCACAAAGTGCCTGCAGATCTGTGTCTATTTGTGTGTGTCTGAGTTAAGGCAAAACTTTTTCTTTGGCTCCCCTTTTTGGCATTCGTATGCATCATCAGTAGATTCACTTAACACCCTTTTGCCCTAGAGAACTAACATTGGCATATACATTGGCAACATGTACACATATCCATACATACATATACGAGTATAACACAGCACACACAAACGAGCAGTTTTAACCTCACTTCAACCCCAGCATAACTCCAACACTACCTCACTCCCCCTACATTTTGTACGTTTTTCCATTCTATCAACATAATCTTATTTTTGCAAATGTATGTGTGTGTGTGTGTGTTTGGTTGTATGTTAAGTGTGTTGAAGTCTTTCCCTTTCCTCTGACGAGTGGTTGGTTAACAGTTAAAGTCTGTTCACTCCACTTGTATGCTGTTTTTTTTTTCTTTCTTCTGTTGTTGTTGTGGCTGTTTTGTTGGTTTTTACTACCACTTGCCACCTTTACCACAAAAGTAATGCAAAACTTTTATTACAAGTTGTGCCCTACATTTTGTTGAGCAAAATTTATGCCTTTGGATTAAAATTTTATTAAAAAAAAATTTTGTCAATATATTTCTATAAAGGAAAACTGAAGCACAAAATTGAGATAAAATTAAAAACAAAACACACAAAAAAAAATTTTAATAAAATTTAAAAAAATAATAATTAAATATTTTTTTTGTTATTTTATTTATTGGGCTAATTTTATTTCTGATTCTTTTAATTTAATTTATAATTTTTTAATTTTTTTTCCAATTTTATGTTTATTTTTTTACATATTAATATAAAAAAATTAAACATAAAAAATTAAAAATAAAAATATGAATTTAAATATTTTTATTTTATATATTTTTTTTTATTTTATATTATTTTATTTTAAGGTTAGGTTAGTCTAACTTACTTTAATTTTACTTTTTTATATTATTTTTAATTGTTTTAATTTAATTAATAATTTCTAATATTTGCAAATTTTATTTTTTTTTACTTTTTTAATAAAATTTTGAACGCTTTTTTTTCTTTTTTTTTAATTTTATATTTTATATTTTTAATTTTTTATTTTATTTTTAATTTTTTTTTAATTTTTTGATTTTATTTTTCCTTTTTTATTTTATATTATTTTTTTATCATGTTTTTCATTTTTATATCCTGTATTTAATTTGTAATTTTTAAATTTTTTTAATTATACTTTATGTTTATTTTTTTTGCTTTTTTATTTTTTTTTTACTTTTTTTTTATTTTATTTTTACTTTTTTATTTTGTTTTTTTTATTTGTTTTGTTTTTTTATATTTTTTTTGTTTTTCTTTTTACTTTTTTTTATTGGTAATTCTTGTATTTTGCATTTTTTTATAATTTTATTTTTTTACTTTTTTAGTATAATTTATTTATATTTTTTTACTTTTTTAATTTAATATTTAGTTTTTCCCAATTTTCCAGTTTTTAAAACAAATGTTTTCAAAGATTCTTTTAAAACATATTTTTTTTCCTTTTAAAAAATTTCCTTTTTAAATGCTACATTTGTTATACCGAAAAACACTTTCGTTGCTAGCCTTCACCCTTTCAGCATCCCCAACTTGTTTATGGTATGGCATCATCAAAGATACTTTGACTGTATGTTGTCGTTCTGTCATACAACCGTTTTAACACCGTACACCATAAATAAATGTTCATATCCTCTTCCGACGCCTTTTTTTCTTGCTGCTTTTCACTGACTCTGAGTTCTTGTCGCCTGCGGTCTCACTTTAAGATGGTGATGTGTGGCTGGGTTGTGTAGGTGTGCTTAAATGTGTGCACGCTCGTTTGTCTCGCTGTATAAATTTATGAACATTTATTCGGTTTTTTTTTTTGCTCTCCTTGCTGTTTGTTGCCTTTGATGGCTGCAAACAGCAGTGGCTGTGGCAGTTTCATTGTTGTTATTTCTATCGCATTACAGTTATATTATCCTTCTTATTGCCACACTTTTGGCACACTCACACATACATGCATATAACCATTACGTACAGTGTACTAGTATACGTACTAGACAATACTCAAACCCTAAACACTTGCACTCTCGGCTTGCACACACAAAATGGCCCGCATCCTTTTACTTACTCAACTCAGATGGCGCTTTATTTCCGTTTGGATACATATCTCCACATTCATACATACATATGCATGTACATGCAGATGTGTTAGCTTGAATGTGCAAGAGTATTTATGATGTGGGAGTTTGTGTTTGAGATACACAACTTTTATGCATGCATTCAACCAACAGGCGAACATTTGTCGACATATTAACATGGTTGGATACTTGGTTAGTACTCAACCATTTAGCCGACTACACCCACCCCCCTTCCCCACACACTCTCTCTCGCTCTCTCTTTATCACAAATAACTGGCACAATATAGCAGACTTGTGTTGTGTTTTGTACTGCTTTGCCATATTGCAGGGCTGGGGATCTTTAACTCATTCACTTTCTTCCTCTCTCTCTCTCTCGCGGTTACTCTGGGTCACTCTCTCGCTCTCCACTTTGCCCATAGCAAAAGAGTAGACAAATCGCAACCATATTCACACTCATGGGGGAAAATATTTTCACTTCAATTTGTTTTTATTCTCCTTGTTGGTGGGATGTTGTTGTAGGTGTTTTTGTGTATGAAGTGAAATATGCATTCGCCTGTATTTTGTATTTGTTTTGCAGTTTAGTTGTCGCATTGCCACAGCTTTCGTGTTGGTATTGCTGTTGTTTTGTGAACTGAGTTGTATGAGCATACTAAGTGCCAAAGTTGAAGGAATGTTTAAATGCCAGCGAGATTTAAATTGCAAGAGTGGATGCAGAAAAGAAGCTTTAAAACAGTAGTTAGCGGTATTAGTAACAAAATGAAGGAAAAAAGAATTTAAATGGTAATTTGTTGATAAAAAAATATGAAAAATTTTTTGTTACAATTATAAAAAGAAAAACAATTTTTCTCATTTCAAATTTCTTGGCTAAAGAAAATTTTCTTAAAATTTCCTTGGTAAAAGGAATTTTTCAAAATTTCCTTGTTAAAGGAAAATTTCTCAAAACTTCCTTGCTATGGGAAGTTTTTATACCCACCACCATACGATGCGGGGTATACATTGATCTGAGACCCCAAAAAAGCGAAAACTTCTCCTCAAAGGAGTGTCGCATTGCAGCACGCCGTTGGGACTCGGAGAAGGCCCCCTATCAATGAGCTTAAAGTTGAATCGGACTGCATTCATTGATGTGGGAAAAGATCGCCCCTGTTTTGCAATTACCCCAAAAAGTTTATATATACCGTCTTAACATTCTCAGTCGATATAATCATGTACGTCCGTCTGTGGAAATCGCGATAGTTGTCGAATTTAACAAAGATATCCACTTAAAATCTTGCAGAGACGATTTTTATTGATGTAGGTCCTTGGAAATTGCAAATGAGCCATATGGCTTAAGATTTGGATATAGGTTAGGTAACATTTGCAGTCCTTTATAGACTCACTTAGACAGTTTTAAATCCATTGTGATACCACAGCAGTGACAGATCAAGGCTTCTGGTGGGAATCGAACCCACGACCTCTGCTACCGGAACTCCCTAGAGATTTGGATGTAGCTCCCATATAAACCGATTTTCTGATTATACATCTTAAGTCCCGCAATTTTTATACGTTTTGATGAAATTTCGCACATAGTGTCTTGTTCACTTCCAACATTCTTGGAAGTATTGTTAAAATCGGTCCATAAGCTGATAATTCCTCTACAACATCTACAAGAAGCTTAAATTTTTTCTGATTTGGCAGACATTTTGTACATAAAGTACATATGTAAAAAAAATTAATTAAATTTTTATAGAAAATAATATCAAGCCATATCACCTAATATGGTTGAAGAGTCTTCTAACCAAAGACGAAACGCATCCCATAGTGGTTGGTGTGTGTTGCGATCTCTGGCTGTCCTTTTCCATTTGCAAAGAAAATCTCTGATCATTGAGTTTGTCTCGAAGGAGAAACTAACAAAAATATCAAAAATGTTGTTAAAATTTGCCAAAAACTGGATAAAATTAGATTTTCATAAAAATAAAAAAAAAATTTGGGAAAAATTCCTTGGCAATTTTATTTTGCTCTTTAGATTAATGTTTTTCACTTCACAGTGGTGTCATATCTTTGACTTACATATACACACAGACAGACAGACATCTTCATTTTTGATGCCATTGTTATCTCTTCAATATCCTTTGCCGTATAATGGCTCGATGAGAAGTAATCTGTTTGTGTTTAGTAACGGTGTGTTCAATATGTTCGTCGATATAGTCCATTGAAAAAAACGAAGAAAAAGTGGGGGATAGATAGAAGGGAGGAGATACAGAGATGTTATGAAAAGCAGGACAGGGTTGGACAATGATATTCATGCCTTAGCCTCCTGCATGAAAGTTGGATGGTGATGAGTGTCATGGTGGTGGTTGCGGTGGTTTGCTTAGATTGTTTTTCTCATAAATATCCTTAAAAGTCCATGTTGTTATAGGTATAAAGGGTGAGTATATGTGTGTGTGTGTGTGCAAAAATGAAGGTTGGGTAGGCAGGGCTGGCATTATTGTGTTGAGTTGTGTGTTGTGACGGTGTGGTGGTATCATCATGAATAAATACAAATTCAACTTAAGCTGCTGTTTCTGCCCCCTTTCCAGCTACTGCCCTTGATCCTTCCTCTGACGCTTGTTTTGTTTACTTAAATGCCTGATGTTGGCTGATGCTTAACTTTGGGTATTATAAGGGCATAGCATTACCCTACCCAAACCCCAACTCCAACCCTGAAATGCCACCAATCATCTGGGCTCATCCCTCTTTGGTCATGACAGGCGAGTCAAGCAAAGGGCATCGATATATCCTTTGTTGTTCAAGTGTACGAGTATATATGAGTGTGTGTGTTGGCCACACTACTATGCTAAGGGCCCACAATGCCAATAAATGTTTTATGCTCTGGCAACATATTTATTTTATAGGTTGTTTGGCTGGCTGGCTGCTGCTACTGTGTTGTGGTCCTCTCTAGTCCTTTGGTTAAGCAGGAATACACTTGGAACTCTTGCTCTACCAAGTCTTAATCAAATACATATTTTCCTCCTCCCCCCTCCTTGCCATAGTCTTGTGCGGGCGGGCAACCTTTTCAGAAGTAAGGATAAACCCTAAGCACCCAAAGTCAATAGTTTCCTTTTAGGTCGTTTGGTCGTTTAAAGAACTTTGGTTAGGGGAAAACACCGGGTATTTGTATAGTGGAGGGGGAAATATTGTTTGTCATAGTTGTTGTTGTTGTTTTCGTTCTTCTTCGACATCTTCTTGTTGGCCATATTTTATTTAAGCTGTATTTTTAATATCATTACAACATACCACCACTGCCGCTTCTGGGAGATCTTGTTAGTTTTGTGAATGTGTTGATAAAGAAGAAGAAGGACTCAAGGACCTTTAGTGTTGTTGATCAATGTTGCCAAAAGATACAAATTATTATAGTAGTTGGAAAATTTATAAAATAATTTTTTTTTTAATTTTGTCAATATTTCAGAAAATCAATCACAATTTTGTTTTGACAGAAATTTTGGAAAAAAATTATTTTTATAGAAAATTTCTTTGAAATTTGTTTTTATAAAAAAATGTCGTCAGAAATTTTTTTTCTAAGAAATTTTGCCAGAATTCCATATTTATAGAAATTTTTGTTTTTATAGATTTTTTTTTTTGAAATTTACTTATTTGTCCCTTTGGTAAGCGTAGTTTTAGTTCTCTTGCTCTAGGGTAAGAGTAGTTTTAGAACTCTTGCCCTTGGGTAGAGTAGTTTTAGAACTCTTGACCTTGGGCAAGGGCAGTTTTAGTATTAGGTAGATAGATAGTTTTAGAACTCTGCAGTTTGAGTACTCTTGCCCTTGGTTTAGAGTAGTTTTAGTACTCTTGCCTTCGCTAAGGATAATTAAAGTACTTCGCCCTTGGGAAAGCGAAATTTAAGTAATCTTGCCCTTTGCTAAGAGTAGTTTTAGTACTCTTGCCCTTGGGTAAGGTTAGTTTTAGTACTCTTTCCCTTAGGTAGAGTAGTTTTAGAACTCTTGCACTTGGGTAAGGCAGTTTTATACTCTTTCCCATAGGCATGGGTAGTTTTAGAACTCTTGCCCTTTAGTAAGAACAGTTTTAGTACTCTTCCCCTTGGGTAGGGTTAGTTTTATTATTCTGGCCCTTGGTTACGGGTAGTTTTATAACTCTTGCCCTTGGGTATAGATAATTTTAGTACTCTGGCCCTTGGGTTGGGGTAGTTTTAGTACTCTTGCTCTGGGGCAAGGGTAGTTTTAGTACTCTTGCTCTGGGGCAAGGGTAGGTTTAGTACTCTTGCTGCAGGATCAGGGTAGTTTTAATACTCTTGCTCTTGGATAAGGGTAGTTTTAGTACTCTTGCCTTCGGTAAGGATAGTTTTAGTACTCCAACCCCTTGGATATGCGAAATTTAAGTAATCTTGTTCTTGGGTTAGGGTGGTTTTAGTACTCTTGACCTTATGTAAGGGTAGTTTTAGTACACTTGCCCCTTGGATAAGGGTAGTTTTAGTAATGATATTTTTAGTACTCTTGACCTTGGGTAAGAATAGTTTTAGTACTCTTACCCTTGGGTAAGTATAGTTTTAGTACTCTTGCCCTTGGATAATGATAGTTTTAGTACTCTTCCCCTTGGGTCATGATAGTTTTAGTACTCTTCCCCTTGGATATTGATAGTACTCTTACTCTTGGTAAGAATTGTTTTCGTACTATCGCCCTTAGATAAGCGTAGTTTAAGCACTCTGACTCTTGGGAAAGGGTAGTTTTAGTACTCTTGCTCTGGGGCAAGGGTAGGTTTAGTACTCTTGCTGTAGGGTCAGGGTAGTTTTAGTACTCTTGCTCTGGGGCAAGGGTAGGTTTAGTACTCTTGCTTTAGTGTAAGTGTAATTTTAGTACTCTTGCCATTGGTTTAAGTTAGTTTAAGTACTTTTGGCATTGGGTAAGGGTAGTTTTAGTACTCTTGTCCTTGTGTTAGGGTAGTTTTAGCACACTGTACCTTGGGTAAGACCAGTTTTATTCCGCGGTAAGTATAGTTTTATTGCCCTTACCCTCGCAAGTATACTTTTAGCACTCTTTCCCTTGGGTAAGGGTGGTTTTATTACCCTTGCCCTTGGTTAAGGGTTGTTTTAGTACTCTTGCCCTTGGGTGAGGGTGGTTTTATTGCTCTTGCCCTTGGGTTAGGTTGGTTTTATTACTCTTGCCCTTGGGAAAGAATAGTTTGAGTACTCCGGCTCTGGGGAAAGAGTAGGTCTAGTATTCTTGGCCTTGGTTTTGGGTAGTTTTAGTACTCTTGCCTTCGGTAAAGGTAGTTATAGTACTTTTGCCGTTGGGTAAGCTAAGTTTTAGTAAACTTGCCCTTGGGTGGAGTGGTTTTAGAACTCTTGCCCTTGGGCAAGGTTAGTTATAGTAATCTTTGCTTTAGGTAAGGGTAGTTTTAGTACTTTTACTCTTGGGTAAGGGTAGTTTTAAAACTCATGCCCTTGTATTAGGTAGTTTTAGTATATTTTGACCTTGGATTAGGTAGTTTTAGTACTCTTGACCTTGGATAAGGATAGTTTTAGTACTCTTGCCCTTGTGTAAGGATAGTTTAAACACTCATAGCCTTGGGTAAGGAAAGTTTTAGTACTCTGTCCCTTGGGTAAGGATATTTCTAGTACTCGTGCCTTTGGGTAACGATAGTATTAGTACTCTTGCTCTTGGATTAGGATAGTTTTGATAATTTTGCCTTTGGGTAAGAGTACCTTTAGTACTTTTTCCCTTGGGTTATGACAGTTTTAGAACTCTTGCCCTTGGGTTAAGATATTTTTCGTACTCATGCCCTTGGGTAAGGAAAGTTTTGGTAATATTGCATTTGGATTAGGATAGTTTTAGTACTCTTGCTCTTAGGTAGATGGTATAGAAATATTCTTCGAATTTAGGTTGTATAGAAAATTTCCTCGAATTTAGGTTTTCATAGAAATTTTCGTACAATTTTTATTTCTGTATAAATTTTCGTTAAATATTTTTTTATAGAAATTTTCGTAAACTTTTTGGAATTTTCGTCAAATTTTTATTTTTCAAGTAGTTTTCAAAAAAAATTTTATATTTGCAGAAATTTTTGTAAAATTTGTATTTAGTTGTTTTAGAAATTATCTTAAATTTTTTTTAAACAAATTTTTGTCAGAATTTTATTTTTTATGGAAACATTCAATAAATTCTATAAGGAATTTTCGTAAATTATATTTTTGTTTTTATAAATTTTTTTTAAAATTTTAATTTTTAAAGAAATTTTTGGCAAATTTCTATTTTTTTTAGAAATTTTCCTCATGTTATTTTGTATAGAAATTTTCATAAATTTTTTATTTTTAAAAAAAATTTCGTAACTACGTTATTTAAAAAAAAAATAAAAATTTTTGATAAATTGGTCGTAATATTCTTGTTCTTATAGAAATTTTGTGAAATTTTTATTTTTATAAAAGTGTTCGTCAAATTTTTATTTATATAGAAATTTTTGAAAAAAATTTTTAAAAATTTTTTGATAAGTTTTGTTGCGTAGAATTTTTCTATAAATTGTTAATTTCGTAGAAATCAGTTTTTAAAATATTTTTATTTTTATAGAAATATGTTTTTAAATACTTAGAAAATTTTTGTCAAATTTGAATTTTTTAAGAATTTTTCATAAAATTTTGTTTTTATAGAAATGTTTGTCAAATCTTTATTTTGATAGAATTTTTTAAAAAAAATTATAAAATATTGCTTTACATTTTTAAGGAAATTTTCCCAAAATTTTTGTTTTTACATGAATTTTTGCATTTTTTGTCAGTTTTTTTATTTTGTAGGAATTTTTGTCAAATTTTAATTGTTAATGAAAATTTTCGTCGAATTTTTGTAGAAATTTTTGTCAAATTTCAAAGAAATTTTCCTCAATTTTATTTAGAGTTTTCGTAGAATAATTATTCTTTTCAGAAATTTTCCTCAATTTTTGATGTTTATAGAATTTTTAGTTTTATAGAAAATTTCATCGAATTTAGATTTTAAATAAATTTAAATCAAATTTGTTTTTACTATTAAAATTTTCGCAGAATTCAGATTTTTAAAGCAATTTTCGTGGATTTGTTTTATTGGTCAAATTTTGATTTTTTAGAGATATGTTCGCCGAAATTTGATTTTTTTTGGGAAATTTTTGTATCCAAATATATCCCTTTTCGGTCGAAGGTATTTCGGATTGTTCTCTTTTATAAATTTAGGGGTTTCCGAATTGAGGTAGTCTCAGTCAGATGCAATCCACTCCCAAGTATCATTCATTTGAGGGTTCTGTTGTCCTAATCCGTCTATAAGTCAATTTTTTGAGGTTACGGGGGTGGTGCGTCCTCCCAGACACCTAGTCCCAAATTTAGTTAACAGTTTGGTAACCTACCCCCCAATACCTTTCATTTGATACCCATATATGGCTAATCGGTTTATATGCCCGCTCGAGGGGGGTTTAGGGTGGGGCGTTCCCCCAACATACTTGAGGCCAATTTTAAATATCAAAATAGTGGTTTTGGGTTACTATGAAAGTAGTATTTGTTGGATCAAAGTAACATTTGCATCAACCGGTTCAACCATTTGCCATATCGGTCTTTTCACCTTACCTTTTTGTAGGACTCAACTTGCACTCACTGGCATTGCCAAATATTTTAGAAATGGTCAAAAGGGTAGCACTGCTACCGAGGAAGTGTTCTTACAGAGGACTCCACTACTATATGCCCATCTTTAGAAATACTAAAATTTTGTTTGTTCATGAGACGTAAGTGTGTAGTACGCTCGTGTGTATGTTTACACGTGTGAGTGTATTTGTTTCTGAGTCCTGGTACTTAATGCCTCAGTGCTGTTTATATATTTGCATTTGTTTATTTATGTTTACTCCCGTCATGTTTGCAGTTTATTTGCATGTTTACTTTACTTTTTCTCCCTACCTCCCATCATTTCCTCCTCCCCCGCCAACAAGCAGTGTTGTGTTTATTTTGGCGCAGAAATTTAAATATGTATTAGTCGAAATTACTGTCAACTTCAACCATCCAACACACACACACACTCGTCATCTACAAAATTGAAATGAAAAGGTCTCTCTTTGAGGTACAAACAACAAAAATGGCAACTGTCATCACTCTTTGGTTTGATACACTTGTTAAATGTGTATGGTGTTGTTGTGGATGACACATGCCCAACTACACTCCCCCACACACACACACACATTCGAGACTTGGCAAAAGGATTTTCTCCTTTGCAAGAGTTAAAACAATATGGCCTAGTTGGTTTGACCGGAAAGGCCAGATAAGTGATTGAGGTTGATTTTTCGTGACTTATGAGGATTTCACACAAAGTGAGTGACTGAAAGGAGGACGATTAAAGGGAGTTTTGATTTAACAAAAAAAAAAAAGGTTTCAAAACCCATAACCGAATATTGTTTGTTTGAAAAAATTAACTTTCAATCTGTCTAAGAGCACTTTGTTTGAATTTTTATAGAAAATTGTGTCGACATATAATCAAAGTTTCCTTGTTATACAAAATTTTGAGAATCGAAATTTTAAAATTTTATCGAAATGGTACTCGATATGCGATAGGAGAGCGGGGGTAACCACAGTTCCATTCTGGGTGCTATGGAAGCAGAGTGAATGCGAATGGAGACTATTCAGACTTCCTGGCATAGAGATCGATTCGAAATAAAATCTACAGGATACACCCGCCATTCCGGCAGAAATGTTTGAACGGCGGTTACTTTCTATTAGGAAAATGAGTCTTTGATCTGCACCCTTGTCTTGAAGAGGCAGACGGGGACGGGTATTTGATTGATATAGGTGTGTTGTTGATGCTGTCGGGCAAGGGTTCGGTCTTGTATGCGGAGATTTTTGCTATTGCAATAGGCTCTATGTCCAACTACTGCTCCCTATCCGCTGCTTTCCATTCTTTCTCTCATCTATGGTTCTAATTTAGGGACCTACCCCTTTTTTACATATCACCTCCCCTTTTTTTCGCTGGGGTATCACAAATTCACCAGCGAAATAAAATTCGACAGCAAATCGTGAGTGTCACGAAATATGCTAAAATGAAAATTCAAATTTGACCATTAACATTCCTCTAAGGAACGGGGACAAACTTCTTACATGTCAGTGGGTGCTGTTCGATTCAAGTTTAAGATCAATGATAAGGAGCTTCTTTCTCGCCAGGATTCGAACGAGAGACGAAATTAGTCAACGAGACGAAATTCGTCAGCGAAGCAAAATTTGCCAGCAAGACAAAATTTGTCAACGAGACGAAATTCGTTAGCGAGCTCAACTTTTGCCAGCGAGACAAAATTCATCAGCGAGAAGAAATTCGCCAATGAAACAAAATTCGTCAACGTGGCATATTTCTTTATTAATCGAATGTTTCAAGTTGCTTCATAATTCTTAAATTGCCAAGTTGTCCGTAGGTAATTTTTAAATGGCTTAAATTCCCCACACTCGTTTCTTAATTCCACTTTTCTCCTTTTTACAACATTTTTATTCGTTGCCGTAGCATGAGTCTGTTAAATTTATTGTTCCGTCCATAACCAAAGCCACCCTTAACCATTTGCCACTTCCACTTTGGCCATGTTCATTCATTCTGAGGTGTTTTATGCTAATGGATGGATAATGTTCAGCTCCAGTAAATTCGTCTTTTATTTAAATTCTTTGTAATTTTATTGAGATCCATGGTATTGTAAACGACTTTTATGATGACAATCATATTCGTATGCAATCAAATATACAGCCCAAGCATGTGAGGGTATGTATAGCGTGTCTGTCTGTCTGCTGTTTTTATCCTCCTGGGGGTTTTCGTTGGAAGGGGATGGTGTTCAAAAGAATGGCTGGGGTGCAAAGGGTGGTTTTTGTGGTAAACTTTGTGAATTGATTTTGCTTTTGTTTGTCATGTATATCTGGCCATTCATACGCTCAACCGACTGTCTGATTGTCTGTCCTTGCCTTCGTTTGTATGTCTGTCTGTCTGCCTGTCTGTCTGCTGCTTAGCCTGTCATGCCATGTTGACTCTTTAGGCCAAAGCCAAAGAATATACTGCTCGAGTGAGTGTAACATTTGAAAAGTGTCAGTCGTTCGTGTTTCGCTTGAATTGCTTTGGGTTGGGTAAGTGTCACAAATTGTGTAAATGTGACATTATTATACAAAATGTTCTGCTTACTAAACTTACTGCCTGTTAGCCTGCCTGCCTGCCTGCCTGTCTGCTTGCCTTGCGTGTGCTCCCTTGACATGGAAAACAAACCTGTATAATTCATTAGATTTCATGTGGACAACTACCACGACCAACGACCCTGTGTTCAGTACAACACTCTTGCTCTTTGTCACTCTCTTTCCTTTGCCTTTGGTCATATACCAATTTACGAATTGTTAATGGTTGACCAAGGCATGTGTCCTGCTGCCAGCTCTACCAGCGCTGCTCCTGCTGCTGCTGTCTTGGTCTAAATGAAATGATAATTAATATTCGTAAACATGGCAAGGTTTTGCCACCACCACCACCATCATTTGTTGCTGCCCTAACCAAATTTGTCAAAATATTACACATAGAGCGTATCTAATAATCGTCATCAGCTGCCCTAGCATAGCAGAAATTGAGGGGAGAGTTGTTTTCGTTCATTCGCCTGCTAGACAGGCTATCAACCATTCCTCAATTTTAATACTTAATAATTAAACGCTTCATTGAGTACTCAATTAGGGAAAATGGTTCCTTTTTTCCTTTGGTGCTTTTCCTAATTATGATAGCTTTTTGTAGCTCCTTAGCTCGATAATAGTAGCAAAGCAACGGAAACGGAAAGGATAAATGAGGAAAAAGGTTTAAGTGGTGCGCAAAAGTTCAGTTTCTTATCTACTGCACAGTCTCTTGGCTTTGATGTTCTTGAAATTGCCTTGGCTTTGATGTTTCTTAGTTTGTCTTGCCTTGCTTTCCAACAACTTTGAGTTGGTGTTACTATGGCCCTCAGGTCGTTCTTTGGCCTGCTAAAGGGTTGCAATCGTTTAAGCTCTTATCCCAGGGCTTTGCAAAAGCAGTCTTATGGCATAGTGCTTAGCTTATAATTACTCAATGTGATAATTTTATGGGATTTAGGGTATTAAAACTTTAAACATACTGCGAGATGCTATGGATGATAATACGACGACGGTTCATTCGCATTAATATTGGAAAATTATGGAAATGTACCAAGAATCTGCATACAGATGGGGGACGATTTCGAATCAACTGGGTTGCCATTGCTAAACATTTTTAAAACTTGTAAAATGATAATATGTCAGTGGAACAAAAATCGCAAGTGAGACGAAGCTAGGTAGGGAGACAAAATTTGGCTGTAAGAGGAAAATAATCAAGACAAAAACCTTTAAAAACGGAAAAAATCTTCAGTTTGACAGAAATCACCAAAGAGACATAATCGTTATAAAGACAAAAGTTTTCCGATGGACAAATTCTGACAGTGAACACCGGAGATACGTGGGAAATGTTAGCAAAAATTTTCTCCGAAAGGGCATTTTTAGGTAGGATGATTATGATCAGGGAGACAAAAATCATACGCAAGCCAAAAATCCATAGCGAGAAATAATTCTTCAGCGAGACGAATTTCCCTATAGAGATCAAAGTCGTCGGCGTCAAGAAAGACCTTAACGCGATGAAATTTGTCAAAGAGACAAAATTCGTGAGAGACGCGAAAATCATCAGTGGGACAAAATTTATCAGTATGCCAAAAATTGCCAAAGAGATGAAAGTTTTTCAGGAAAACGAAATTCGTCAACGAGACGAAAATCGTCAAGGAGACGAGAATTGTCAACGTGACGAAAATCGTCAACGAGACGAAAATCGTCAACGAGACGGAAATTGTCAAGGAGACGAAAATTGTCAACGAGACGAAAATTGTCAACTAGACGAAAATCGTCAACAAAACGAAATTTGTCAACGAGACGAAAATTGTCAACGAGACGAAAGTCAGAAGGAAGACAAAAATCTTAGCGAGACAAAACCCTTTTATAACCGAAAGTTCGTTAATCAGACGAAAATCGTCAATGAGATAAAAATCATCAGTTTGACACAAAACACAAAAGAGACATCAGGGAGGTAAACATCGTTACAAAGACAAATTTTGTCGGATGGACAAACTCTGACAGTGAACGCCGGAGACACGTCGAAAATGTTAGCGAAACAGTAGGCGAAAATTGTCATTGTGAGAAATCTTTTCGGTAGGATAAATCTCATCAGGAAGACAAAAAATATCAGCAAGGCAAAAATCCACAGCAAGAAAAGATTCTTCAGCGAGCCGAAATTTCCCTCCTTTCTTGACGTAGGCGTCAAGAAATACCTCATAGTGATGAAATTCGTCAAAGAGCCCAAATTGGTGAAGAGAAGTGAAGATAATCAGCCGGACGAAATTCATCAGTATGTCAAAAATAGCCAGAGAGACAAACATTTTTCAGTGAGAAGAAATTCGTCAACGTGACGAAAATCGTTAACGAGATGACAATTGTCAGCTACAAGAAATTTGTCAACGGAATAATAATTGTAGTCTACAAGAAATTCGTCAGGGACGTATAAATAATCAGCGGGATGGAATTCATCAGTAGATCAAAATCATCAGCGAGACAAAATTGTCAACGAGACGTTAATCGTCAACGAGACGAAAATTGTCAGCGACAAGAAATCTGTTAAAGAGACGTAATTCTTCAGTGATACGAAATTTGTTATAGGGCCGAGAGAGGCGTTAGTGACACATGATCGTCAGCCATAAAAAATTTGTCAGTGAGGCGAAAATCCTCACTCATTCAAAGATCGTTGGTGAGATGAAAATTCTAAAAGAGATGAAAAAACGTCGGCGATCCAACAATTCTCAGCAAGACGAAACTCGTGATCGAGACGAAATTCTTCAGCGTGACGATAAACGTGGTCGAGGCAAAATTCATCAGCGACGAAAAAATTCATCAAAGATACGGGACTCGCAAGGGAGACAAATATTCAGAGATAATTCTAAAAATCATCAAAGAGACCTAATTCTAAGCGAAAAGCTTCGGCGGCTCGAAGTTCGAAAATCCTAAGAGATACGAAATAGCGTCGTCGAGATGACAATCATTAGCAAGACAAAACTCGTGACCTAGGCGAAATTTGAGGTAAAATTCATCAGCGACCAAAAAATTTGTCAAAGAGACGAAAATCGTCAGAGATACGAAATTCGCAAGCGGGAAAAATATTAAGAGTTATTAAATACGTCAAAGAGACAAAATTCGCTAGTGACAGATCGTCAGCTGCAAAAAGTTCGCCAGTGCGAAGAAAATCGTCAGCGGCAAGAAATTCGTAGAAGTGACAAAAATCGATGCGAAATTCCCTAAAGACCCTATGGGTCAGTGACACATAGATCGTTAGCGGTAAACAATTAGTCAGTGGGTCGAAAACCCTCGGCGGGTGAAAGTTCGAAAATTCTAAGAGATACGAAAAAGCGTCGGCGGGATGACAATTCGAAGTAAAATTCATCGGCGACAAAAAAATTCGTCAAAGAGACAAAATTTGCCAGTGACACGAAGATCGTCAGCGACAAAAAGTTCGCCAGTGCGAAGAAAATCGTCAGCGGCAAAAAATTCGTAGAATTGACAAGAATCGTTGGTGATACAAAATTCGTTAAAGACCCAAAAGCGTCAGCGACAGATCGTTATGAGGCAAAAAGCCTCGACGGCTCGAAATTCGAAAATCCTTGGAGATACGAAAAAGCGTCGGCGAGATGACAATCCATTAGCAAGACAAAACTCGTGACTTAGACGAAATTCGATATGAAATTCGTCAGCGACGAAAAAATTCGTCAAAGACATGAAAATCGAACGAAATTCGCAAGTGAAAATTTTGAAAAACGTCAAAGAGACAAAATTCGCCAGTGACAGTAAGATTGTTAAAGACAAAAAGTTCGCCAAAAGCGTCAGCGACAGATCGTTAGCCGAAAACAATTAGTCAGCCAATCGAAAATCTTCGGTGAGTAGAAGTTCGTCAGTAAGACAAAAATCCTAAGATAGACGAAAAAATGTCGACGAGTTGACAATCATTAGCAAGATGAAATTCGTCAGCGACGAAAAAAATTGGTCAAAGACGCGAAATCGTCAGAGATACGAACTTTGCAAGTAAGACAAGTATTCAGAGATATTAAAATCGTCAAAGAGACAAAATTCACCAGTGACACGAAGATCGTCAGCGACGAACTTCGTTACAGACCCTAATGCGTTAGCGACACATAAATCGTTAGCCACAAGAAATTTTTGTGAAGCAAAAACACTTGGTGGGTCGAAGTTCGTTAGTGAGGAAAAACGTCAGCGACACGACAATCGTTCAGCAATATGAAACTCGTGATGGAGACGAAATTATTCAACGTTAGTGACAAAAAATTCGTCAAAGAGAAGAAAATCGATACAAAATTCGCCAGTGACACTAAGATCGCCAGCATAATGAAATTCGCTAGTGAGGCGAAAATTGCCATCGCCATCATTTACGATACGAAATTTATCAAAAATATAAATTTCGTCAGCGAGGTAGAAATAGTGCGCGAGACAAATATTCAGTGATATGAAATTCGTCTATGAGACAAAATTCGCCAGTGACAAAAATCGTCAGCGACAAAAAGTTCGTCATTGAGGCAAAAATTGTCTTCGTCAACAAGTTCGTAAAAGTGACGAAAATTGTCAGTAATACGAATTTTTTCCAGGAAATAAATTTCGTCAATGACTCGAATATCGTCAGCTACAAAAAACTCAGTTAAAATTGGGAAAATTATTCGGGGAGGCGAAAATTGTCAGTATTGTCGTATAACTGACAAGTAAGCAAAAAAAATTGTTTCTACAGAAACTTTTTTTAATTTTAATTTTCATTTGTATTTTGTCTTTAATTGTGTTTCAAGTGCTTTAAAATTCATTTCTTATCATAAAGAACCGATTAGTTTAATTTCTTAACGACCCTGGTAACCCTCTCTTTTCTACTCATGCTCCATGCTCTTAGTCTCTCCGCTTGCTCTCAGAGAAACTACAGCCTTCTTGTAATGCATTCGTAGCAAGTACGGAAGAGCAACAACAAAATCATATAAAACGAAAAAAAAGTTGAAGAAAGTCCAAGTATACAGACCTTAAAGCGCTCGGGGCCCCACTTCATTTTTGGCATGCTGGGACATGGTATTGAACTATTTTGAACTTTGGCAAATGTTAAAGCTGCCAGCAAAGTGTGTGTTAGCTTCCTTTTCCGGCCATGTAAGTGTCAGTTATACATGGCTGTGTGCATGATGTGAACTGCATAGCATTGCACTCTGTTGCACATCATTGTTGGAGATGGTAGTTTTTTTTTATAGTTTTCACTGTTTGGTATCTCTCAGTAAAGTGAATTAAGGGAATCTCCAGTGCCAGTCTTTTGTTACTCTCGTTCGTTTGTTCGTTCTCTGGGTGAAAAAATGTAATAATCCTCTCGTTGCAACCACAAGTGTGAGTGAGAGTTGGGGAAAACAAAGAAAATACTCAAAAACCTCAATGCTGATGGATGCAACGAAGCACAACAACAAAAAGTTACCCACCATAGCTCCATAATTACCAAGTGCGTATGTATACAGGCACGAATACTTTTTGTTTCAATAATTCTTGGTTTGTGTTTGTGGGTGTGTATGTGTGTGTGTGTGTGTGTGTGTGTGTGTGCAAACTTGGCACTTCCACCACAACACAATATGCAATGTTCCCCAACTGTCACCTAACCACCAACACCACCAAACAGACCGACAACCATACAACAACAGGATACATGGATGTTGAAAGTTAGAATGTTGAGTGCCAAAAGAGCAGGGGGCGGGCGGTTGGCTCAGTGGCACTTTTGGGGCCAAGCGCTAGAGTACTAATAGCAATATGGTTGACTCTGTTGGTTAGGCCAACAATAGTTTAGCATCAACCAAAAACAACAACAACAACAAGCATAACCTACGACAGACCGACCAAACGACTAGACCCGAGAAAAAATACAAGAAAAAATATAAACGAGGTGCAAGACCAGGAACAAATTTTTGTTGCCTGAACTCTTGGTGGTCTATGCATGTGATGATGACCCTAATGTGGCCTAAACTCAAGTCAATGGGGGTCAAGTGGTTTTAGGGGGCAACCGTTCAAAGTCCAGTGATCAAGTTAAAATATTGTGAAATGCTTAGAAGGAGCATTTTGGGTTCAGCACTATGATTGACCTCTTAATAAAGCACAAGAAGGAAAAAAATTCGACACTTTGTAAATCCGTTGAATTGTGATGTCGACAAGTAAGTGGGGGATTTTTGGTGTTTAAGCAACATCAAGATTTTATGAATTTTGGAAAAATTTACAAAAAATATAAAAACTTAAATGTATGGACATTAAACGGAAGTTTAAAAAAATAAGAGTTAAAGAAAAAAATTTAAGAACTAAAACTAAAAACTAAGAAATTAAGAATTAAAAAAAGTAAATAAAATAAAAAATGGACAATTAATAAAAACAAAACAAAAATACCTAAAAAATGTAAACAAATTTAAAGAATAAAAGGAATTTAACACATGAATTGAAATAAAAGTAAAAAAAATTACAAAATATTTGTTTAAAAAAATAAGAAAATTATAAAAAAATCAAGCATATATTTTTTGCTTTATATAAAATATTAAAAAAAAATTAAAAATATAAAGGACATTGAAAAATTTACAAAAAATATAAAAACATAAAAATAAAATATTAGGAGTTAAATTAAAAAATTAAGAAAAAAACTTAATTAAGAAAATAAGAAAAAAATAAAGAACTAAAAAATAAGAATTAAAATAATAAACAACAAATATTAAAAAAAATGAAAAATTAAAAAAAAAAAAATTAAAAACCAATTTAAAAAAAATTAAAAAAAAAAATTTTAAAAAAAAATTAAAAAAAAAAATAAAAAAAAATAAAAAAATAAAAAAAATTGTAAAATAAAATAAAGATTTAAAAAAATTAAAAATTAAAAACAAATTAAAAAAAAAATTAAAAAAAAAAATAAAAAAAAAAATTTAAAAAAATTAAAAAAAAAATTAAAAAGGATAAAAAAATAAAAAAGAATTAAAAAAATTTTTAAAAACAAATTTAACAAAAAATTTAAAAAACAATTTAAAAAACAATTTAAAAAACAATTTAAAAAAAAATTAAAAAAAAAATAATAAAAAAATTAAAAAAAAGTAAAAAAATATAAAAAAATAAAACAGAATTAAAAAAATTAAGCAAAAATGTAGAGTACGCTTTACTTTTGAAACAGGGAACAATAATATATATACTTTATGGGGTCTTAGACGAATATTTCGAGGAGTTGCAAACAGAATGACGAAATTAGTATACCCCCAACCTATGGTGGAGGAAATAAAAAATTAGAAAGAAAACAGAAAATAAAAATTAAAAAAATTTATGTAAAAATTCAAAAAAGCAATTAAAACAAGTAAAAAGGCGTTAACCGAACTTTGGATACCCCCAACTTGGGTTAAACGCGCCTTTTATGGGCCCAAGACCTTAAATCGAGAGATTTGTCTATATGGCAGCTATATCCAAAATGGACCGATCTGAGTCACAACTCCCTGTCCAAATTTTTGGCGAAATCGAACAATAATTGCGCCTTTTATGGGCCCAAGACCTTAAATCTAGAGATCGGTCTATATGGCAGCTACCGGACCGATCTGGGCCAAATTGCAGAAAGATATCGAGGGTTCTAACACAACCCAATGTCCCCAATTTCGGCGAAATCGGACAAAAAATGCGCCTTTTATGGGACTAAGACCTTAAACCTAGAAGTCAGTCTATATGCCAAAAATTAAAGCTTCTAGGAACCGATGATCGAGAGACCGGTTTATATTGGAACTATATCAGGCTATAGACTGATGTGGACCGTATGTGGCACAGTTGTTGGAAGTCGTAATAAAACACCGCATGCAAATTTAAACCAAATCGGACAAAAATGGCGGCTTGTAAGGACTGAAGAAGTCAAATCGGGAGATCGTTTTATATGGGAGCTATATCCAAATCTGAGCCAAACCTAGCCTTAGCCAGGACCAACATTCGTGCAAAATTTCATGATTCTGACTTCAGCCGTTTGGGCCGGGCAGTGATCAGTCTGTCACTCGAATCACGCGTTTCTTTTGTATATAGAAATTTAAAAAAAAACTAAATAAAAACTAAAATACTCAATATTAAAATAAAATACAGAAAATTGAATTAAAAAAAATGTATATTATTAAAACTAAAGAAATAATAAATAAATATTGAAAGCAAAAAAAAATTAAACATTACAATTAAAAAAAAAATAAAATTTTTAATTTTTTACAACAATAAAAATATTACGATAAAAAAATATTTCAATTAAAAAAATACAAAATTAAAAAATATATAATTATAAAAACAAATTAAAAAAAAAAATTCAAAAAAAAATTAAAACAAAAATTTAAAAAATAAAAAAATTAAAACAAAATAATAAAAATAATATTGGCAAAAATTTAACTTAATTTATTATAAGTGAAAATTAATTTATTTTTATAGAAAAAAATTAAAACAAAATAATAAAAATATTGGCAAAAATTTAACTTAATTTATTTTAAATGAAAATTAATTTATTTCTATAGAAATACAATTTCAACATTATGAACAAATTTGCCTATGAACATTACATAAAGGAACAGCGGGAATACTTCTCTCATATCGATGAGTGCCATTCAATCATGGTTAAGCTCAATGCTGAGTTCGAACAACTTGCCGCAAAGCGGCACCAGGTATTGGGGAAGTTTACCCGGCTGATTACCTAAACTGAATACCTTTAAAGTGTCGCCAGCACTAGGAGAGCATTACCACCGCTAGAATTTTGTTCGAGATTTTTTTTTCGCCGGGATTTGAACCCTGGAGTGCAGCGTCAAAGGCGAACATTCTAACCTCAGAGCTGTGGTCGACTCAACATTAAATTAAATTTAAAAAAACTCTTAAATTTTTTTTGAAATTGTTAAAAATTACTTTTTTTATTTTTTGTTTCAACATTTTACCAATTTTTTTGATGGTCTACCATTTTAAGTGAATTACTAGATTACGTCTTTAAGCATCTTGCGGGAAATTTTCATGCATGCTTTTCTAGCTTCACAATTTTCGTGTACATGTAGCAATAATTGGATTCCACATTTAACCAGTACCAGTTTTTTCTGTTTTTTCCCCCGATAGCAGTGGGCGAAGAGGGCTTAGTCAATTTTTGAATGTTGCACCAATTGATTATTGGCCACCCATGCGTTTCCCAGTTATGCTGCCATGGCATTTGGCCTCTCTTTCTCTCTCACTGCCTTTCTTTGGCTTTTCAATGCACAACAATGCATTTTTGGGCATACAAATTTTGTGAAAGGATGTGCTCCTGCTTTCATGGATTTTTGGCTGCACTCAACTGCATTCGTTTCGTTTGGTGTGGGGAGGAGAACTTGTTATTTGTTTTGCTTGCATTCCTTTATCGATTCTCAGTTGGGAAGAGATCCAGGCACCGATGACAAGGACAATGGAGATTTTTGTGTGTGTTTTTTTTGGAAATTTCATTCAATAGCGCATTGTTAAGCATCTCATCACAAGTCCCGTTGATACTCGCTCTCAGGGTTATAACACATTGTCATTAGGGAATTTTCGTCATGGTGTGTTGGGTGCTGGAAAAAGAGGCGTGGTTGTTAGCCTTAAGCAAATTTTGTTGACTAAAGCATCTACAGTAGTCAACCAGCAACTTCTGATCAATGTACCTTTTATGGGCTATTGTTTCCCTTGTTTCCTTTATACCCCAGTGTATAGATTTTCTTAATGTCCTTTATCTTGGCTAAGACAACATTGGCAACACCACCACGAACACCATCGCCGCCGGCGGCCATTGTCACCACCATCATCATCATCATTATCCACTTAATGCTGCTAAATGATCGATTTTTCTTAACTAAATCCTGGGCCGCGTGTCTATGTCTATAAATAAAGTGCGCGAAAGAGGAAGTACGATTAAACAAAGCAAGCGACGCATATCCTTTTGTAAGACTAAGGCATTATTTTCATTGCTTATTGTTGTTTGGCTTGCTTAGCCGGATATTGTAATGGTTTTTACAGTTTCTGTGGCTTTGTGTCTTTTGTTTTTTTTTTTTGCCTGTGAAGAATAGACTTCGTGGTGGTACACAACATTTGTGAAATCCTCTAAGTAGTAAGCCAGAATAGAGGATAACGCAGCAGCATCCATGAGGAGGACGACAACAACAACAACAAGAGCAATAAAAATATAAACAAAAGCCTCAAAGTATGTGCAGCAGCACACACACTACTTATCCTTCCGTCTGTCTAGCAAGCAAATAAAGGCTCTCTGTCACATTTTTAACTACTTTTCCTCATTCTCATGCACTTTGCCTCTCTCTCTCACTCTCATACTCACTGCCACAACTAATTCTTTGTTTGAACAATTTGTATTTGCGACTTGGTGTTAACATTTAAAAATTGTTTTGGTTATAGAGTCCTTTTTAAATTGCTTTTTTTTTTGTTGATGTTGGTTTCGTTGTTCATTTCTTTGGCTTGAGTTTTGTGTACTCCATAGTAGTCTCTCCTATCCTCTTATGGGACCATACCTTACTTTGCCTCTCTCTCTCTCACTCTCTCTCTACCTCTGCCTCAGTCAGAGACTTAAGAGAGAACAACGGTATCAGCCCCATTGCGAGTTATAGCAACAAGCAAACAAACACTTATCGTACAACTGTGGGCATCCTCATTACTATTAAATGTACAAATTCTATTGCAATTTATGATTGCCAACATTGTTTAGGGAAGCAGGAGGGAAATGGTTACTTGAGTAAACAAAGCGAATCCCATTATTTATTACTGGACAATAGACATTCATTGAGCCGTAAATGTGTGTGGGTTTTTTGTGAAAATACTCGGAGATAAGAGTATAGTAATACTAAGGCAGCATTGGGCAGGGTTGCCAAATATGGTGATTTTGTGATATAACTGTCTATAGGCAGGCAGCAAACCAAATATGTTAACAAAAAAATCAATTAAAAACTTTTCAATAAATAATTTAAATTGAGAAAATCCAATAAAATTAAACAAAAAATAAATCCAAAAAAAATTAAAAATAAAAATAAAACTAAAAATAAAAAAAAACAAAAAAATTTAAAAAATTATGGAAAAAATTAATTTGAAATAAAAAATTTGATAATTTTGTGATATTTCTCCCTGCCCATACGCAAAGAGTTTTGTATGAAAAAAAAACGTGAAAAATATTATAGCACAAAACACATTTAAAGGTCAGCAAAAAGTGTGTTGTTGCTGGAAGCATTTAACTGGTTTCCTGTATCGCGATTTTATTTTCGACCAAGAAAAATCATCAGCAGGAGATGGTTATCGGTTAAAAAATACGATTCGCCGTACTTAGCAAAGTTGTTGGGAGTATTAACAGAAAACTACATGTAAAATTTCAGCCAAGAGATCAATTTATATGGGAGCTATATCAGGTTATAGACCAATTTGGACTGTACTAGACACAGTTGTTGGAAATCATAACAGAACACGGCATGCAAAATTTCAACCAAATCAGACAAAAATTGCGGCTTGTAAGGACTTACGAAATCAAATCGGGATATAGGTTTGTATGGGAGCTATATCGGATTATAGACCGATTTGGACCGTACTTAGCACAGTTGTTGGGAGTCATAACAAAACACTACGTGCAAAATTTCAGCCACATCGGACAGCCAATTCGGCTTCCAGGGGCTCAAGCAGTAAAATCGGGAGATCGGTTTACATGGGAGCTACATCACGTTATAGGCCGATTTAGTCCGTACTAGGCACAGTTGTTAAAAATCATAATAGAACACTACATGCAAAATTTCGGCCAAATCGGACAAAAATTACATCTTGTAAAAGCTCAAGAAGTCTAATCGGGAGATCGTTTTATATGGGAGCTATATCATATTATAGACTAATCTGAACCGCATTTGGCACAATTGTTGGAAGTCATAACTGAACACCGCCTGCAAAATTTCGACCAAATCGGACAAAAATTACGGCATGTAAGGGCTCATGAAGTCAAATCGGGAGTTCGGCTTATATGGGAGCTATATCAGGTTATAGAACGATTTGGACCGTACTTAGCATAGTTGTTGGAAGTCATAACAAAACACTACGTGCAAAATTTCAGCTAGATCGGACAGCCAATTTCGACTTCCAGGGGCTCAAGAAGTCAAATCAGGAGATCGGTTTATATGGGAGTTATATCTAAATCTGAACCGATATGGCCCATTTGCAATCCCCAACGACCTACATCAAAAGTATTATCTGTGCAAAATTTCAAGCTGCCTGCTTTACGTGTTCGAATTGAGGCTTCTTACAGCTCAAGAATTCAATTACGGGATCGGTTTATATGGAGGGTATATCTGTTTATCGACCGATTTGAATCATACTTCACATGGATGTTGGAAGTTATAACTCAAGTCTTTGTTCCAAATCGAATGCAAATTGAGGCTTCTGGGGGCTTAAGAAATCAAATCGGGGCATTGGTTTATATGGGGGCTATATCTGTTCATTAACCGATTCAAATGATAGACCAATCTGCCGTTTAAGGGTCTGAAGCCCAAAATATCCGGATTTATTTCCCGATTTCGCATAATTTTGATATACTGTGTTGTTTCCCGGCATCCAACCCAAATATGGTTTAGATCGGAGTATATTTAGATATAGCTGCCATATAGACTGATCTGCCGATTAAGGCCTGAAGCCTATAAAAACCAAATTTATTATCCGATTTCGCTTAAATTTGGTATAGGGTGTTGTTTAAGCCTCCCGACATCCGGCCTAAGTGGTGGGTACAAAAATAAAATTTAAATTCAATAATAAAAATATAAAAAAACATTAATTTTTTAAAATGAGATTAAGTAAAGCATAAAAAATTAAATAATTAAAAAAATCAAATTACAAATTTCATTTTTTTCTTGGCGCTTTCATTAATATGTATTTCTTTTAATTTTTAATTCATAACACTTTTGAATTTTATTAACCTGCTTAAACAATCAATATGTTTTATGACTGCTATTTTCTTTAGAAAGTTCAAAGGAGGGCAACCCTAGTCATAAGGTTATCCTCTTGTCACTGCGTACGCTTTTTCCATCACTCTGTATTAAGTTCTCTCAATCTCTATGGGGCCGAGTAGAGAGAAAGAGAGAATGAGAATGAGAGCCAAGCATCAACATCCCCAAAACTGAACCCAAATGTTGAAATGAAAGAGAGAGAGAGGAAGAGCAGACGATGATACAACTCCTCTTGCACAAGCTTCATGATGTTTGGCTTGTTAATAAGAAGCTTGAGGGTCACATTATTTGTGGTGCATAGAACTTTTCGCCCCACCATTAGTGATGTGTGGTTGTGTATGTGTGTGAGTAAATCTTTAGAGAATGCAAACGAAATGCCAGCATTGACAATATTCTAACATGGGTTGCCGCTACAAACGTATGTTCGTATTTGTGCTGCTCCCCTTGTGTATGCGAGAGCAAGTGAGTACTTACGAACTACCATTTCTAGTAATGCAAGCAAGGCAAAGCCAAAGTGTATGCCTCCATGGTTTTGTTGTCCTTTGCCATATCGTACTATGATGTTGTGGTTGTTGTTGTTGTGTATGCATTTGTAGGTACATTTTTGTTTCAATGCGAAGAAAGGCGCGCTTATATTTAAAACTTTCTCTTTGAAACAAAGTGTAGTTCCAGTTGTTGTTGTCGTCAGTTTGATTCGGTTGGTTGTGTTGCGTTGGGTTTACAGTTGTAGTGTTGTGATGAGTGATGAGAGTGCTATGGTACTCACAGAAGAGTTTACAGCACTACTGCTGCCACTGGTACGTACAACTTAACACACTAGCGCACCACCCATGTTTGTTGTTATCTTTTGAGGTTTGCCTTACTACTACTTGCTGTTTGGTGCGAACTCACTCACTTGGGCTCTTGGTTCCCAGTTGTAGTTATGGGAGTATAGAAAATCATCATCCGTATCCGTTGTACATCGTCGTTTGTTGCATACTATGGATGAGGCCGCCTTTCATGTATGAGAAAACTGTTCTGTTTGTTTTCAGTCCCAATAAAGTGTAGGTCCTGTGACTGTGGAAATTCACATTGCACTTAGAGTTGCCATATGGTAGTGGAGAAGTGAAACATAAAATGGTAGAAACATTGTTGGATTTTGTAGTGGATAAAAAAAAGGTAGTTGAAAAATGGGAAACATCTCAATTGTTTTTTTTTTATTATTTTAAAAATTTCAAAATAAAAATTAGAAAAAAACCTAAATATAAAAAAAGTAAAAACTACAAAATAACCTAAAATTTTTTATTGAAAATTTAATTTAAAATTTTTAGTGAATATTTTTAACTTTGGTTTTAAATTGAAAATGAAGTATTGAATATATAAATAATTATTAATGTAGGCCAGATTTAGATAAAGCTCCCACATAAATATCTCGATTTGACTTCTTGAGCCCCGGGAAGCTGCAATTTTTGTGCAATTTTGCTGAAATTTAGCATGTAGTGTTCTGTTTTGACTTTCAACAATTGTGTCAAATACGATTCAAATCGGTCTATAACTTAATATAGCTCCCATATAAACCGATCTCCCGATTTGACTCCGTGAACCCTTACAAGCTGCACTATTTATACGATTTGGCTGAAATTTTGCATGTAGTGTTCTATTACGATTTCCAACAACTGCGCAAATCTGTCTATAAACTGATATAGCTCCTTTATAAACCGATCTCCCGATTTGACCTCTTGAGCCCTTACAAGCCGCAATTTGTTTTATTATTTTAAATTTTTGCGTTATATTAAATTTCCAAACTCTGGCAACTCTCAAAACTGCCTTTTTCCCAAAGTGTTTACTTACCTCTACTACTCGGCTGACTGTCTTGCTGGCAGCTCCTGTGCTGCCAATATGTGCCTGAGTGTCGGTGAATGCCTCTGCACGTTTATGAGTGTGTGTGTGTCTGTGCATACAAAACGTCATGTGGAAATTCTTACGAGTATGAAAGCACAAGCCAGAGACAGGCAAGCAAGCAATACATACAAAGCGGGAGCAAATGAGTTCACACAGTTTTCAACAAATTTAGTCCTTTCGCAAACGTCGTCGAGTTCTTGTCAAAATTTCAACGGATGAACGAGCAAAAAACAAAAAAAAAGAAACACAAATACCTATAAAAACAGCCACAAACAAAACCAACTCTGCGAAGCGATGAGTTGTAGTGGTAGTAGTCATACAAATTATGTTGTATGCCAAGCATTATTCAAACTAACGCCTACTCTTTGGATTTTGGATGAGTAAATTAAACATTATCATCAACACCATAGCACCAAACACCACCACAACCACCCCCTTTGTGAGAAAGGGCAATGCATTAAAGGAATACTATTAAAGAGAGCTAGGGAGAATGAGAGAGAGAGGGGAGAAATAAAAACAAAAAACGAAGAAACATTTTTCAAAAAAAAAAAAAAACCTAAAAGCTATTTAAAAAAATCCCTACTTCAGAATTTTTGAATCTCTTGTCAGTTTGCCCTGTCGTGTTACTTGAAAATGCGAATGTCTTAAGTGTTGTTATTGTATATTTGTATTTGTTTTTGTTTGTCATACCAATCATCATCACCATAATAATAGAAAAAATAACAAAAAGATCAAAACACGCCAGCAAAGTAGCATATTAAAGTTATACGATTAAGTTCTCAGGGGCTTGCTATAAGAGCAGAGAGCACTAATGTTGGCAGTGTGAGAGTGTATACACCACAAAGCCAAAGCCCCCCTAAGAGTGTAGAACATTGAATATCTCTTTAATTACTCACAAAACCCCAAGACGTCATTCACATGCAGCCAACAGCAATAACAAGAACATCTGAAGAGGCTGCTGCTGCTACTACTGTTGTTGTAGTTCGTAGTTGGGGCTAAGTGATTGTATGCCATAGGATGTCATGCTGCCGTAATTTGTGTTTTGAGTGAGAAGAAATAAGTGAAGTGTAGTGAATGAGTGTTGCGCTGCGCCTGCTGCTACTGCTACTGCCATTCATTGTCTGTTCTATTGTAACTTGCGTGTGTGTGTCTACACCACCCCCCCTATTACAAAAACACTTACATACACTCGCACACGCATTCATGTTGTAAAACAACACCCGCATTTTAAAGTGTTTCAGCAGTGAAGTGAATGATGTGAAATGATGGCGTTTTTGCTGCCACTTAAAGAAATAAAATAACACAAGAAAAAAGTACATACCTACCTATAATAATAAAAGAAAAAATTTATATATATTTAAAAGAACCAAGGGTGGAGGAGAAGGCTGAAAAGTAAGAAGCATCAGAAAAAAAGAGTCTAAAGAAATTGTAGCAACACAAAAGAGGAAGAAACATAAGAATATAAGAAGCAAAAAAAAAAAAAACCACGAGAATGGTGGTGGCGGCGGCATACAATGCTGCTATTTTTTGTATGTTAATACTGATACGTTGTTAGTCTTCGCTGGGCATACTTAACGGTAATATAGAGGCGCGCGCGCTTGTCAAGACACATGTCAAGGAAATAACAGAAAAAAAATCAATCAACAAAACAATAAAAAAAGCATAAACATATAAAAAATTAAATAAAAAGAAAATTATAAAATAAAGGAAAATAAAAAAACAACAAAATTTAAATTAAAGAATGACATATTATGAAAAGAAAAAAATAAAATAAATATAGTCAAACTTAAGTTAAATGTGTAAAAATTTAAAAATAAGTAAATTTTTTAATTTAAAAAATTGAATTTAAACAAACTGGAAAATAAAAGAATTTTTTAAAATAAAAAAACGTTTGAAATATAAATAATATTTTTTTTATCAATGTTTGTCGAAAAATAATTTGTAAAAAATCATCATAAAATAATTTTAAAAAATTTATTGTAAAGCCACAAATTTTTTTAAAGAAAAGTGTTTTAAAGAATTCAGCTTAAACCATAGTAAAACTTTGAAAAGAAAAAACGAAAATATATATAATAAATTAAAAATAATAACTAATAAAGTTTCTAACTAAAGGAAAGGTAAAAAATCCAACAAATAAAAAGAATCATAAAAATTAAACGAAAATTAAAAAAAAATAATAAAATGAATTTTAAGTTTTAATTTATGAATTTTCATACCAATATAAAGGAATCAAATTGAAAAAAAAAATAATTAAAATTAAACCATCTTTTTAAAGGAAAATCTAACAAAATAAAAAGTGCCAACAAAACAAATTTTTCTAACCAAGTGTTTAACAATAACAAAAACGTATATTCAACAAACCTATTGTTTACAACAACAATAAAAAAAGTATAACCGTTATATTGATACCCAGAGACTCATGTAAATGTCTAACTTTGCCAGCATCTCTAGTGTAGTGTTTTTGCTTTGAACTCGCAAAACAAAGCTGCATACTGCATACTTAAACACACTCATCTAAAAAAAAAACAACCACCCACACACCTATAAGTAGTCATCACACACAGCCTCCCAAACACCTTTGACTCTCGCTCTCACCCAGGTGTTAAAGTTGAGGTATAGTTATAGCAAAGGTGATTAAATTTTTATATTCCTAAAAGTAACTGAGAAAGAGTGGGAGAGAGAGAGAGGAAGTGCGGCAGAGATAGAGAGAGAGCATAACAGTAAGAGTGCAGAGATACAAAGCCCAAGTAGGCAACATATGCCATGTAGATAGCTACAAACGCCTTAAGCTATGCAAATATTTGACATGTTGTCAAAACTATTGTCATTTGATGTTCATCACATTGTTAGTGTTGATGCTGATAGAGTTCTTGGTGCATTATCTAACAAATACAACAACAATAAAAACAAAATACCAACTACTACTTGCCCAGTGAACAGCAGCAACCGCCTAGGCTCATTGTAATGGATTTTAAGCAACAACCACAACAGCAAAACTCAACATTGGCAAAGGAGTCAATATCAAGCATAAACTTGCGGATATCCTGCGTTAGCAGGACTAAGAGCCATAAACTAACCACATCATCACACCAAGCCGAAATTGTGGTGTCTGTTGAAAAACTTGCTATGAAAAATCTATGGCCAAGGCATCGTTTACCGCAACAGCAAGTTATAGGATAGTTGAAACCACAAACAACATCAGCCATATAATTTTGGTGGGGTAACTTGCACACACACATACATACATAGAAACACTTGCAGCTCTCCAAAAAAGTATAACTAGTTGCAAAACGAAAAACAAAAAAACAAAAGAAAAAAAAAAAAAACGAAAGAGTAACATCACATCACAACATCAGTATTCAAGTGTATATTGCAAAAAGAAAAACCCTAAGAGAAAAAATATAAAGGATCTGCTTGCTACTCGGCTACTGTGTATCCTTTTTGTTTTGTGATTTTTTTGTTACCTTTTTGAGGGGGTTATTTGTTTTGTGTGTGCCTGTTTTTGTGTTCAAAATAACAAAACAGCAGCACAAGCACCACCATCACCATCATCAGACCACCATTACCACTCGCATTCTTGTTGGATTACTTCTAAAATATATGATGGAATGGCTACCAAGAGGATTACCCAGCATTCATGCGCCAATACCAATTTGTGGTGAGTCGTTGGTAACGTTATCGTATTGTACACAATAGCAATAACATAAGTGTTTATGGCTTTTTTTGATTCTTTTTCACTCGCTCCCCCATTTTCCCAAAGAGGATGTTCTATGGGGATTTGTATTGGGGGGAAAATCAAAATAAAGGATAAAAAATACATATTTGGCAATTTTTAAGTGTATGCAAGCAAGGATACAGTAGAAATTTTTGTTTTTTTTATAGTTTATCAAGATTTGAATTTTTTTTGGTTGAGGGTAAAATATTTTTGGGCAATTTTTGTATGGGAAAGCAATTAAAGTGAAAATTTTTTTGGTTTTAACCCATTCACGATGAATGGGAGGAAAAATATTAATGGAAGATTTCTAACTCGAGTTGGGTGAGTTTTGTTAATTTGTGTTTTTTAACATATGGTGGATGAATGGCCATTTTTTAAGGAACATTGTCTAAAATGAAAATTTTTTTAAATATAAAACTTTTTAACCTAAATTTTCCTATAAAATTTATAGATTGAGATTTATGTAAACCGTAAGGTAAGGTTGGTTTAGAGGGCATGTGGCTAGCAAACTTGCACACATTAGGTCCATTGTAAAAAAGAAGTCTTATAAAAACAGAAAACCCAGTACTGGCAGGTTGTACGTCCCGGATTGACCCGATGGGTTCCTTAAAGAAATGCTCGCCCAATATCCTGTGTCTTCTCTTCGCGATTGCGCGACAGTGGCACAAAAGTTTCTCTACTATCTTCAACTCCTCCCCGTCATAGCAAATCCTGCAGAAGACTGACTTTCCTTGCGCCCAACGCGTACTCACCAAATACCCCGAGGATAGGCGACGTCCTGTTTCGGGAAATACTCCACCGCAAGGCCTTTGCCAACCTGCAACCAATAGCACAAACTCATTTCTCATTCTTGCGGGTACCGTAGCAGGTTCCGTCTTTTTTAAAATTATTTTTTCAAGAGTTTACGGATCTAAATCGGCGCTTAATAGATAACATCAAAAATTATGCAGAAAAGCTTAGTTTTACAAAAAGTCTTGAGAGAATTATCGTTCATGCTACACAGATGGATCAAAGCTAGGGGCTGAGTGGGCCTGGGGGTCTACCTTAGAAGATTTCTATATACATTTTATTAAAATTTTTTTTTTTTTTTTTTTTTCAATATACAGTTTTTTTTAAATCGGTCCATAACCTGATATAGCTGCCATATAAACCGATCTTGAATCTTGACTTCTTGAACCACTAGAGAGCGCAATTCTTATTCTATTTGGCTGAAATTTAGCATGAAGTATTTCGTTATGACTTCCAACAACTGCGTTAAATATGGATCAAATCGGTACATAACTTGATGTAGCTGTCATATAAACCAATCTGGGATCTTGACTTCTTAAGCCTCTAGATGGCGCAATTCTCATCCGATTTTGCTGAAATTTTGTACAACGCCTTCTTCCATGACCTTCGACATACGTGTCCCATTTTGTCTTGATCGATCTATGGCCTCATATAGCTCCCACTTAAACCGATCTCCCGATTATGCTTCTTGAGCCCCTTATCCCTATGGACTGAAATATTAGCCAATGACTTCTGCTGCTATGATCTTCAGTATTCAATTCACTTATGGTACGAATGAACTCGACAAACGCGATCCATGGTGGAGGGTGTATAAGATTCGGCGTGGCCGAACTTAGCATGCTCTTACTTGTTAATAATAATAATAAAATTTTGAAATTTTTGAAATTTCGAATTTTTGTTTTTTACGAACATTTGATTGAAGTTTTGCTTTTAAAGAAAATTTTATTAAAATTTTGATTTTTTTTCTTATTTTTTTTTTAATATTTCTTTTATTATCTATCAAAATTTCTAAGTATACAAATTAATTGTCAATTGAATTAGGATTATCGAATTTAAGATATGTTTAACATATCTTAAGGTGGTAAACAGAGTTGTTAAACAGCTTTAAGAGTTACCCTTACTGCATGAAAGTTTCAAGAGTTACCCTTTTTACAAGATTTCCAATTACTTGGAAGAATTTTAAGAGTTGTTAAACAGCTTCAAGAGTTGAGAGAATTTCCCTGGCATTCTTTATAATTTGAGTTTGTTGTTATTGTTGTTCTGCTTTTTTTTCTCACTTAATTGACATCTTTTGCTACGACCGCTGTTTGTTAATAAATCAATTAAAACAAATTACCCAATAGCGGCTGTTAGAGAACACATTGACTTCTATTGTTTGGAAAAAGTTAAATATTTTGACAACACACAATTAAATGTCACGCACAATAATGCCACACCATCATTACCATCATCATCATCACCAACACCACCACTACCATTATCATTATGAACAAGCAATGAATGAATAAACATATGAATGGCCTTAATGTTAAGAGGTTCTCTTCTTCTATCATTCATTTACACGCACATTCTATTCCCACAGCTCTGTTTCTTTCAAAGTCTCTTGTTGTTTTCTGCTTGGTCCACACCATTTGCCCTTACCAATTTATTTGGGGGATGACATTTGTCTCTAACAAAGATCACCGCTAATTTTTTGTTTGTAGTCTGTTTGATCCCCCCATTACTTTAGTGATCTATACCATTGCTATAATGATCAGAAATTTGTTTATATTACACACACACACACTTATGCGACTATAGATTCCTACATCACGGGATCCCGCTAATATGTGTATGGCTATGTGAGAAGCCAAATGAAATCGACATAAACCTCATGCATGCATACATACATACATACATAGCACTCTCGAAACATGTTAAAATAAGCTCTGAGTACATTTTATTTTCAAGAGACATTCATTTTTGCTTACATATAGACATGTGTTTGAAATTGTTTACATATCTATGCTGTGTAACTCAACAAGCACGTGCTTATTTTTATTGTACCCCGTATCCCGCTGATGTATTATTAAACGAATGACTTTGCTCTCCTATTATGTGCTGCTGTTGTTGCTGCTGCTGCTGTTGCTCTTGTCATAGTGTTGTATACGGTTTGTTTTATTATGTGGGTCGTTGTCGTCGTCGTTGTTCTTGTATAGTCAGTCCTCCTCGTTGTCAATGTGTTTTTGTGCTGCTGCTGTTATTATTTGAATTATGTAGTTGCCATTGTGATGTGTTGCTGTTGATATTTAGTTTTTCTTAAATTCCATCTGTTGTTTAAATATCTATTCACTACTTTACATTATTGTTTATTTTTGTATGTGTTTACATGTGTGTTTTGTGATGTGAAAACCACCCTCCCTTCTCAATGCGGCAGCGGCATTTTTGTTTAATTGCCTTTGTTGCCCATTCGCCATTCTACATTTCCCATTATGGCATTAAGAAAATTCATTCAAATTTCTATTTATAATACCTCCATGTGTTAGGAGGAAAGCAATTCATTGAGAGTATCTTTTTTTTGTTAGGTGTTAGAAAGGTGGCTTTTGGAAATTCTAATAAAATGTTTTACATGTTTATGTGAAAGAATATTTGAAAGGAATTGTCATCATTGTTGTTCATCATATGTACCTAGAAAAATTTAAAAGCGTGCTAAGTTCGGACGGGCCGAATCCTGGAAACCCACTACCACTATACGCAAAATTTCAGCAAAATCGGATAAAAATGGCGCTATTCTGGTTATAGACCGATTTAGACCGCAATTGGCACAGTTGTTGGAACTGCGGCTTCCAGGGGGTCAAGAAGTTAAATCGGGAGATCGGTTTATATGGGAGCTATATCAGGTTCTTGACCGATTTGGACCGTACTTAACACAGTTGTTGAAAGTCATAGCAAAACACCATATACAAAATGTTAGCCAAATCGGATGAAAATTGAAGCTTCCAGGGGCTCAAGAAGTCAAATCGGGAGACTGGTTTATATGGAAGCTATATTAGGTTATAGACCGATTTTGGTACAGTTGTTGGATGTCATAACGGAATACTATGTGCAAAATTTCAGCCAAATCGGAGAAAAATTGCGGCTTCCAGAGGCTCAGAAAGTCAAATCGGGAGACCGGTTTATATGGGAGCTATATCAGGTTCTTTACCGATTTGAACCGTACTTGGCACAGTTGTTGAAAGTCATAACAAAACTCCATATACAAAATTTCAGGCTTCCAAGGGCAAAATTGGAGGCTTCCAAGGGCTCAAGATGTCAAATCGGGAGATCGGTTTATACGGGATCTATATCAGGTTATAGACCGATTCGGACCGTACTTGGCTACGTTGTTGGGAGTCATAACAGAAAACTATACGCAATATTTCAGCAAATTTGGAGAAAAATTGTGGTTTCCAGCGACTCAAGAAGTCAAAGCGGGAGATCGGTTTATATGGGAACTATATCAGGTTCTCTACCGATTTAGAGCGTATTTGGAACAGTTGTTAGGAGTCATAGCAGAACACTATGTGCCAACTTTCAGCCAAATCGGATAAAAATTTAGGCTTCTAGGGGCTCAAGAAGTCAAATCGGAAGATCGGTTTGTATGGGAGCTATATCAGGTTCTTAACCTATTTGGACCGTACTTAGCACAGTTGTTGGAAGTCACGACTATAAACAAAATTTCAGCCCAATTTGACAAAAATTGCAGCTTTCAGGGACTCAAGAAGTCAAATTGGGAAATCGGTCTATATGGGAGCTATATCCAAATCTGAACCGATATGGCCCATTTGCAATCCCCAATGACCCACATCAATATAAAGTATCTGTCCGAAATTTCAAGCGGCTAGCTCTACGCGTTCGATCCCTATCGTGATTTCGACTGACGGAGGGACGGGCGGACGGACATGGCTAGATCGATTCAGTATGTCGAGACTATCAAGAATATATATACTTTATGGGGTCCTGGATCAATATTTCGAGGTGTTACAAACGGAATGTCTATAGAAAAAATCATTCGCAATTTTTTATAGAAAAAATTTTCCCAAAAAAAATTTTATAGGAAAAATTTCGATACCAATTTTTTTAAAGAAACACTTACAAGACCAACTTTTTAAAGGAAAAAATTTTGCTTCTTAATATTTTATAAAAAAATGTCTTATAAAAACATTTTTGGGACAAAATTTTTTGTAGAAAAAACTCGAGGCCAAAGTTTTTATAGAAAAAATTTCACAAACAACTTTTTTATAGCAAAAATTTCGCAAACAATTTTTTTGTATAAAAAATTTCGCAAACAAATTTTTTGTAGACAAAATTTCACAAATAATAATTTATATAAAAAATTTCGCAAACAAATTTTTTGTATACAAAATTTCACAAAAAATTTTTAATCAAAAAAATTCTGCAAACAAATTAAAAAAAAAATCAGTATTTTAGAGAAAAAATTTGGCTAACAAATTTTTTATAAAAAAATTTGGCTAACAAATTTTTTATAAAAAAATTTGGCTAACAAATTTTTTATAGCAAAAATTTCACTAACAATTTTTAAGAAAACATTTCGCAAAAAAATTTATAGAAAAAATTTAGAAAAAAATTTTTAATGGAAACAATTTTGCAAAAGAAAATTTTAATGGAAAAAATTTCGGAAACAAATTTTTTAATCCTTATTTTTTAGGTATATAAGTTCTTCTGAAATGTTACTCACAACACTGAAAGAAATGTTTTTGTGAAATTTTACTCTCTAGCGACCCGTTGAATGGGTTTTGTGGTCTTTTTTCCAAAAAGGTGTTAAAAACTGTTTTTAAACAGGACTGGCGTAGTCCAAATAATCTACAAAAATGTTCGCCATAAAATTTCACTATTAGCGTCTTGTATAGATTAAAATCCAAAACAAGAGTCAAACGGCCGAAATCAATAAAAAAAATAGGAAAATCATAGTTTTCCGAGTTGGTGGCAGATTTTGCCAATATATTTAATTTTAGGATAATGGTATTCAAGATTAAAATGTTCTACATATTCTACTAATAAGTCACTGAACGACAGAAATCTGTTTGTATGATATTTTTTTTTTTCTTAATTTTGTCTGTCCCTTTTGCGAGTTGGTTGGCGGGGCCAACGTAGCGTAGAGATTAGCATATCCGCCTATGATGCCGAGCGCCTGGGTTCATATCCCGACGTGAATAGACAAACAATTTTCAGCAGTGTTTATCCCCTTACAAATGCTGGCGACATTTGTAAGGTATACAGTCATGTTAAAAAAAATTTCTCATAATACTCCATTTTAGGAGCATAAAGAAATATTCTTTATCAAATTTCACTATGGGTCAACGATCAGAAATTGGTTAAAATTATTAATTTCAATAAAGTACTTAAAAGGACAACAAGCTTGGGAGGACTAAACCCAAAACCATACTTTACAGCTATAAGGTGATCAACGTAAAATATCCATAAATAACATTTGATGTTTTTAACACTGCTTTAGAACAGTTACCGTATTTTATCCCTCATAAACTGTGTTCATCCTTTGTGCTTTATTATACTTCCCAACTCAAACTGTTTGGTTTGCCTTTAAAGTACTTTCTCATAGACTAAAAGAGCTAGGCATATCATAGTTTTCTTGTCTTCCTCCAGGCTTGTTATCTCAATTTCCTTGTTAAGCTTGGCAGGAAGTGTAAATTAGTTACTTACAAGAAGATTAACATTCATTTTCCATTTCCCAAAATCATTGCAAGGAAGTTAAGCTTGATGCGGAGGATAATGGCTGTAAGGGGATTGTATCAAGAACGAATTGTTAATATTAACTAAGACAAATTATTACAAATCCCTTTAAAAGGCACACAAACTTACTCACACATAGGCATACGCACACTAATCCATAACAATAACACGTTCAGTAGATTTAAACAGTAGCTTGTGGGGGATATTTAACGCTTATGTATGTGTGCTATGTACTAGTGTGGCTAATGATGTAGCATTGTAATATGTTGCTGATTACTCTTTGGCTTCAGGGGTTTTATGGAAATACCCATTTTGCAAGAACTAGGCGTTTCTTTAGTGTAGCTTAAATTGTTAAGTACGTATTTTGAAAATATTAGGGGATTTAAAAAGGGAACTGGTAACATTTGTTAGACAATTGTTTGTTTAAGGAAGCAAAAGAGATTTTTAAATGACTTGCAAATATTTTAGGTTTTTTTTGTAAACTGCAAAACATACTGAAAATTGTTTTTTCTATGAAAATTTGCAACATTTGGCGCAAAAAATAATTTTTTTTTAAAATAAAATTTGGTACCAAAACTTTTTTCCATAAAAAAATTTGGTACCAAAACTTTTTTCCATAAAAAAATTTGATACAAAACATTTCTTCTATCAAAAGTTTGGTATCAACAATTGTATAAAAAAATTTTTACCGAAATTTTTTCTACAAAAAATTTTTTCCGAAATTTTTTCTATAAAAAATTTGGTACCGAAAATTTTTCTACAAATAATTTTTAAACGAAATTTTTTTTCTATAAAAAATTTGGTACCGAAATTTTTTTTATTAAGATTTGGTACCGAAATTTTTTCTATAAAAAATTTTATACTGAAATTTTTTTATAAAAATGTTTTGCAAAGAAATTTTTTTATAAAAATATTTTGCAACGAAATTTTTCTTATAAAAATTTTTGCTAACGAAATTTTTTCTATAAAGGTTTCCGGTACCGTAAAGTTTTCCAACAAATTTTTAGTACCGAAATTTTTCCTTGAAAAAATTTGGTGCAAAATTTTGCTAGAAAAAACTTGGTACTATAATTTTTACTCGAAAAAATTTGGTTCCAAAATTTTTTCGTAAAAAAAAAATCTATACAAAAATTTTATCTAAAAAAATTTTTGGTATCGAAATGTTACTAAAAAAAAATTGGCACCAAAATTTTTACTAGGAAAAATTCGATCTGAAATTTTTACAAGAAAAAGTTTAGTACTAAAATTTTTACTAGAAAAAAATTAGTAGCAAAATTTTTTCAAAAAAAATTTTGGTACCGTAATTTTATTTAAAAATATTTTTGGTACCGAAATTTTTTCTAAACAAATTTTTGATACCGAAATTTTTTTCCAAAAAGATTTTTGGTTCCGAAATTTTTTCTATTAAAATTTTTGGTACCAACATATTTTCTTTAACAACTTTTAGTACCAAAATTTTTCATTAAAAATTTTTGGTACGGAACTTTTTCTTTTAAAATTTTTGGTACCGAATTTTTTCTTTACAAATTGGTACTAACTTTTTTTATACCAAGAATTTTTTCCATAAAAAATTGGTATCAAACATTTTTTCTATAAAAAAATTTGGTATCAAAAATTTTTTTCCTTAAAAAAATTTGGTACTAAAAATGTTTTCGGTACCAATTTTGGTACAATATATTAAATGTGGTACCAAATATTTTTTCTATTAAAAAAATTGGTATCAAAATGTCTTCAATAAAACATTTTTTCTATAAAAAGAAAAATTGGTATCATAATTGTCTCTATAAAAAACATTTGTGCCGACGTTTTTTTCTAAAGCCAATTTGTGACCTTTCCTTCGTTTTCCTGAGCCCTATATTACTGTCGCTAATTTTTGTTTTTTTTATACCCTCCAGCATAAGATGGGGGTATACTAATTTTGTCATTCTGTTTGTAGCTCCTCGAAATATTCGTCAAAGACCCCATAAAGTATAAATCATGACATTTTAAGTCGATCTAGCCATGTCCGTCCGTCGGTACGTACGTCCGTCTGTCGAAAGCACGCTAACTTTTGAAGGAGTTAAGCTAGCCGCTTGAAATTTTGCACAAATACTTCCTATTAGTGTAGGTCGGTTGGGAAATGGACCAAATCGGACCATGTTTTGATATAGCTGCCATATAAACCTATCTTGGATTTTGACTTCTTGAGCCACTAGAGGGCGCAATTTTTATCCGATTTGGTTGAAATTTTGCATGAAGTGTTTTTCTTTATGATTTCCAACAACTTTGCCAAGTATGGTTTAAATCGGACAATAACCTGATGTAGCTGCCATATAAACCGATCTTGAATCTTGACTGCTCGACCTTGGGTCTTGACTTCTAGAGCTTCTAGAGGGCGCAATTCTTATCCGATTTGGCTGAAATTCGGCATGAAGTGTTGTGTTATGGCTTCCAACAACTGTGCCAAGTATAGTCTAAATCAGTCTCTAACCTGATATAGCCGCCATATAAACCGATCTCCCGATTAGACTTATTAAGCTTCTAGAGGGCGCAATTCCTCTCTGATTTGGCTGAAATTTTGCATGACGTGCTTCGTTATGATTTCCAACAACTGTGCTAAGTATGGTTCAAATCGGTATATAACCTGAAATAGCTTGGAGGTGGTGTTTTTCTATTTGAAAAAGTCATTCAAGAACTTGACTAATGCGATCCTTGGTGGAGGGTATATAAGATTCGGCACTGTCGAACTTTGCACGTTTTCACATGTTTTCATTTACATTTCTAATGAATATTGATCAAAAATAGATTTATTTTTTTCTCCATTTGCATGAACGATTTCCCAAGCATATGGCATAACATGTAGCTCTTTATTTTATTACAATATTAATTTCTATGTTTCTGTTATACTTTGGGGATTATTTAATGTTCAATGACTTTTAAATGGTGCTCCAACTCAAATCGCATTTCTCAACTCCTTTAGCCATATGAGATTACACAAACCACAACGGCCACTATCCCTGGCAAACAGCTATCCAGCTAGCCAGTCAGCCATGGCAAATAATTGAGTTGTAATAATTTATTTATTATATTGCATTTAAAATTATGCACATATGCGCATACATATGTAGTTATTAATTGTGTGTGTAATATATTGTAAGGATATGTATCATACATGCATTTTATGATGGTTGGGTTTTGGTACACCGCAAATTCATGCATCATCGATGGTATAATTTTTAGCATATTCCATTTTCGGGGAATGTAGGCTCATGTATGCCTATGCATAAGTGAATGAGTGCAATGGCGTTGGTAAAAGTCCTTGTAGGGAATGATACTAGTTGGGATTTTGTAAAGTCTCTGAGGACACTGGGTTAATTTAATTTTTGATAATTATTGTCGCTGCGCTTTTTAATAGGGGTAAGCTATCAAAAACCCTAGCAAACTGGTTGCATCTTTGGTACTAAAAAAAGTACCTAATGGTACGAAAAATAATTCCCACCATCAAACACTAAAATGTGGCGAAATTTTCAAATGCTTATTTGTTTCAATACAAATGCATACTCTAATGAACTTACAAATGCATACTCTTTGGTAGCATAAAGATACAAAATGGTACCAAAAACAGTACCCAAAGAAAAAAGTGAAAAATTAACAAAAATTAAATTCTAGAATATGGCAACATCTTCAAATGCAAACTTCTTTTCACTAAACAAAATAATCAACTTATAAATGCATACTCTTTGGTACCATACAGGAACAAAATAGTACCCAAAATAGTACCCTAAGAAAAAAAGTGAAAAACTAAAGAAGTTTTAAAAATGTTCTCTTTGGGATTTTGTAAAATCACTAGGGAAATGAGGTTAATTTAATTTTTGATAATTATTGTCACTGAGATTTTTAATAGGGGTAAGCTATCAAAAAACCTAGCAAACTGTTTGCATCTTTGGTACTAAAAAAAGTACCTAATGGTACCAAAAATAGTTCCTTTCATCAAACACTAAAATGTGGCGAAATTTCCAAATGCTTATTTGTTTCAATAAACAAGTTAATGAACTTACAAATGCATACTCTTTGGTAGCATAAAGATACAAAATGGTACCAAAAACAGTACCCAAAGAAAAAAGTGAAAAATTAACAAAAATTAAATTCTAGAATATGGCAACGTCTTCAAATGCAAACTTCTTTTCACTAAACAAAATAATCAACTTATAAATGCATACTCTTTGATACCATACAGGAACAAAATAGTACCCAAAACAGTACCCCAAGAAAAAAAGTGAAAAACTAAAGTTTTAAAAATGTTCTCTTTGGACCGCAAAATACCCATGAAATATAGCCAAAAACAATAAGCTATCGGTAACATAGCCCTATCTATCTGTATGGTGGTACGATTTGGTAATAAAAAAAAGTACAAAATGCTGCGTAAAAAAGTACCTTAAGCGAATATAGCTAACTTCTCAAATGCTTAATTTTAGGAACCAAACAATCGCTTTGTTTTATTTTAGTACTATATGAGTGCAGTGCATTGAATTTTTTTATGAAAAGTACATCTACCCAGGACAACGTACATCCAGAGAAAAGTTAATACCAAACATGCTCATTTCAGTACCATACGGTATTGATAGTAAAGCAACACCGTTTGGTACAAAAACAATACCGGATGGTACGGATGAAACATAAAATGTTTAGTACCGTTTGGTACTAGTCTTATTACCAAAATGGTAATGGCTTTAATACCAATCTATTATTGGTTTTAGCACCAGATCGTTATTGATTATTCCGCCCCCAAAAAAACCATAAAAAAAAAACAATGAAAATAATTTTAATCTAATTTTATTTGGATTATTTATGTTAATAATTACACAAAAGTAATGTTACACCGTGACCAACCTCAATTCTTTGTATTCGGCAATTCCATATCCATTGATTCCCAGAAGTGGTTTTCATATAAATACATCAACACAGCATCATTTTCCACACAAGAGACTATCATGTTTTTGGTGTAGAATGTCCTTAGAATTTGTACTATTTCCATTTTCACCGCTTCCAAGTAATTGAGGAGGTTTTTGCGCACTCACTTATTTGTTTAACAAATATTTTATAATGACCTCAATATTTTAAGTACAAAGCTCAACAACACTTCTAGAATACAAATGTGACGCCGTCAATTCTAAGTAGTCTCCTTTGTCTGGTATTGAATTGATACCAAATGGTATTACAATGTTTGCCATTGACCTGAACAAAAAGAATACCAAGCGGTATTGGCAAAGTACCGTCATTTGTAGTTCTGGATAAATTACCATTGCAGGCTTATGTAGAACATTTGTCGTCAGGATTGCCAGATATGTTTTTAACAAATAAGTGTGGCCACCTGCAGAAATGCCTCTATTGTGAATGGCAAAATAAAATTATAACCAATTATTTATAAAATGACGTGCAGAAATCTTAATAAATTTTATATGACTACTATGCCCACACAAGTTTTGCAAGTTTTAATTAGAAATTTTACAAATATATTCACTTTCTCATTGTATTGTTTTGAGGAGTTGGCAAAGGGCGTTATCACCTCATGGCAAACAAACAGACTTGCATTGGAAACTTTTTTTGCGTTTTATTTTTGTACTTCACGGCTTGTCCATCCAGTACTGAAATAAAACACACCAAATTTCCGATTTGGTACCATAAATACACAAAAAAAAAATGTTCCATCAAAAGCACTAAAAAAATTTATATTTTTCGAAAATGTTCTCCTTGGGTAGGAACAAGTAAAAGCGTGCTAAGTTCGGCCGGTCCGAATCTTGGGAACCCACCTCCATGGATTCTGCTAAAAATGTATACAAAATAAATTTAGTTGAAGGGCATTATTTTATTTTACATATCAGACTTCTGTCAAACCAGCAAATATTAAAGCTTCTAGGAAACGAACAAAGATAATCGAGAGACCGGTTTACATGGGAGCTACATCAGGTTATAGAACGATTTAGACCTTACTTGGCAAAGTTGTTGGAAGTCGTTACAGAATCGCATGCAAAAATTCAGCCAAATTGGACAAAAATTGTAAGGACTCAAGATGTCAAACTCGGTGATCGGTTTATATGGGAGCTATAGCAGGTTATAGACCGATTAGGACCGTACTTAGCACAATTGTTGGAAGTCAAAACAGAACACTACAGCGGTCAAAAAAAGTATTCATCATTAGCAAAATTGATAATAAATTCACTTATTTTGGGTAATTGAAGAAAATTTAAAGTAAACAAATAATGCAGTTTTATGCAATAGTTTATTTTTCGTAATATGTTTTAAAATAAATTCAAAAAATAAATTTAATTAGCGCAAAAAATGCAATTTTATATAATAACACCAACAACAGAACAAAAAAAGTATTCATCATTGATGTGCTATCATCAAAGTCAAATTCAAATATTATTTGGGAATCCCCCTTTTCTGTTTTATTTAGTAAAGGAGGCTTTGCCCTTGACAGCAAATATTTAATTTCATTGAAAATATAGTTTTTGTCAAAATGGGTCGTAAGCAAAACGAGGTTTCTGATGAGGTAAAAGTTTTGATAATAAAACACCACAGGAATGGTTTAACTTAAAAAACTATCAGTGAAATATTAAATAGACCACAATCTACTATACAATCCATCATCAGAAAGTGGACAGAAACGAAAACTGTTGACAATAAACCAAGATCTGGTCGACCAAAAGCACTTTCAGTTGGAGATGTGCGTTGGCTAGTGCGGCAAGTTCAGAAAACTCCGAAGACAAATGCGACCATTCTTCGTAAAAACACTATGGAATATTTAGGGAAGGAAGTTACTACACAAACAATTCGAAATACACTCAAAAGGCATAGTTACAGAGGAAGAACTGCACGTAAGAAGCCCTTTATAAATAAAATAAACCGAGTGAAAAGGCTAAACTTCGCAAAAATGTATGTAAAACAGCCCGAATCATTTTGGAAAACAGTAATTTTTGCAGACGAGAGCAAGTTTAATCTTTTTGGGTGCGATGGAAAGGTCATAGTGTACAGAAAACCAAATACAGAGCTTGAAGAACGAAACACAGTATGGCGGCTTCAGGAGCGGGAAATCTTGAAATTATTAATGGAGTAATGGATCATAAGTATTACATTGACATTTTAAAGAGGAATTGAAAAGATAGTGCTGTAAAACTTGGGCTTGGTAATAACTTTCAATATTATCAAGATAATGACCCCAAACATTCTGCTTTAAATACCAAGATGTGGATGCTGTATAACTGCCCCAAAGTCATTAAAACTCCTCCTCAAAGTCCCGACTTGAACCCAATTGAACATCTTTGGGAACATTTCGAACGCAAATTGAGAACGCGCAATTTTTCGAGCAAGAGTCAAATGCAACAGGTGATAATGGAGGAATGGACTAATATAGACCAAAATATAACCGCTAAATTAGTCCAATCGATGTCAAACCGTTTAAAAGAAGTTATAAGACGCGGTGGTCGAATAACAAAGTATTAATTTTTTTAAATTATGTTATTTATTTTTTTGTTTTTTTGCAATGATGAATACTTTTTTTGCTTAATTTTTTGTGTTCAGCTGTAAAATGGCCCTTTTTGTTCCAATAAATACTATTTTTTTTCTTTAAAAACAATGAAATTGTGTACATATATATCACACAAGCACTACTGCATCATTAGTTTAATATGTTTTTATTCCAATTGTCTTTTGTAGACTTATTAAAAAAAAAACATTGAATGATGAATACTTTTTTTGACCGCTGTATGTGCAAAATTTCAGCCAAATCGGATGAAAATTGAGGCTTCCAAAGACTCAAGAAGTCAAAACGGGAGATTGGTTATATGGGAGCTACATCTAAATCTGAACCGATATGGCCCATTTCCAATCCCCAACGATCTACATCAATATTAAGTATCTGTGCAAAATTTCCAGCGGCTAGTTTTGCGCGTTCGACCGTTATCGTGATTTCGACAGGCGGACGGACGACTTCCAGGGGCTCAAGTAGTCAAATCGGGAGATCTGTTTATATGGGAGCTATATCAGGTTCTTAATCGATTTCCATGGCGCTTGGTACAGTTATTGGAAGTCATAACAGAACACTATGTGCAAAATTTCAGCCAAATCGGATGAAAATTGTGGCTTCCAGGGGCTCAATCGGGAGATTGGTTTATATGGGAGATATATATCCAAATTTGAACCGATATGGTCCATTTCCAATCCCCAACGACCTACATCAATATAAAGTATCTGTGCAAAATTTTATGCAGCTAGCTTTACGCGTTCGACCCCTATCGTGATTTCGACAGACGGACGGACGGATATAGCTAGATCGATTCAGGATGTCAAGACGATCGAGAATATATATACTCTATGGGGTCCTAGATCAATATTTCGAGGTGTTACAAACGAAATGACTAGATTAATATACCACCATCTAATGGTGTTGGGTATAAAAAGTATTAGATAATAATCATTTAAGATTTTTTTTACATATATCATAATTGAAATATAACTACCTTGCCTTCTGCTTGCCTAGTTTCATTTCCTACAAGGGCTATTGATTCGACCTTAAAAGTGTTCTCAAGAGTATGTTTATAATTGTGCATATTTATGTGGATATTTATTTTATATTTTTGGCTTACATCCAATCCATCTAATAATATTTTTAATTAATTTAATGCAATTACAAGCCAATATCATTATCAACATCATCATCGACATCAACAACAACAACAACGACAACGACATCCACACATGGTCATTATCGATACATCCATTTTTAATCATTTGATAACCGCAGCAAATACAATAATTACAAATGCCTACATATGTGAATGAGCATATTGACCAATAGACAGGAAGACAGACAGACAGACAGACATACACCGAGCTGGACATCACACTCTCTTCCCAAGCACACACATAAACACAAAGGAGTACTTTGCTGATGTTGTTTCTCCATTTAATATGGACACTTACATGGAGATTTCATTAAACTCCAACAAATGGCAGACAGACAGACAGACCAACCATATCAGCCATCCAATTGTTCAATCTACCCCCCCTCTTGGCATGCTGCTTAGTGCTTAGTTGAAGATATCATCCCCGTGAGAGAGAACCTGAACATGATTTCTTCTATTAAAGCTGGCAATAATCAGCTACAAATATGGATGATTACCAAATGTACATGACTCGTAACTTGTTCGATTTTATACTTGCCATTCGGTCATTGTTCCCCCTGCTTCCTGCTCCCACCTCTTTTGACCAAAATCAGGAAACCACAAGAGTTTTTGGTCTCTGTACCCATAGAAATGGTATCCTTTGTGATTTTGGGGTTGGCTAGGAGGCTAAACACTTATCCTTGATAGCATTGCCAACGTATTGGGTTTGTTCAAAACTTTACCACTTTAGCACTGCACATCACCGACCAGGTGTATAGGCCTATTTATGTATGGGTGCATGTGTGTGTGTGACCAAGTCGTTGGTCAGCATATCTAATTTCTGACCACTTTTATGAACGTACTTGCCATTATACTTTTCCCTTGGCCCAAAACGACATTGGCTGGGTGTAGGTAATGTAGATAATTCATACACTTTACAAAATTGTTTAGTGAATTTTTTAGAAAAAGTTGCTGAATTTGTAACACACTGATCACTGAATAAAAGGGGACAGGGATATTTTTTTGGGAAATTTATTCTATATATTCCTTTCGGGGCAGCTCTCTTTACATTATTTCAATATACCTTTTTTAGCTTACTTTGTTTTAATATACCTTGTTTCAACATACCTTGTTTTAAAATACTTTGTTTCAGCATACCTTGTTTAAACATACCCTGTTTTGTCATACTTATGGCCGTTTTCTCATTCACCGGTTAAAATTTGCTGTATCGATGTTCTTTTAGTTAAAGGAATTTGGTTTTCTAAATATATGTTTATTCTAACGATAAACCCAAGCCATGTTAAATCAGGTAGTGTACAGCAAACATCTGAGTAAAATTTTTTCTCGCGAAGAGCACTATCCCTCAACGAGTTTTTTGATTAGCAACAGAATAATTGTGAATGGACAAAGAAGGTATTGTGAATGAATAAAAAGATGATTTACCCATAATTAAACCATTTTTGTTTATTTTTTTTTTGCTTTTGAATTACAAATTATATGTACAAAACATGTTTACGCTTTGCTGTTAACTTTTTAGTTTATTTACCTGTGTTTTTCAACGTTTTTGTGTTCTCTCATTTCCTTTTTCTCACTTCTCTCAAGAAAGAAGCAAAATAAAGCGTCAGATTTCTATTCGTTCCAACTCTTAGCGATTTTTTGTTGAGTACGAAGGTTCATATACTCTCTTTCAAACCCCGTTTACACTGCTCTTTAAATCCATATTTAATGGCTCAATCATCTGTTTTCCCTTTATAAAATCTGCTGACGAGAACAGTATAAACGGGGTTTCACTGTCTATGATAAATACAGCTGTTTTTTTTACCCATTGCTGCGTAATATTAGGTGTGTTCGCTTACTCATCAACTAACAAAAAAACACTGGAAAAAACCTCCGGTAACCTCTCATATATGAAACTCTCCAAATGTTTTTCGCTCTTCCCTTATCTCTTATTGGAAAACGAACGCCTTGCCGTATATTGCTGATTAACGCTCAATGTTGCCATATCTTGCAAATTATCTTAAAACTTCCAAAAATCTTAAAACTGTATGTTAACCGGAGGATTATCCCCTCGATACGGCTCTTAATTGACTATTAAAAGCAAATGTATTTCTCCAAGTGTAGTGTTGTTTACATGTAAACCACCACATCACAGCAGGAGAATTCTAAGTTAAATCTATCCAAAGTGAACTGCATGTTATTCAGCAGTAATTATTTATGGTTGAATTGCAAACCCCTATGAGACATCGATTCGTTTATGTTTATAAGGGGGGTTGAGACAGTGGGATGGCAAAAGAAAATAAGAAAAAAAATTAAAAATTGTAGTCATTATCAAAAAAATAGCATTTCTACATAGAAGAATTCTAGCAGAGTTAATAGTGTGTCAATTTTTTTCAACACACAAGGTCATGTTTTGGAGGAAAATTGTTTCGTCAAAATTCAGTAAATTTACAAATAGCTAGAAATCGTTCAAAAATTGTTAAGGAGTAATTTTGTAGTAAAACCTTTTTTTTGTTGATGAACAGTCCATTTTTTTGGTCTACAGCTCCGATTTTATGTCAGGGGTCTAAGTTCTTAAATTAAAACAAAAAATAAGTTTGTATTTTCGCACGTGACATTACCTTCTATTAGTGAATCCCAACATCTACCCAGCACAAGGAAGTTCTGGATAAATTGTCAGTGCAGGCTTATGTAGAACATCTGTTGTCAGGATTGCTATGATGTTTTTTACAAATAAGTGTGGCCACTTGCAGAAATACCTCTATTGTGAATGGTTAAATAAAATTAAAACCAATTATTTTTACAATTGCCTGCACAAATCTTAATAAATTTTATTTGACTACTATGCCCACACATGTTTTGCAAATTTTAGTTATAAATTTTACATATATTTGCACTTTTTTCCTCATATTGTTTTGACAGGTTGACAAATGGAGTTACCACTTCATGACAAAAAAAAAGAATTGCACTGGCATTTTATTTTTGGCCTTCACGGCTTATCTATCCAGTACTAATTACTTTTTAGTTTGTAGAGGATTAAGTACTCTTAATTAAGTTCCTCCTAATGACAACCAGTTGAACCCAAAATAGTTCGTCCCCGGTGCCTGGGAATTCTCTTTGAAAACAAGGAAACTAATAGTTTAATTATGGATTGCATTTAAACTACATTTGCGTTGCCAACAGCCGAATTAGCTATCAAAATTTCCTTTTCTTTGTACATTTGCATACTTTTTTACAATTTATTTAGATGTTGAACGTTTGAAACATTGATACTGAATCAAACTGACAAAATTTGCAACTTAATACAAATTTTAATTTCATAGTAGTTATATCTTCTGACAACGCAGGTATAGTTAGTTGTGTTGCAATGCATATTCGACCCATAAAACAACTAACTTGTACATCTAAACCTCGAGGCATGGGATAATTATGAGCACGACGCAGGCTGGAACCTTGAGACCTGATCTGTGTGGTGTTCATCGTTAGCATGAGAAGTTCAGCTGGAAACTACCTGGTGCGTCGATAGGTTGCGGATAGTGGAATGCTCCATACGGAGAGTAGTATCGAGTGCAGTCTTAAGGCCTAAACAGAATGAGCGCGTTGCAACTTTGCAAACAAATGTAAAAAAAATCAACTCGCAAAATTTAAAATATTTCAACTTTTACTACTAAGAACACTACTTCCGGTGTGGCAGCACAGAATGTCGTTCGCTTTTAAGCGTAAAATTTTAATTTTTTTCTAACTTTTCCGCGTTGCTTGTTTGGGATTTGTGTGCAAAGTTGCATGTTTGCAACGCAACGCTCAAAAGCAAAGCTCAATGCGCTGATTCTGTTTCGGCCTTCAATGAGAGGCCAGGCGGCATTGGCTGTGGCTCAAATACTGAGTGCCTATAATACTCGATATGACAAGACGAGTTATTAGCGCCTTTTATTAGCCAATCGCCATCTTGTTGTAGCGGCGATCGGCCCTATGAACCGGAACGAGCTTGCTTACCTATAGAAGCTTGACAAAGATCGCTACCTCCACACGCCAGTGTGGCTACAACAATAACAGCTAAATCGACTAAAATTGTGTCACTCGAACGAATTGTTTTTGTGGAGTGATAGCTGTTTGTACGCATCAAGCCAATGAAGGTGTTAATTCGAATGACACATAAATATGGCAAAATAGCAGCTGAAACGTTTTCCATATCGTACTGTAAATGTACGTTACGTTACGATAGTTAAACCTATCCTTTATTCTAGGATTGCCGTTGCAAGTTTTTTTTTAACGTTAGTGTGGCCAACTATAGAAACACATCTATTGTGAATGGCACAGTCCCGTTAAAAACCTATTATTTCTCAACTACCTATACACATGACAATTTCTTTTTTGTTGAAATGCAATGCCAAATACGTTTTGCAGATTTTATTAAAAATTTTTAAGCAAAATTGGTTTGAAAAAATCTTAATTGCTCTATACTTACTTTGGGTTTTACGTTTGTGCTTAACCACTTTCCAGTGTTTAAAAAAACAGGGTCGCAACGACAAAACTTCATATCTGTTTTACCTCATATCAACTTGATCTGCCCACTGTGTTTTTTGATAGGATTTCCCAACGCGCAAAGTGGCATTTGCTTCAGTTTACCAAGCTTTGTTTCCACAGCCACACTTACGACCAACAATAAGGATTATTTAAGTTTATGCCTTTGCATTGTCTTGTAAGCTGCTGCTTGATGCCCATGTTACTACCCCATTGGTGGTTAATGGCAAGTGTGTGGTTAAGCTAAGACATGTGTCAATATACACACGAAGCAAATTTGTAAGCATTACTGGATGGATCGGTTATGTTTCACAAAGTTTAGCTGTAGTTGACACCAACACCACCACCACCACCATCTGCGTGTTAAAGAGTCATTTAATTCATTGTTTTCTCCTCTTATTCTATTTACAGTGCCACCCAAGACGGCTCAGAAGAGACCGGCCACAAGTCCAGCACCAGCCGTACCCTCACCACATCATCTACAATCGCCTTCGACCACCAACAGTGCTGCAGTTGTTGGTGGTGGCGTAGCGGTTAGCAATTCAACAATAAATGCACCACCACCGGGCTCCACAAATCCCGGCGGCGGACCACCTGGCATAATTAACCATCAATTGCCTCCCAATCATCTGGGAGCCCATTCACCTTCTTTGGCCCAACAACAGCATCAAGCCCACCAACAGGCGGTGGCTGCTGCGGTGCAGGTTCAACAACAATTAGCCGGAGTGCCACCGGGCGCTCTCAATCAAAATGCCGCCCAGGCACGTGGACCATTTGCCTCCGCTTTGCGTAATCTTGCCAAACAGGCTGATATTAAAGAGGAGGAGGAGGTTTCATCACGCGATCGCAATGAACGCAATGTGGTGGCTCCCAGTATTGCAGCGCCCAGTGGGGGTGCCTCGAATACATCAGTATCGATTAGTTCCAATAGTAATCCCAACAATAGAACCTCATTGGCTGCGGAACGCATAGGGGGCTCCTCATCGCTGACACCCACCTCCAACAATGATGAACGTTCTACGTCTGCCAAAAAGCGATCAGCACCCTCACCACAGCCGGCTGAGAAAATTGCACGTCTCAATTCACAGCCGAGTTCAAGCATGCAGCCCGAGCTCTTGGCTCGTAGTGGTTTCCAGCCCTATCGATCCGATGAAAGACTTATACATCCGGCCGGAGCTTTTCCACTGGAAGCATATACGCACTTTGCAGGCATACCAGGCATGCCGCCAGGTAAGTTTCCCAAATGGATAATTGCCAAAAATTGTTCTACTATAATCGTTTTCCTTTTGCAGGTGCCTTCTTGAATCCTGCCAGTCTGCCTTATAGCGAACAAATGTACTTGGATCAGCGTTTCCAACTGCTTAGAGCTGCCACCCATCCTTCCCATCCCCATGCCGCCTTATATCCACCCATAGCTTCACCATACGCTTCCCATCTATACTCGATGATACCGGGCGCCACTATGGGCTTGGGGTCCAGTTTGCATGAGCGCATCAAACTCGATGAAGAGCGTCGTGCACGAACGTTAGCCCTCGAAGAGGAACGTGAACGTGAGCTGCAACGTGAAAAGGAGCGTGAGCTAAGGGAGCAACGAGAACGTGAGCAACGTGAAAAGGAGCAAAGGGAACGCGAACAGCGTGAGAAGGAACAACGAGAAAAGGAACAAAAGGAAAAGGAGGCACGCGAGCGTGAGATGCGCGAAAAGGAGAGAGAAGCCCGTGAAAGGGAAAGACAGCAGCTGCTTTCGGCTTCGGCCCATCACTACTCAAATCCTTTGTATAATCCCTTGAGTCGCAACCTATTGGGTTCCATGATACCCCATCTGAATCTGAGCTTGCGAGCTCCTCCCGGTGGCCTGCATGGCCTTTCGGGCATGTCACCCTATCACCCCGCTAACCAAAGACAAAGTCCCCATGGGGCAATGGGTCTGCCGGGTTTGGGTATACCTGGTCTCACCTCAATGTCGCATGCCAATATACCACATCATTTGCAGCAGGCTGCTTTTGGCCTTAGTACCGCAGGTTTGGGCCATCCTGGATTTTCGGCGGCCGCCTTGGGCTTGGCCCATCATAGCATGAATTTGAGCCATTCGCATATGTCACCGCACCATCCGGCAATTACATCCAGTCATCAACTGCCACCGCACTCAACATCATCAGTACTGACCTCCACAGCAGGTTCGGCGGGTTCGCCCCACAACGCCCTGAATATCGCCATCTCGAGTGCGGGCATGCAGGTGAGGCCTTCGGAGACTGCGAACACCATAACATCGCTGGCACCCACCATACAATCAACAGGGAGCATAGCCCAACCCACCTCTTCGTTGTCCACACACATGTCCTCCATGAGTAATTCAGCGTCGGCAGCGGCTCTTTTTTATTCCCATCCCAACCATATGGCGGCCATGCATGCGGCAGCGGCGGCTGCCAGCTTGCCCTCAAGCCAATCACCACATACCTTGCCCCTCTTACCATTGTCCGGTGGTGTCAATCCCTCCAACTTCAGTGCAGCCTCAATGGCTGGCAAAATGGCTGGCTCCAGCACTACACCTGTGTCGTCTTCAACGAATACTCAGAATGGCAGTAAAAGCACGGCGCCCAGTCCCCATGCAATGCGTCATCACATTGCCAATGTAGTGCCTCAGGTCACAGCCATGGATAAGCCCTCAACGAATGCGGGCATCTCAACCTCGACCCATGAGCCCACAACATTGGATCTCACCGGTTCAAATTCGAATTCCAGCAATCATGCACCCTCAACGGTTAGCAATTCGGAGTCGGTAAGGGCCAGCAGCAGCAGCAACATACAAATACCAACGAATGAGGCAAATGGGGGCATGGAAGCCGCCAATAATGATAATAACAATGGCAAGGAGGGACCAGAGATTGGCGCTGGCGGCGGCAGCTCGGAGCTATCCTCCAAGGCTACCACAATGGGAGACTCACATTTGGGTGATAAGAAGCCAACGCAATCGCCCAGCACAACGACGACAAGTCAACAAATGGCAGGCAAAGGTGATGGCAGTGAAGAGGTTGGCAACGCTGCTGAACAGGTTATGAATAGTCAACAGCGTAGCAGCAAACATGGTAATAGTCCACCGGGTCAAGGTAAACAACAGCAAACACAACAACAACAACAATCACAACATATAGGTTCCTATGGTGTTACTGAATTGCAGCAACAACAACAACAAAAACAATTAATGTCACAGACAACAAATCTAAATGAAATCTCCTCTCAGCCAGCTTCTCCTTTGCATATGGGGGAAGGGGGAAAAAATTCCAAAACACCTACATTAGCGCATGCACCACCACCACCCACACCATTACCCAATCCCAGTACTATAACCACAACAGTAACAACGACTAAGACGCAAACGACAGACTATCAACAGCAACAACAACAACAATCTACCAATTCTAAATCACAAATGACCATACATCAGCAACGACAACAATCATCACCCCAACCTATAGGGACCTCAGGGCCCATAAGCACTTCAGCCACAAATGCTCGCTCAACTCAAGCCGCCTCTTTGTCACCTGAGGTAGTATCCACCACGGGTGTTACGTCGACCACCAGTGGCACAACTTCACCACCAGTGGTGAGTAGCAGTACCAATGTTGCTGGCTCTTCGCCACAAACGAATTTCGTTGATGAAGGGCAGGCTGTGTCCAGTGCTACGCCCAACACCACCACCACCTCAGTGCAAGCTGAGGTGAGCAGTAGGTGATTGATTGATTGTATATACCAACAAACCACAACCACAACCAAACCCCAAACACTGTCATTGTCCCTTCCCCCTGCATCTTACCCACCCAACTACCTCTTGTGCAAAAACAAAAAAAGAAAGTTTGTTTTGGGAACCACTGCTAACGGCAGAGAGCCTGCAGGGCCTCACAAAGTAGCAATGGCTGGGTAGCAATTGATTTAAAACAAATAGTCATCAGGAAACTAAGAGGAGTACTTAGTACGTGAGACTCCTTCACACACACACACACACACACACACACACACACACACTTATACAAACATATAACAATAATTTAAACTTTTAGTTTTGTATTTATACGGGTTTTGAGACGAGTCAGTGTCGTTCTTAATGTTGTTAATGCCAGCACTTTAGGAACCACATGCATACAAACCTTCTCTAATAATAGTGTCCTTAGAGCTTTACTACTTTCTTAAACATTTACAACTTATCCTCCCTCAGCCCAAGACTACATGGAATTGAAACGAATTTGCCCCACTAAACAACAGCAAACACAAATTTCGCCTTTACCCCATTAACGATGATCATGTAATTTAATAACAAATTTCTCTGTTTCCGTTTCCTTTTTCTCTTTAGTTATTTAGTAACTTTTTGTTTTGTTATAATTAGTTTTAAAAAAACAAAAACCAGCAACTGTCTAAAAAACCAACTTGTATCTATATTTTATTATTAAAAAAAAGATAATAGCAATGTATCACACATACACACACACACTCAAACTGAAAAATGGACATACTGCATACATACACACCCACATTTGCACCAATCTTTATACGTATAAACAATTGATTTTGTCATTTGATGATAATGATGATTATAGCTAATATAACTAAGATGGATATCAACAATGAAATGTTTCTCTTTTTTATTATTATTTTTTGTTCAACTCCATTGTAATTTGTTTTCTTTTTAAGTTTCATGGCCTAATTTAAATAAAATTTTAAATTTAAATTTAAAAAAAAAAATTATGAATTTTAGTTTATGTACGATTTTTTTCCACATCTTCTTCTTCTTCTATTTTCTAATGCACTATTTCTATTATATTATATACATATATAAACATACATATACGAGTACATAACACATAATTATTATTATCATTAATATTGTAATGTTTATGATTATTTTGTATAAGAATGAACCCAAACTACTTGTAGACAAACACTTTTTATTTTATTTTATTATTATTATTATTATTATTTCTGTTTTCATTTCTATATACATAATTTTTTTTGTTCATTTTCATGTTGTAAGAAGGGAATGATCGATCTATCTTTTAGAATAAAAACACACCCTATATGCTTATCAAAAACTTGATTTTGTTTTTATTGTTTTTAGTTGAAAATTTTTGATTTTTTATGTATGATCTGCAAAGGGTACAAAAAACTTGTTCAATCCAAATGTTGTCTCTAGAAGGTGATTTGGCTGTTGGGTTTGCGTTTTTGCAAACCTATTACGACGCAAAATAAAATTTTGCCCATTAACATTGCACTAAGGAACAGCAGTACCGCAAATTTCTCACATATCCATGAATGTAGTCCGATACGAGTTTAACCTTAATGATAAGGGGCCTCCTTTTATAGCCTAATCCGAACGGCGTGCCGTAGTGTGACATCTATTTGCATGGCATAGTACCTAACAAATGTTACCAACTTAAGAAAGTAAAAACCAAAGCTGAAAAGTTTTTCTGATGGTCACGCCAGGATTCCACCCCAGACGTTGGCCGTCATAGACTGACATTTTAACCTCTGCGCCTCGGTGTTCTCCGACAGTTTGACGCTCGACTCTATATACCATATTCCTATCATCCCAATAGTGGTAATTGGGGGTGTTCTAATATATATATAAATTTTATGGCGCCCAACGTGGAGCCACAATCAATGTCCTTTCTCTCAGGTTGTTTAGACTCAAAGTGGCCTACAGACCGTATGTGGCTAGTTGAGCATTTGCTTGCCAAAGGGAATTAGTATATATCTAGCACTAGACTTGGAGTAATCGGAGCAACAACAGCATTACTTACTAACAGGATTCACTAATAGAAGGTTAAATCACTTACAAAAACATAAAGTGGATAGGTCCCATGAACATCATTAAGATTGTCAAAATCTGGCTATTGTGAATGTTAACAAATTTCAGTAAACATATTTATATTGCACATCCACGCATTATTTTTTCTTATTATTCCACATATTTTCCAAATACGTCTTGAAATTTTTCAATTTTGTGCATTTAATAATTTTAAATTTAACTTTGAATACGATCAAACGCAAGTAAGTAGGAAAAACGTAAACAATTTTCGTCATTAAGAAAATTCAAAAAAAATTGTATGTCGGCCGATCGCTTGGCTTAACCTTGTTGAGTGAATCCTGACTTACTTAGGTGACCAGAGATTCTACGTAAAGACGCATAAATCAGAGGGCAGAAATCTACTATAAATCTTAACGACCAATGTACCAAATTACTGTCTTTGACCTACGAAGGGAAGAGATAAATAAAAAGAAACTCAAATTTTTTGCAAAAGGTATTTTATTGTCGCCTACCTTTGGTGAGATGTTGTTTAGCTGCTTACTTTGATAACAGAGACCGACTCGTGTAAGGTTATAAACAACCAAATAAAAGATTTGGTTTAATTGAATACTATACATTGCAGTGCAATGAAAATGAAAATCTATGCAGGACAACGAAGTTCTTGACAAATCACCAGTCCAGGCTTAAGTAGAATATTTTTGGTCAGGATTGCCATATGTTTTTCACAAATAATTGAGGCCACCAGCAGAAATCCCTCTATTGTGAATGGCAAATAAAATTATAGTGTCAGAGTGTCACCACTTAGTGCAAGATAGGACCTTACAACAGGTTCAGAGAACATGTTGTCTTGGCATAGGCGGAGACTATTCTAGATATCCGTCTCATTGACACACAGATTAAGTGTGAGGCAGCCACTGCGGCTATGAGACTTAAGGCGATGGGAGAATGGATTGAGGATGGGAGCAGCTCATACAATCGCGGTATAATCGAGGCGACGATAGGAAACCTGGAAGGAAGGAAAGAGATTTCTGATCGGATACCTGAGATGAAACTTGAAGTCGAGTGCGAGGCACTGCTGCCATCGGCACAGTCTTGGATTGACGGAACCCTAGTATTGCCATCTGGAAGAGGAAGGAGTTGGCCTGGTAGTCTACATTGAGAAACCAGGGACTGAAATCTGTTTTAGACTGCCTGACCATAATACGGTCCTGCAGACGGAGATCCCGGCTACGATTTGGCGGTGAAGGCCAAAGGACTGCCGTCAATAAACTTGGTTAACCCGAAGCCTTTCGGGTCGACGCAGTCCGAGTTAAAGGAGTGGGCGATGAATGCGCATGCAACATTGTGGAACAGCGAAACGGTCGGTAGGACAGCGAAAATTCTATGGGGGGATCCAGATCGTGAGAAGACGAGGCCATTAATGAAAGGAAGTAAAAAGAAGGTCAGTATAGCTATTGGTATCATAACGGGACACATAGGACTACGAACTCACTTATGTAAAATCGTTGCGGCAAGTGATAGCATGTGTAGGGCATGCGGGGAAGATGATGAGACTTTGGAGCGCACAACAAGCCGATTACTGGCTTAGGTGTATGTCCATAGTGGCATGGGCGGATTAATATCTGCACCCTCTTTTCAACCTAACCTTGTAGAGAAATATTACACGGCTTAATACCCAAGAATTTTGACCACCATAAGTGAGGGTGAATTCAAGATGTCTTATTTTACTAAAGTTCTCGCTACGATTCAAACCTAGGCGTTTAGCGTCATAGGCAAACATGCTTACCTCTGTGCCACGGTGACCTTCTTATACATGTTGCTTAGAATTAACTCCGAGACATCAATAACGATCTACAACTACCATATGTTAGCCCAGCACAGGACAACTCAAAGGCTGTAAATTTAAGCTCCAATCTGTTTGGTGTTCTTCGTTATCATGAGAAGCTTAGCTGGGTGATAGTGAAATGTTCCATACGGAGTAGCTGCAACTGCAGTCGCGGACAATCTGCGGTATCGAGTGAAGAGTCTCTGTGAGAGACCGGGCGAATGAGTGCCTATGATGCTCGATATTACAAGGCGAGTTATTGGCGCCTTTAAACATGATGGTTCCCGCGGCGATCGGTCGTATAGATCGGAACGAGCTTGTTCTCTTATTAGAGCTTGACGATGATCATCACGTCCACATGCAAATGTAGCTACAACAACAACCGCACATATGAGGTCCACCCACTTACCCCGGCAAAAAGCACTACGACCTCAGTCACTCTTGACTGCCACTCATATTAGCCCATGTCCCGCTGGGCCAAACCGTGGTGTAGGAGAGACCTTATGTCTCTTACGCTATCAAAGGCTTTCGAAAGGTCAGCCATATCACACAATTATCCGGTTGCTCAAATTTTCTCGTTTATTTCTATTCGTTGCAACTAGTAGCTTTGTAAAGAGTCGAATGGGACATTTACTCTATCAAGAGTCTATGCTCCCAACAGCATTGTGCTCATGTGCGGACTATTGTACCATACAATATGGCTTTAGGCCTCCAACTAAATAGATGACATTTGCGGTAGGTTAAACTTCTATCTCGATTTGTTTCACTAATTGTAGAAGTTCAATGAAATCTACCCTGAATTCTTATCTTGACCTCAAAAAATTGATATTCAAATCAAAAAGCTATTTGGCAACCCCATCATATGTTTTACCACCAACTTTATTTTGGTAAATTGTGTTGTTTGTTTAGTGTTATGGCAAATAGTAAAAGTTGAAGAGCTATATTTGGCAACAATTGTAATTTATTTAAAAGCCAATGAACGAAGATGTAACGAAAATACCTTTTTTTTACACTGTCGCCCCTCTTTTAAGAAATGTGAAATTTCCACTCAGTGAAGAACTTAGTATCGCAAGTGAAAATGTATTCACTTTTTTTCACAATTTTTTTTAATGGAATTTCACTGTGAAATCTAAACTTGATACCCACCTTTAGTGTGCACTGCTTCTATCTTCTATTTATTCTTCTTAGCCGCATTGGTTGTCTTATATAAAGTTGTTTACTCATGTCGATCTTAATTTCCACTGGATTTTCGTCTGTGTCCAACTTTGTTTTCTACCCTAGTTTTGAGCCGTCACCTGACGGCAAGGCCAGACTTTCGTAAATTCTAATACTTGTACAAAATGAATTATTTTATTTCCTTTTATTGTTACAGAGACGGATAACAAACATGCCACACTGCATAATACGTTAAATGCTAGTTTTGCAGCTGCCATAAGCAACAACAACAACAACAATAATGCAGCCACAGAAGAAACAACGAGCCAAACACAACAAACAGCGGCCTCATCATCAGCTTTATGACATCATCTCTTTAAGAATATGAATAATTAGTAAGTGGAAAGGTTCCTTAATATTTTCCATAGTAACAACACATGAAAATTGATGTTACCAAACATAAACATTCTGTAAAACCCTGACAGCAAGAGAATATATAGAGGAAATATTACTCTCTTTACGATATTGTCATTCTCTATGTCGAGAATGCATATAAAAAGTTAAAGGGAGAAAGATTGGGTCTGTGCATGTCAGTTGCATTGCATTGTTGCAGTGTATGGTTATCGATATCAAGCGATAACACTTACTTTGCCTTGTGTGCTATAGGTGGTGTGTTTTATTTTAGTACTATTCAGTGCAAGTCAATGGTTCTGGATAGAACTGCAGTGCAAAGTAGTATTGAAAAGATATCGAAGTCATGCGATAACAGATAATAACAACCGATTAATCTCGATTTGACCTTTATATTGCTAAAATAAAACACAGCAAGTATTAAAATAACACAGGCCCCATGTAGTATGCCAAGGCGTTATTAAACTGGTGATTTTATTAAAGAAAACAAACAAGACATAAAACCATGAAAAACGAATTGAAACAGACTTGATTATTAAAAAAAAAAAAATAAATTAATATATGGTAGACATAAAACTATTTTTTTCCAACAAGTTTAACTAATTGTTTTAATTTGTTTTTTTTTATATAAAAATGATATGAAAATATTGTAACTGAGGTAAATAAAATTATTAATGTTTAAAAACTAAAAAATAAAATAATAAGCCACAAAAATAAATTAATGTGTTTTACATATTATACATAAAAAAGAAACACCCAAGACCTATTACAAAAAAAAAAAATACAAATTATGTATAGTTATAAAATAATAAAAATACAAGAAAAATCATTAAAAAACATTTAGGTTAAATAAATTCAATGTGATTTTAATGAAAGATATTCGATAAACCAAATAAGAAAACAAAAAGAATGTTGAATAGCAAAACCCAACAAATTTGAAAAAATCTTGAAACAAAAACATTGTAATTTAAAATGGTATTTTTTCTTCTATTTATTATGAAAACAAAAAAAAAAAACAAAAACAAAATCAACAAATAATTAAAGATTTTCAGTGGACAATTTTTTTATTTAGGATTTATTTGCCTAGTATGAAGAACTATTTTGAAAATCTTGAGCCATCTGTGATAAAAACTATGAAAAAATGAATATAATAACAATATTATAAAAAAAATGAATGAAAAAAATACGAGATTAAAACAAAAACGAATATTTTAAATAAAAAAAGAAGTTGAACAAAAAGTCACTCATTCAAAATTCAAATTCCGCAATTAAAGTAGAAACTCAAATAAAATAGGAAAACGAAAAGGTGAAAATTGATTGTAATTTTTCCATATAAAAATTTTTTAAACAATTTTTTCTGTGGAAAATTTTCTAAAGAAAATTTTTATACAGAAATTTCTAAAGAAAATTTTTATGGAGAAATGTCTATAGAAAATTTCCTATTCATAACTTAGTGTTCCTCAGTGGAGCTTGTTTGTAGTGAGTTTGGAAGAAAATAAATTGTCAGTTTCTCAGACAACTCTTGGACAGTCAAACTCATGGATATGGTTCACTATGTTACCGATGAGTTAATCTTAACCAATTATCGAAACGCGTCTACCAAAGATGTGATACGTGTCCAAATATGTCTGAGAAACTGGCATTTCTTTTCCTCAAAACTCATTTAAATCAAACTCTTTTTTGTGTTTAAAATAGAAAAATTTCTATAAAATATTTCCAAAGCAAATTTCCTATAAAAATTGTCCATAGAATATTTTTATAGAAAATTTTTATAGAAAAATTTCTATGGAAAATTTTTTATAGAACATTTTCTATAAAAATTTTCCATAGAAAATTTTCTATGGAAACTTTTTATAGAAAATTTTCTATGGAAAATTTTTTATAGAAAATTTTCTATGGAAATTTTTTTATAGAAAATTTTCTATGGAAAATTTTCCAAGAAATTTTTCTATAAAAATTTTCTATAGAAATTTTTCTATAAAAATATTCTATGAACAATTTTCTATAAAATTCTAGAAAATTTTCAATTTTTCAAGTCTTTTTTGCCTGTTAGGGCGAGATCATTAAATTTTACAATTTTTGTTTGTTTCTCTTTCGAGACGAGCTGAATGATCGAAGATGCAAATGGAAAAGGAAAGCCAAAGGTAGCAACACACACCAACCACTATGGGACGCGTTTCGTCTTTGGTTAGAAGACTTTTCAACCATATTAGGTGTGATGCCTTTATGGGCCGTGCGTTGGTATGTTGTATTTAAATCGTATTTAATTGCGAAAACGCATCTATGATACAATTACCACATTAACCAAGCTCGAACCAAAATTTTCTATAAAAATTTTCCATAGGAAATTTTCTAAAAAAAAAACAATTTTTCACCTTTTCCCATTCACACTTTTTTTAGTTCAAAACAAAGGTCATAGGAAAAAGAAACGGAAAACAAAAACAAATTTCATTTTGTTACTCTCTCTATATTTATGTGCGACGATGATTATAAATGTAAAATCCGTTTTTATATACTATATTATATATGTATATGTAGATATGTATGACTATTAGTGTATATTTAATTTAAAATGATTATTTGCCTGCCTATAATATGATTTAAAAGCAAAATTAAGTTTTGTGTAACTATGCAATTTTTAAAACAAAGTCCCTTCCTAGTATGAATAAAATAGAATAACAACAACAATAACAATAAAATACACAAACCAACAGTTAAATTGGCAAGAAAAGAAAAAAAAAACGCGAAATCCCTCTTTAAAATTAACTTTAAATAGGAATAAATGCAAATTTTTGAAATGTCAACGATCAACAACAACAATTATTAAATGAATCACTTGTCCCACACCAACACCACCCAACAATACACATACAATCTCAAATCAATTAATGTCATAATCAGCTGTTTGCAAAATATGTAACATATAAAACAAAAATAAACACTAAACAAAAACAAAAATACCTACATTTGATTTTATGGAATCAATTTGAAATAAATTTAAACCCAAAAAATAAATTGTCGTTTACTACATGGCCGACTAGAAAACCAAATCCATTTTTGCTCTCAATAAAGATGTGCAGCTCAAACATTCATTCAACGTCATTGATAGTTTAGCTTAAAAATTACTATACGAAGTTCAACCATGCAAACAAGTTAATCGCTCTCTTACTTTAATTCCTTATCTCCCTCTCTCTCTCTCTCTCTCCAAAATATGAAAAATTTTTATGCAAGTCAGTTACCGGCCGGGGCTTTTGCAATGCGTACGTGGTTTTACATCTCGAATATCTAAAGCGAAAAAAGAATGGTAAAATCGTTCGAAAAAGTTAATAAGGTATAAAATACGTTATTTGGAGTTAATTAAAGTTTATTTATTTTAAATAGTTTGTACAGAAAGTGGTATTTTAATAGAAATAAGTGAAAAATAAAATCTAACAAATTGCATTGCAATAAATGTGATTGGCTTTTTGCTACAATACGTGTTAGAAAGTGTGTGTGTGTGCGAGAGTGTTTAAGCAGCAGGTTCCATGTGTTGTTGTTGTTGGCGCTCTTATTTGCTGAGTGAGATGAAGAGAAAAGTTTGGCAATACTTATCGATAATCCGTAATCGTTGTCATCAAAATGGCTTACTTCAGCAAAAACACCAAAGAGGAATGGTTGTATCGATCAATTGTGAAAAAATGGAAAAACAGTTAGATTGGTGTTCTATCAGGTATGTGATGATAAATGACCTTTTGAAATGTATTATTATGTACCAAACTTTACATACCAAACCAAACTTGCAGTGTTTTATTTTGGTTTGGTTGTTGTCTGTTCCGTATAGACACAAAAACGGCTGAACCGATTGTGAAATTTTCACAGATGGTAGAATTTGAGTCCCCGGTGAAAATAGTGTACTAAATTGTTTGCTATCCGTAATTTGGGGCGGAGACTCCCCCATACCCCCATTTTTAAAAACGCCAGATCTCTGAAATGGGTCCACCGATTTATTCGAAATTTTGCATGCTACCTTGTGGTACCCCAAGAAACAAGAAAATTGATATAAATTTTTGGGGTCAATGGGGGACGTCCAATCCCCGAACCCATCAGAACGGACGAGTTTACCAATTGAGACAATATGGGTATCAAATTGTGTGTTTAGAGAGAGAACTTTGCATTAAAATGTGACGATAAGTGTCGGGGGTCCCCTACCCCCAAAAACACCACCCAACAGGACACTTTAACCGCTTTGGGCAATATGGGTATCAAATGAAAGGTATTTAAGAGTACAATACAAATCTGACATACAAATTTTTTTTTGATGTCTGGGGGCATTCCCCACCCTCCAAAACACCCAAGTAGTACATTTTTGCCAATTGGGACATTATGGGACTCAAATTAAAGGCATTTGTTAGTTAAATACGAATATGAGCTCAAACAAATTTGTTATTCCAAATAACAAAAATGTTTTCTTAAATAGCAGTTTTTCTCTGCTGAAATTGGGAAAACAAACATTACTGCTGTTTCAGCAAACATAGGGCTGCTGTATTAGCAAACATTTCTTATTGCTATTTCCACTAACAAAATCTTCTGTCTTTAATAACACAAGTCTCATGAAAAATAAATTTGTATGCTACTTTTAATGGTTGCCTGTTACTTGTTTTGATTATTCTAGGCATTTTTAGAAATTTTGTTGGAGTATGACTGTTAAGAAGCTACCTAATCCATCTTTTGGTATAGATTTCGAAATGTTGCTGAGCTAGCTCGCAGTTTTTGTTATTGCTCTACTTATGTGCAAATGACTGGCATGGCCTTTTGTATCTAAATTTAAAGAAAAAAGGTTATAAAAAATATACATACAGTGGTGATTATAATCATCCACTGAGGCACACATTTACATATGTGTTCTATTTTTTTCTTCTAGCATCCCCATCATAATTAAGCAGAAGTCATTTTCAGCAAACATCAGACTTTTCAGCAGTAAGCCTGCTACTCTGAAATTGCAGTTCTAATGCTGCAATAGCAGAACTACTGCTACAATAACAGCAAAATTAACTACTAAGATTCAGCAGACAGTGTGTACTATTTTCAGCAAACATTTTTCTATGAGGGTGGTATTAAAAATTGGGTCCAAGTACTTAAGAGGCCACCCCAGGACCAAATCCGCCCTAATATGAAATTTAATCGGGGGCAATATAAGATTCAAATGAAAAGTATTTGGGAGGAGAGTATGAATTTAATATTTAAAATTGGGACCAAGTACCTAGGGAGCCGTCCCAAGCCTTAAACCGCCCCAATAGTATCGCCAAAAATCAAAGTAAACCAATCGGGACAATATGGGACTCAAATGAAAGGTTTTCGGGAGTAGAATTTGATTATTGTGACAAAAATTGAATCCAAATACCTAGAGTGTAGCCGCAAAAGTACCGCCCTGGAGTAAAGTAAGAATATGATATTAATTATTAGCCGTCCCAATTCCACAACCGCCCAAAATCAAAGTGGACCGATCCGGACAATGGAGGACTCAAATCAAAGGTATTTGGAAGTACAATACGAATATGACGTGGAAATTTTAATCCATGTGCTTAGGGTGCCGCATCAAGCTCAAAACCGCACCAAAAGTACCACCCAAAATCAAAAGTGGGTCACGTCCTGCCATTCAGCAGGACATGTAGATCACGACAATAAAGAACCCAAATAATCCTTTGGGTCTTATCGTTGGGGGGACCTACCCTCTCCACCCAATAAAAACAACACCAAAATGTTATGTAGGATGGCCGAAAATATGTTGTAGTCAAATGAAAGGAAGTGTCAGAGGCAATCCATCCTACCTACTACTAATCACCTCCCCTCAAACCTGGCATGTTTGCCTACTATGGCAAAAAGCATATCCTATAATAGATATCATAGGATACGGAAACGAATTTGATATACAATTTTGAGGCCAAGTGTTTGGGGATCGTCTCACCCCAAAAGCTCCCCCTAAATCAATGGAAATTGGGATTCAAATAAAGGGAATTTGAAAGTAGAGCACGATCCTGATATTTTTTCAGAGTTATCTGAATGGTTAGCCGCCCCACCCTACATACCCCAAAAACTGGAACTATTTGTGGACCTAGTGAGTGCGCCTCAAATGGTCCATCCGCTTAGTCCAATTTTGGCATACTATTTCCAACATTTCGGCCGGTATTGTACGAATAAATACTTCAATGTTGTCTTCCAATGCGTCAATTGAAGCGGGCTTGTCCGTATACACATAAGCTTCAACATAGCCCCACAAAAAAATAGTCTAAAGGCGTTAAATCGTACGATCTAGGCGGCCAATTGACCGGTCTCGAACGTGAAATAAAATTTTCACCGATCTCGCATCTCACTTAGTCAATTTTTACGCGTGATTTGTGTCATGTGGCACCGTCTTGTCGAAACCACTGGTCATGCAAAACAAGCTGTTGCATTTTGGACAAAAAATTGGATATCATCTTACGGTAGCGCTAACCATTTAAAGTTACGTTACGATCATCTTTGAAGAAAAACGGTCCAATGATGTCACCAGCCCATAAACCGCACCAAACTGTAACTTTTTCTGGATGCATTGGTAGCTCTTGCAATGCTTCTGGCTGATCTTCACTTCAAAATCGACAATTCTGTGTATTCTGCGTATCCATTGAGGCAAAAATGAGCAAATATGAGGGCGCGATGAACTTTCTTAAAACAGTACGCACTTTGATAATAAAATTTAATAAATTGTACGTTTTTTTTGTTTGTAAGACGATTCATGGATATTTTATAGACCAAAATGAAGATGTTTGACAGTGAAACAAAACACGAAACGCACGTGAGCTGTTTAATACACTGTTGACAAAAAGTAAAATAGCTAAAAAGTCACCCTTTAGTTCCTGCCGTTGAACCATCGCCAACAATTAGCGATTGTTCATATGCGCTAAATCAGAAAAGTTTTCAAAGAAATGCTTCTCACAGCTTCTGCGGATTTTTCGTGGTTTTTGTCGGAAATTCTAGATTTTGGCATTTTTTAATGGATGACGGATTATCGCTCTTTTTCAATTAATGGACACATAAAAGAGGAGGCGTAAGCATTTCAAGTTAAATCTTTAAGATACAAATTTGGGATTTTTAAGTTTTTATGATGAAGATTAAAAGCAAGTCAACATTGATCACTAAAATCTGTTTTAATAGATCAATCATCTGTTTTGCCCATGGCTTAGTTATTTAAAGGTTGTCTCATTTGTACAACAACAAAAAAACAATATGGAGCAATCACCATCTTGCAGCTGACCAACACAAACAAAGAAATTTGTGTGCGTGTGTGTTTACGTGTTTGTGTTGGCGACACTTGTGAAGTAATTGCCTTAGCTAATCAGTCGTGTAAACTTCTCTACTAAATGGTGTCGCTCTGCGGAAACTCGGGTGTCCGCTTCATGGGCAAATTTGCATTTACTTACTGCTTTCTCACTGGTACCACAAAATCACATGGGAATGTATTCAAGTTGTTATTTTAATCGTTGGGTTTTTGTAACAGTGTACCAGACGTTATGAATAAAAATTAATGTTAAAAATTCCTATGTACCATTTTCCTAGGAAGACGAAAACCTCTAATATGGATTTTCAGGTAGCATAATTCACGAAGAAAGGACACAAACAATGAAATACGAAGGATTTTGACATGTTAATCCTTCGTATGTTTTAAGCATTTATAATAGGGTGGATATGCCAATTGTCTTATGCCATGCCGATTGTCACACGCTATGACCAGAGTTTTCCTTTAATGGTATTAGAACACGTGTTTCACAAAGCACATCCTTCAGCAGGTCATTCCAAAATGTTTTATCATTGAAAAGAAATAAGTTTCCCACGCCCATTTTCAACAATGCGTGAGAATTTTCCTAAATCTTCTTACCTTACCTTAGAAATATTATTAGGGAATCAGAAGATATAGAAGTACTCCAGGCAATAGTGAACTGACCTTTTCTTTATGGCGTGGAAAATGATGCAGAGATCTGTGTTTTCTCATTCAACTTTTTTGTTGTGAGGATTTTAAATTCTAAAAAACTATTTTCCCAGACCCCCAAAAAAAATTCTCACGCTATTTTTACCCTGTAAAAACGGCGTGAGAATTTTCTTCAGTTATCAAGAGGTTTTCCAAGTTTTGTAACAGGTTATCAGAAATTTTATATGACTTCCTTCTGTAAAACATTTCCATTTCACTAAACTAAAGGAATTTTCACTCAGTAGATTTTCATGAGGAAGCATAGCAAAGTATTTTCAGGTAAATTTTTAACACAAAAGAAGAGACATGCAGAAAATCTTAAGTAAACATTTAGTTTGGCTATACAATAGGTTGTTAAACCGAATATTATTTCATCTTAGGTTTTCCCAATCTTACAACAGGCTATTGGAAATAGTAAAGTTTTTCATGTTTTTTTTTTGTCCAGCGGACAAATATGGAAGACCCTTGATTTTATTGTTCGTTTTTCTTACAACTGATTCACAATTAGCAAAATATTGGCAAGGAAAGAATATGTAAGAAAATTCTCTGACATTTGTCAAAATCAGTGCATGAGGCCAAATCCACCCTCTTAAAACTGCGGAAAACGTACGTAGGCATATTCCAGGAAACTGTTGTTAGATCGTGTATGTGTCCTTTTTTAAAGAAATTTTTTACCTGAAAATTCTTTTTATTTTCCATAAAGATGAGTTTAAAAGCAGGTTGGCATGCTGCTTAGACATTTTAAACATTTAATTAAAAATCATGATACCCCATTAAAAAATCCTTGAAAAGAACGTGACCACTTAAACACATATCCACGTGTTTTTGTTTTTTTTTTTTACAATAACAACTACAAATTGACATGCTTCTAACCTTTTTTTATTTAAAAAAATTCTTGGAATCTGCTTCATCATGGTTTCGAAGATGGCTAACCAGGGTAACAGAAGTGGAGAAGGCTTTCCATCAGTGTTTTTAAGCAATGTTCATGGTTTTTCTTAAGAAAACGTCTGAAGCGTGAGAATTTATTGCTTCCATTGTTGAATTTTAATACTACTGGTAGGATAAGGATTTTGTCTGTTGGCTTGTTTTTGGGCTGCAATAGAATATCCAAAAATAGAAAATCCATTTTTTTCAAGAGCAACACGCCTCTCACAACTCAAAATTCCCACGCTTACCCTGTTTTTGTAAAAAAAAAATGCGTGGGAATTCTGCTGCATTAATGATGAGGTCGTCTTAATTTTGTAGCAGGATATCAGAAGTTTTAGTTAATTTCCAACAGCAACTGATATGGAACATCGACTTTAAATTTTTGACTGTTTCAGGAGACAAATATGTGATATATGAAAAAATGGAAGATCATCCATAGGCTCCTTTATTCTGATAGCTTGCCTTTTAAGAAATTTTAATTAGAGCATCCATTATTGGAACTGTTCATAAGGCGCACTTTTCCTAATGTAAAGGGTCTATAAGATATGCTTTCTTTAATGGAAAATGTCTATAGGATACGCTTCCCAATTTGGTAAGGGTCCATGGGAGACTCTTTCCCAATATTGGAATGTTCTGTATGTTACCCTTTCCATTGTGAAAAGGGTTTATAATAAATAGGGTCTATTAGATGTCCATTCCATTATAAAAGGGTTTCATAGGAAACCCTTTCCACTGTGTAAAGGGTTTATAAGATAACATTTCCATTGACAAAATGTTTTAAAAGGCACCCTTTCCATTATAAAGAGGTCCATAAGAAAATCTTTTTATTGTGGATTGTCTTAAAGATATCCTTTCGGTTATGTAAAGGTTCCATACGATACCACTTCCATTGTGGAAAGGGTCCATAAGATACTCATTTCATTGTGGAAAGGGTCTCTAAGACCTTTTCAATATGAAAAGTTAATGGAAAGGGTCTATATGATACCCTTTACTTTATGAAAAGATGGCCGTTCCTTTATGGAAAGGATCTTACAGATATCCTTTCCGTTATATGAAGGGTCCATAAGATATCATTCCCTTTGTGGAAAGGGTCCATAAGATACTCATGTCATGGGTTTTTAAGACTTCCTTTCCATTGTGATAAGGGTCTATAAGATACTCTTTGTCCATAAGGCACACTCTGTAAGATTATTTGGACATAATGGACACTGTCTATAAGATATCCTTTCCGCTATGAAAAGTGTCCATAAATTGCCATTTTCATTATGAAAAGTGTCCACAAGTTACCATTTTTAAATGGAAAGATTATTGTTTCATTGCAAAAAGGGTCAATGAGTTACCCTTTCCATTGTGAAAAGGATCTTGAAGTTATCCTTCTCGTTATGGAAAGGGTCCATACGATACCCGTTCTATTATAAAAAGGATTAGTACGATATCTATTCCACTGTGGAAATGGCGCATAAGTTACCGTTTCCATTATCGGAAAGGTCTATAAGATTGTGTTTCCATAATGTAAGGGGCCTATAAGATATACTTTCCATTCTGAAAAGAGTGCATAAGTTACCCTCTCCGTTATGACACCGTTCTCATTGTGGAAAGGGTCTATAAGATTCTAATTTTATTGTGGAAAGGGTCTATAAGATGTGCATTTCATTATGAAATGGGTTCATAAAGAACATTTTCTATTACGAAAAAGATCTTAAAGATATCCATAAGTTACCCTTTCCCATTATATAAAAGGTCAATATGATACCTTTTTCATTATAGAACGGGTCCATAAAATGCTCATTCCACCATGTCTAGGGTCTATAAGATGTCCTTTCCATTATGAAAAGGTCCATAAGATACCCTTTCCAAAATGGAAAGGATCTACATCATGAAATTAGATACTTTATCTATAAGAATGCCTTTCCTTAATGGAAACGGTTTATATGACACACATTCCATAGTAGAAACGACCCTTAAAATATTCTTTCTTAAAGTGTATGGCCGTTTCCATACTGCATACGACTAAATGACCCCTTACCATTATGGAAAGGATGACAGGACTTCTATTTTGGTGACGTTACTGTGACTGATATGAAGAGATGCGCCAGGATGTTCAACTAGATAGCTAGCTAGCTATAAGCGGGGGTTTACATTGCTCTTCAAATCCGGATTTAATGGCTCGATCTTTACCCTTTATAAAATCAGTTGACGATCCTGATCCGAATTTAATGAGCAGTGTAAACGAGGTCTATAATGAGGTATTCTTAGATTTTTAACAGGGATTCAGAAGTTTAGATACTTTCCAACGGTAATCGATAAGGAAAAATCTTTTATTTATTTCCTGCTTTAAGGAGAGACAACAAAACACTAGAAATAAAAAATTTCCCCGAGCAACAACAGGTTGGGAATGCTATTCACTGCTGAAAATTCCCATGCTAACCTTCGGTAAAAAGTTCGTGGGAATCTGCTCCAGCTATAATGAGGTGTTCTTAGATTTCTAATAGGGAATCAGTGTTTTAAATAATTTCCAAAGGTAATGGATAAAAAAATATTTTTTAAATAGTTTTCTACTTCAAGGAGAGACAACAAAAACTCGAAATAAAACATTTTCCCAGAAGAATTGTCCGCAGCTCTTAGTAAAAAAATTCTCACGCTAACCCTTTTTTAGTAAGAAAGGCGTGGGAATCTGCTCCAGTTATAACGAGTTAGCCTAAGATTTGTAATAGGGAATCAGAAATTGTAAATGCTCTCCACCAGTGATCGATGCGAAAAATCTGCTTTAAAAACGATTTCCATTTTCAGTAGAGAAACAAAAAAAAACATTTTCTCACAAGAATTTTCCGTAGGCCGATTCGAGGAGCATTGAACAAAAATTCCCACGCTCAGCCTTTTTGAGTAAAAAGCAGCGTGGGAATCTGCTCCAGTTATAAAGAGTTAGTCTAAGATTTGTAATAGGAAAACAGAAATTTTAAATGCTCTTCACCAGTGATCAATGGGAAAAATCTCCTTTAAAAACGTTTTCCATTTTCAGCAGAGACACAAAAAAACATTTTCTCACGAGAATTTTCCGTGGGAGCATTGGACTAAAATTCTCACGCTCAGCCTTTTTGAGTAAAAAGCAGCGTGGGAATCTGCTTCAATTGTCATGAGATTTTCCCAGTTTTGTATTAGGCTATCAGAAGTTTCAAATGGCTTTCAACAGACTCATCATTTTTCCCTACCATTGTTTAAGTAAGGGAAAATTTTAAGGACTCTTTGGCCTTTATAAAAATTGTCATCATTCATGGGAATCGTTTTTTGTAAACCTCATTTCAATTCCACGAGACAATAACAAAAACCTTAGAGTGAGATTTTCAGGTAGATTTTCCAACTCTCAATAGAAGCAACACACAGAAAATTTTAGGTAAACATTTGAGTTGATTGTACAGTGGATTGTTAATCCTGATTCAGTTAAACGAATGGTGCTGATTGCTTTTGAGAAAAATTGGTTTTATAATTTTTCCCTTTGTCTTTTTGGAAAAGGAATTAAGATATTATTGGGAAAGATTTGCTCTATAAGTAAAAAATACAGTAAAGCCTCCAATTAGTGGGCAACTAAGGATTGCATATCGCAGAAAACTGGCCATCTATGGATGGAAAATTAAAAAATCTAAAAAAAAATCAAAAACAGTAGATTTTCATCACTGAAACAGTTAGGAAACAATTTTGTAATTCGTATTGCAGGGAGTTCCCCTCTGAGTAAGTTTACACTAGAGGTAGGCTTCACTGTTGATCGTTTATCTGTTGCTTCGGAAAACTCAATAATTGTGTGAGATTAAAATCTAATGTTAGCAAGTAAAGGATTCATCATTAGGTATGAGAGAAAGAAAATTCCCACGCTTAATTTGCTGCAGCTCAAATTGCGTGAGAACTACGGCAAGTTTTTGTGTCATGGCTTTGCAACACATAACAGGAGAACAGAATTTTTAGAAAAATGTTTCCTCTGTAAATATCCCCTTAAAACAAGATTTTCCTAACGATGCCTACCTGTTGCATGGGAAAAATTGTAAAACAAATAAAGGAATGAAGGATTTTCCACTTCAAACAAAAACCCAGTTTTAAAGAGAACCATATGGAAAATGAAGTGTGCCATTGAATGGTGGTTGGTGGCAGGCAGACAGACTCACCAATTCAATAGACATGTCCCAGTGTCTATTGAATTGGTATTTTACACATCATGAAGCAGCGGTGGACATATAGGCAAAGATACCCTTATGAAGCATAAACAAGTAAAAAAGTGCTAAGTTAAGTCGGGACGAATCTTGGGAACCCACCACCATGGATTCTGTTAAAAATGTATACAAAATAAATTAAGTTGTAGGGCATAATTTTATTCTACAAACAAAACTTCTGTCAAGCCAGGAAAAATTAAGGCTTTAAGGAACCGAACAAGGATGATCGAGAAACCGGTTTACATGGGAGCTATATCAGGTTATATACTGATTTGGGCCGTACTCACAGTTGTTGGAATATTTCAGCTATGCAAAATTTCAGCTAAATCGGAAAAAATTGCGCCTTTTAAGTAAAATCGGCGATCGGTTACAATGGGACTATAACCTAATATAGTCTGATGATAGACTGATCTGGACTGTACTTAACACAGTTGTTAAAAGTGATAACAGAACATCACATGCAAAATTTCAGCCAAATCGGACAAACATTGCGGCTTTCAGGGGCTCAATAAATTAAATCGGTAGATCGATTTATATGGGAGCTATATCAGGTTATAGGCCGATTTGGAACGCACAATTCAGCCAAATCGGACAAACATTGCGGCTTTCAGGGGCTCAATAAATTAAATCGGAAGATCGATTTATATGGGAGCTATATCAGGTTATAGGCCGATTTGGAACGCACTTAGCACAGTTATTGGAAGTCATAGCAAAACACTACATGCAAAATTTCAGCCAAATCAGAGAAAAATTTGAGGCTTCCAGGGGCTTAAGAAGTCAAATCAAGAGATCGGTTTATATGGGAGCTCTATCAGGTTCTTGACCTATTTAGACCGTACTGGGTACAGTTTTTGGAAGTCATAGCAAAACACTACATGCAAAAATTTCAGCCAAGTCGGACAAAAAATGAGTTTCCCAGGGGCTCAATAAGTCAAATCTAGAGATCGGTTTATATGGGAGCTATATCAGGTTATAGGCCGGTTTGGAACGCACTTAGCACAGTTATTGGAAGTCATAACAGAACATTACACGCAAAATTTCAGCCAAATCGGAAAAAAATTGAGGCTTCCAGGGGCTCAAGAAGTCAAATCAAGAGATCGGTTTATATGGGAGCTGTATCAGGTTCTTGACCGATTTAGACCGTACTGGGTACAGTTTTTGGAAGTCAGCAAAACACTACATGCAAAATTTCAGCTAAATCGGACAAAAATTGAGGCTTCCAGGGGCTCCATAAGTCAAATCAAGAGATCGGTTTATATGGGAGCTATATCCAAATCTGAACCGATTTAGTCCATTTGTAATCCCCAACGACTTGTATCAATATTAAGTGTCTGTGCAAAATTTCAAGCGGCTAGCTTGAAATCGATTCTTATTTTCAACAGATTAACGGACGTACAGACGGACATGGCTAGTTGGACTTAGAATGTCGAGACTATCAAGAATACATATATTTTATGGGGTCCTAGATCAATATAATAGGGGGTGTTACAAATGGAATGACTACATTAGTATACCCCAAGAAATGTTCATTTGAAGGTAGTGGCAGTTGCCCAACAACAAAATATTGAGTATACTATGTGTCAAAATCTGTGATTTGTGCAACCCTGATGTGATATGGTTCTTAACTATTGGGTTGCCCAAAAAGTAATTGCGGATTTTTCATATAGTCGGCGTTGACAATTTTTTTCACAGCTTGTGACTCTGTAATTGCATTCTTTCTTCTGTCAGTTATCAGCTGTTACTTTTAGCTTGCTTTAGAAAAAAATGTAAAAAAAGGTATATTTGATTAAATATCATTCTAAGTTTTGTTAAAAATGCATTTACTTTCTTTTAAAAAATCCGCAATTACTTTTTGGGCAACCCAATATAATACACACACACAACCAAAACTCGTTGACAGATAGTGAACATCCCGAAAAAAATTGTACTCAGCTGTTTACAGTACACTACCTGGTAATTATGTCATGGTATACACCCATCCTATGGTTGTGTGTATGGAAATAGTAAATATGCCTTTAGAGGGTTAATATGTCGTTTACTAAGTGTGGACACAAACCACAGGGTGTTATTGTCATTGCAGAAAACTTTTACTTCAAAAAATTTCTGTCGAAACACCCAGTGTATGCCTTTAGTAGTAGGAGAGAAATGTAGATGGAGTATAATAACCGCAAAATACACATTTTTGAATTTGAAAATTTAAGTATAATAGTTGAAGTAAGTTATAAAGATAAGCAGCCAGACATATTTTCCATGGAGGGCTGTACTCTAGTACAGTAGCAAATATTAAAAAAAAACAAAATCCTTTAATTCTTATAGCTCTACATTTCTATATATTTTTTGAGCTTTATTTTCCTCATTTTTATAGAATTTTAAATGTTTTAAACATTTCCATACTTCTCTACTCTCATCTTACTTAACACAATAATCCTTTCGTTGTTGCCGTATAACCGCTTCCAATTTGAGGCAACGTTCTCGCAGTCCACCATTTTCCTTTTGCAATATATCAATGGTGGCATCCTTCTTTTCAATGGCTTGTTGGACTCTGAAATTTGTTGAAGTGTAAGTTCACATTGTGCGCCTTTAGGGTCTAGAGATAAATACAAACCTTTTGTGTATCTTTTGTATCTCTTCATCTCTCTCCAGTTTTAGGGCTTGAACTTCATTTTGAATCTCATTGCGAAGATTCTCGCGTAATTGATCACGTTCCATAAGAAATTCAGAACACATCTGGAAGTTGAACAAAGAAAAAAAAATTGAATTAAAAAATCCAAAAAATTATATTTTTAGATTATGATGAAGACTTAATTTGAAGTATTTAAAAACAAAATTTGACAACAACCAGTAAGGAAAGGCAAAAGTTGGGCGGAGCCGACTATTTAATACCCTGCACCTACCCTACAATTACAAATTCGAACAATAGATATATTGGGTTGCCCAAAAAGTAATTGCGGATTTTTCATATAGTCGGCGTTGACAAATTTTTTCACAGCTTGTGACTCTGTAATTGCATTCTTTCTTCTGTCAGTTATCAGCTGTTACTTTTAGCTTGCTTTAGAAAAAAAGTGTAAAAAAAGTATATTTGATTAAAGTTCATTCTAAGTTTTATTAAAAATGCATTTACTTTCTTTTAAAAAATCCTTTTCGTTGACATCTGAACTTCCGCATATCTGGTGATGTGCATTAGCATCACTTTCTACAATGAGACTTTTCTTCCCTACAGAAGCGGCTTCAATCATCATCTTAACGTTTGAAGGCGGCATCTTTGAATCGTGTGCCATATATGGGGAAGCCAGCCAGATGAGACTTGTTTATTACAAGACTGGCTACTACTTAATCTTCAGTGCTTAGCGGCGAAAGAAGAAAAACATTTGGACTACTCTTTGCAAGAATACAGGCTCTGTGTCTCTCATTCCTCGTACCCTTGAGAAGTTTAAATTCAGGAATTCTTAGTCCACGAATCATTCCTCCACACACTCATGGTTCCTGGATAAGAACCACGTCAAATCCCCCTGCCATCAGGAGGAGCTTTAGTGCTGCCGAAGCGGCCTTACAATGGTGGAGTTTTATCTGTAGAAACCGGACCATAGTCAGGATTCAGAACTTTGACCACTGTTGTGTTAGTCTCGTCTTCTGATTCCAGCAGGAGTTCATCCTCACAAAATTCGTTAGAACTTGCCATGGTGAGCTTCCGTACGCATCCAGGGGCGGGTGAGAAAGTTGTGAAACCACTCTTCCTCAGGACACTGGACACTTGCGGTGTGGACGATTTCTCCTTAGGTGCTTCACTAACTGCTGCTATCAACGCACTTTCTGCCTAGTCATCCAAGTATTGATTCATTGCCCTAGTCATCCAAGTATCGATTCAGGATCTTAAGGGGACCCTTGGTATCCAGGCATGCACCATTGGTCGATATCTTTGAGAAGATTGTTTGTTTGGTTTTTTTAGCTATACAAAATTGCCGACTTTACTTCTATATACTTCTTATGGATGTAGGTCGTTGGCCGTTACAAAATATTACACTAAACAATTTTAAAATACTTAAAAATTGTTTCGTACTACACTCAACCAAATTTGTTATTCAAAACAGCAACAAATGTTTGCTAAAACAGCAGTTTTTGTCTGCTGAAAGTGGGAAAGCAGACATTAATGCTGTTTCAGCAAACATAGGGCTGATGTATTAGCAAACATTTCTTGCTGCTATTTCAACTAACAAATCGGCTGTGTTGAGTTCACAAGAACTTAAATCGGGAGATCGGTATATATATATGACAGTTATATCCAAATATAGACCGATCTGAACTTTATTGAACACGAATTTCGAACGGCCTTACACAGTCGACTGAGTAAAATTTCGTCGAAATCGAGTGATAGACGTGATTTTATTGTTCCAAGAACTTAAATAGGGAGAGCGATAAGTATAACAGCAAAGTTAAAATATAGCACGTTCCTCACCTTACTCGGTACGAATGTCAAAGGGACTAATAGATCTCACCGGTTAATAAATTCACCTTTTATGGGCCCAAATCCTTAAATCAAGAGATCAGTAGCAACATGCAAATTTAGGACTGATCTGGGCCAAATTAAACAGGGATGTCGAGAGTCCTTACATAACTTACAAATTCAAAATTTAAGTGAAATCGGACAATTAATGCATCAATTATAGGCCTTAAATCGAGAGATCGGACTATATAACATCTATATCTAAATCTGGACCGAACTGGGACATATTGAACAAGGATTTCGAGAAGCTTAACACAGCTCTCTGTTCGAAATTTTACCGAAATTGTTAAATTAATGTGACCTAAATGGGCCTAAGACCTTAAATCGGCAGATCGGCATATATGGGAGCTATGTCAAGATATAGTCTGACATAGCCCATCTTGGAACTTAAACTGCCCAAGAACAAAAAAAAGAATCAGTGCAAAGTTTCAGCACGGAAATGGATATTTCGATGTGTTGCAAACGTCCTTCGGTGGTGGGTACAAAAATGGTTTTCTGACCCGGCCGAAATTGTCGTTACTTTTAGAATATCCCTAAATAAATTGAAAGTGTTTGAGAGCAATCTCCCTTGTCTGTGACTCCTTATGTCTATAAATGGTTTCTACTTACCTTCTTACTGTGTTCAAACTCAATTTGCAATTGTTTTATTTCCGCTTGGAAATTACGATTTTGGGCATCAGATTCGGCCAGTTTTGAGCGAGTGGCATTATATTTATCTCTCATTGATTTCTCGACAGTTTCTAGCTCCTGCAAATCCTTTTCGTATTTCTCACGCAAACGACTACAAACGAGAGATAAAAGGTTTTATCAGCAATTGCTTAGGGCCCTAAGTGCAACTTTTGCACTCTCTCATAATGCAATGTTGGATGCAATCGTACTGCTCATCTTGTGCAGTTTTCACTGCACTTGAGTGGACACTCTTAGTCCCTAAGCTATGTTTCCTACCTTATTTTGTTTTCAAACTCCTCATTATTCTTCAAAGCTTCCGCATCCATTCTCTGTACTATGGCATCGATTTGACGATCCCTCTCCGCACGATAATGTTGACGTATGGCATTCTCTTTTTCCACTTGTTGAGATTTGCAATTGTTTTCGTATTCCTTTTTCCAAATCTCAAAGTCAGCTTCATACTGTTTCTCTATGCTGTTGATGCGATTCAGGAATTTCTCTTCCTGCTTGGACATTTTCTCATGCAGTTCGGTAACAGTTTGTCCCAATTCAGTTTCTTTTTCGCGTTGCCACTCCGAACGTTTGGTTTGTAGTTCCACGTCTTTGGCTTTTAATTCGTTTTGCAAGCGTTCTTTTTCACTACTAAAATCTTCGCTAAGCTTTTGTTTTTGCTCATCAAAAGCTTGGCGTTCCTCTTCCAATTGGCGTTCGAATCTGTGAGAATGAATGAAAAATGAATTTTTGAAATGCATAACAGTTTCTTTTTTTGTTATACCTCTCTCTTATGGCATTTCTCTCCTTGCTTATAATGGACTCACGATCTTGGGCACATGATTCTCTTATGCTGCTCTCAATTTGCTCATGCTTTAAGCGGGCATCTTCCAAAGCATCCAACAGCTGTTGCTGATGGGCTCTCTTCAATTCGGTAATTTGTTGCTGATGATTGCAGTTCATTTTGTTGATTTCTGCCTCCAAGCCTTTAACAGTTAATTCCTAAATTTTTGTAGTCAATTTTTTGTATAGTGCATTTTTTGGACAGAAAAATGGTTAATTTACCTTAATTTTCTTGGTATTCTCTCGCACCCAACGCTCTCTTCGAATTTTCTCCCCGGCCAAGGTGGTCTCTTTGACGCGAGTCACTTCTGTCTCCAATTTGTGTTCCCAAGCTTGATTTTGACTCTCCAAACGGCGAGTCAAAGCAGCTACTTTCTCACAAAGCGAACCTTTGTCTTTGAGTAGCTGATGAGAATGGGAATAAACCCTTAAAACATTTGGTACTCTCTTTAACTTCTCTCACTAACTCACCTGTTCTATAAATCCTTGATGCCTCTTCACTATGGTCTCATAGTGTTTCTTTTGTTCCTTCATTCGATTGGCAGCATTGGCTTTTTCTGCCCTTATAGTTTTTTGCTTTTCGGTACGTACCTTCATCACATGCTCTTTGGAGAGATGTACAGCATTGGCCAACTCATTAGCTCTCAAGCTGAGAGCAATGATTCTGCGTGCAAGCTGATGATTGGGAAGCATTAACAAATCGGAAAGTCTAAGGAAAAGTGAATTTAAAATATTTTTTTTTTTGGTTTGGCAAAGCAAACATTTACTTGGGCACATCTTCAGCTATATCCGGTTCCACTACAAACTCAACTTCCGTTCTATTGGTGTCAGGCATAGAGCGTCGGGTCTCCAGCAAAGTCTTCTCACAGCTATCCTCTACATTATCCAAGTAACTTAAAATGTCCCTAAACTTATCTGGGGATTTTGGGGGCACGACGGAGGACTCTCCTGTTGGATGGGGAGTTCCAATGCTGGGAGTGCTGCTTATTTTAAGATCCATTTCGGAATTCATGCGTTCGGCGAAGTTGTCTGGAAAAGACGAAAATAAAATCAATCAAATTCGTTGGAAAACATTTTGGGACCAAATTTTTTATAGAAAAATTTTTGGACCAAATTTTTTATAGAAAAAATTTCAAAACCAAATTTTTTATAGAAAAAATTTCAAGACCAAATTTTTTATAGAAAAAATTTCAAGACCAAATTTTTTATAGAAAAAATTTTGGGACCAAATTTTTTATAGAAAAAATTTTGGGACCAAATTTTTTATAGAAAAAATTTTGGGACCAAATTTTTATAGAAAAAATTTTGGGACCAAATTTTTTATAGAAAAAATTTTGGGACCAAATTTTTTATAGAAAAAATTTTGGGACCAAATTTTTATAGAAAAAATTTTGGGACCAAATTTTTTATAGAAAAAATTTTGGGACAAAATTTTTTATAGAAAAAATTTTGGGACAAAATTTTTTATAGAAAAAATTTTGGGACAAAATTTTTTATAGAAAAAATTTTGGGACAAAATTTTTTATAGAAAAAATTTTGGGACCAAATTTTTTATAGAAAAAATTTTGGGACCAAATTTTTTATAGAAAAAATTTTGGAACCAAATTTTTTATAGAAAAAATTTTGGGACCAAATTTTTTATAGAAAAAATTTTGGGACCAAATTTTTTATAGAAAAAATTTTGGGACCAAATTTTTTATAGAAAAAATTTCAAGACCAAATTTTTTATAGAAAAAATTTCAAGACCAAATTTTTTATAGAAAAAATTTCAAGACCAAATTTTTTATAGAAAAAATTTCAAGACCAAATTTTTTATAGAAAAAATTTCAAGACCAAATTTTTTATAGAAAAAATTTCAAGACCAAATTTTTTATAGAAAAAATTTCAAGACCAAATTTTTTATAGAAAAAATTTCAAGACCAAATTTTTTATAGAAAAAATTTCAAGACCAAATTTTTTATAGAAAAAATTTCAAGACCAAATTTTTTATAGAAAAAATTTCAAAACCAAATTTTTTATAGAAAAACTTTCAAGACCAAATTTTTTATAGCAAACATTTTGGGACCAAATTTTTTATAGAAAAAATTTTGGGACCTAATTTTATAGAATAATCTTTTCGCTGCCAACAAAAAATTTTTCAAACTTACCCTTCTTCTTATCCTCCTCAATCTCTTTGATCACCGAAACAATTTCATCATAGGTGGAATCATCCTGCGACTGATCCAAAGATCTGGGTGAATTTTTATCGTCCTCCTCGTCGCCATCCAAAGCCGACATGGCATCCAAAGTTTCGCGAGTAAATTTCTCAAAAGAATCATCGAGAGAACCATGTTTGGTTAGAGTAGACTTTGAGCGATGATGGCTCTCCTCATGCATGGACATCCAGGAATCGATTTTGTCTAGATTGAACTCATGAAGATTGGAATCTTCGCGTAAATTACCAAAACTCTTGGCCTTTTTGATGTTATTCTGGGTCAAAGGGGCTATGGAGGTTTTTGGGGGTTTGGTTTTGGCATTAAGCGAGTTATGCGAAGACATAGAGGAGGTGATGGTGGTGGTGGTGGTCGAGGAGCCTGAGGCTGGCAGTTTCTTTTGTTCAGCCTCTGAGGTCTTATTGTTCTCTTTCTTTTTGATGATGGAGGCGGTGGAAGCGGCTACTTTCAGGTAGTTGTTGATCACTGTTTCGGTGGTGCTTTTCTTGCCTGCCCCACTGGTTGATGATTCCAATTTGTTGTCCATTTTCAGAAAATCCTTTTTGCCCACCTCACTTTTATAGGTGTTGATGACATTATTCTTCTCGGCTATATTATTGGGTTTATCCAAAGGCTCAGAAGAAGCATGGGAAGGATTGGAATATTTGGAAAGATACGAGGGCAATTCGAAGTTGTTTAAAGTGGAGGCATGACTTTTTGATTTGCCTTCGTCTAGAAGATTTTTTACCACCGAATTTTCCAATTGCTCGCCCACAGCATTTTTATAATCCCTTATTACCTGGGACTCCTCGGGTTCTTTGAGATCTCTGGAGATTTTATGGCTGGGAGAAGAGCTGGGCTTGTCCATAGTCGTGGAGCTCTTTGAAGGTCCAATTTCAGTTTCTGCTCCTATATTTGAGGGTTTCTTAAGGGTATCGGCATAAAATTTACAATTGGGCAAATTGCAATAACACTTGGGACTTGAGGGATCCTGCAGGCTACTGGATGATGATGATCGGGTGCTGCAGGAACAATTTTCCGAAGGACATTTGGGATATTCAAAGGTTTCAGCTACAATTTCTTCACCATTGGCTGTGGAACCAAAATGCACTGATTTTTTCAAATTTAAGGAGCAGAGATCTTTGTCCAGCTGGCTGGTATCAGCAGGCTTTGTTTTAAAGTTATAGTCCTCAGGTTTGACAGGACCAGGAGCCGATATACTTTCAGTTTGAGATTTTAATGAGGGATTTTCATAGAATGAGGGATGTGCTGGATTATCATAATCACTGGAGTCCTGGTCACTCACCACTTCGGTGGAGGGCTTGGAGAAGGATACCCTGCCGGGAAGATCAGGCTTCTCAGCCTTAAGGCTGGCAATTAAGGCCTGGGCACTTAAGGAGGCGGAGGAGGAGGAAGTATGTTGATAGCTATAACTTTCCTTGGTGGTCACTTGTCCTGTCCTGCTCGTGTGCTGCATAGAGGAGGCAGAAGTCACCTTTCGCGTAGGTTGTCGCAAGGTTGTCATAAACTTTTCGTTGTTAAGGGGTTTGTGCAGACTGGTGTAACTGTTGGAGCGCCTATAGGAACTTAACTCCGATTGGTTATCGCGGCTGGAGGAGGCATCACCATCGCTGTGCACCGTGGGCGTAGAATCCCTGCAAAGCCAAGGCCTTTTGATGGGCTCTTCAAGCAGAAGCTTCAGCAGACTGGAGGAGGACACCGATTGGAATTTGTTGAGTTTCCTCTTGCCTAGATTCAAATGGGAAAATTCCGAATCGGTGGTGGTGCTAAACGAGCCACAAGGACTTTGAAAATTGCGGCCAAATTTTGGATCTGCCGATTGAGGTCTCAGCGAAAAGGGCGATGTTTGATGGCGCCTATCAAAATAGCTGGCCGACCTGGGGCGTAGATTGGCCGAGCTGCGTACTGAGGATTTCCAAAGATTGCTTTGGGAGGAGAACTTGGGTTTGGGTTTTTGTCGCGTCGCCAAATTTATCTGCAACAAATAGTGAAAGTCTACAAAATTGTGCATGTAGAGAAGGGCTCTGGAAGGAGTTTGAAGACTTACCTGAGATCCCCGAAGACTTAAATCCATACTAGGCTTATCTTTTGTGTGGAACTTTAACATAGACAGACTTCATTTATTGGCAATTTTTCTTCTATCCTCCACAATTTTTGACATTTCTTCCATTTTTTTACAAAATATGAAAATTTGTTTTTTTTTCTCAAATAATTTGCCTTGTCCTACTTTGTTTTTCAATAATCCTTTATATTTTACTTTGGCTTTCTTCTTTAACGGCGACACCACCTTTACGTCCATACGCTTGGACTTACTTTGAGGTTTTGTCTTGGCCATATGCCACGAATTTCCTTTGACATGGCGTCACCAGGGCAATAATGCTATTGATTTGTAAGGACCTCACTCACCCCTTTGTCCCGTGACATTGTCGTTGAGTGTGGCCGGCCGTCCGTGCGGCGTGTGTTAATGGTCAAGCAAGGTGCATTTCTGGGGGAGAGTTTGTTCGTGCCACCCTTCATTGTGATAGTAAAAGGCATGTGGCTAAGATGTTTTTGAAGTTTGTTGAAGGTCCAAGTGTGGGCTACCCTTTTGTGTTGCCCAAAAAAGACTCTAAAAGTTGCATAGTGTGGTGTTCCTGTTTGTTATGTTGCCAAGTTGGTTGTTTACAAACATCAGCGCACTTCTTTGAGACGACAGGTGTTTTTTGGAATGAAGGCTAGATTCACAAAAAGAGAAATAAAATAAGAGCATTTTATGTTATTGACAGTATAAACAATGTGCCGACTAGAAAGAGAACGGAAGAGTTAAAGAGAAAGTGTTGTAACGAATTGCAAGCCAAGTCCTTTTACGAACAGTTTAATAAACTTGCACCATGGCCTGAGAGCGATAAGTTTGTTTTTTTAATTTTTTTCCTAAAAAATTGGAACCGAAAATTTTCTAAAAAAAAGGTTCTGGAATCTATTAAAATTGCTAGGAAATTTATAGAAAATTTAGCAACATTTTTTCTATAAATACCGAGGAAAAAATTTTTTCATAAAAAATTTTGTTGCAAATTTTTTCTATAAAAAATTTGGCCCCGAAATTTTTTCTATAAAAAATTTGGCCCCGAAATTTTTTCTATAAAAAATTTGGCCCCGAAATTTTTTCTATAAAAAATTTGGCCCCGAAATTTTTTCTATAAAAAATTTGGCCCCGAAATTTTTTCTATAAAAAATTTGGCCCCGAAATTTTTTCTATAAAAAATTTGGCCCCGAAATTTTTTCTATAAAAAATTTGGCCCCGAAATTTTTTCTATAAAAAATTTGGCCCCGAAATTTTTTCTATAAAAAATTTGGCCCCGAAATTTTTTCTATAAAAAATTTGGCCCCGAAATTTTTTCTATAAAAAATTTGGCCCCGAAATTTTTTCTATAAAAAATTTGGCCCCGAAATTTTTTCTATAAAAAATTTGGCCCCGAAATTTTTTCTATAAAAAATTTGGCCCCGAAATTTTTTCTATAAAAAATTTGGCCCCGAAATTTTTTCTATAAAAAATTTGGCCCCGAAATTTTTTCTATAAAAAATTTGGCCCCGAAATTTTTTCTATAAAAAATTTGGCCCCGAAATTTTTTCTATAAAAAATTTGGCCCCGAAATTTTTTCTATAAAAAATTTGGCCCCGAAATTTTTTCTATAAAAAATTTGGCCCCGAAATTTTTTCTATAAAATATTGGGCCGCGAAATTGCCTATAAAAAATTTGACACCGAAATTTTTCTATAAAACTTTTTGTCTGAAATCTGCCTGTTCACGAGGAAGACGAAAGAGTGCCAATTTGACGCACCACGTTTCCTTAATAGAACGATTTCGATATCTGACAAAGTCATATACTTAGGAATGATTTGTCAGATATCGAAATCGTTCTATTGAGTCCACTAGACATAGATTGGAGACTATTCTAGATATCCGACACATAGACATACAGATTAAGTGTATAGGAGCAGGTCATACCATCGCGGTATACTCGAGGAATGGAAGAGGTGTCGATTACTTGAGTGTGAGGCACTGCTGCCAGCGTCACAGTCTTGGATAGACGGAACTCTGGTATTGCCATCTGTGAGATCATGCTACACAGATAGATAGAGTGGACCTGGGCAGAGTGGGGGTCTGCATTGAAAACCCTGCGACTGATATCTGTTTTCGACTATCTGACCATAATACGATCCAGCAGGCGGAGATCCGGGCGATCACGGAATGCGAAAGGTGGTGTAGCGAAATTTTTTCTATAAAAAATTTTTTTGCAAAATTTATATTGTCATTTTGTTCAAAAAATTTTCTTAACACATTTTGTTTCGAAATTTTTCTATAAAAAATTTGGTGGCCAAATATTTTCTTTAAAAAATTTGATCGCATAATTTTTAATATAAAAAATTAGATCGCAAAATTTTTTCCACAAAAATTGGCACCGATATTTGTTCGGTCAAAATTTGGTTGCGAAATTTTTTCTATAAAAAATTTTGGCTCATAAAAGGTGAATTTATAAAGTGATTTCGCTGCAATTAGGCACAATGAGTTGTGTTAGGCCCCCCGACACGTACCGAGTATGTATATTTCGATAAAACTGCAATAATTAATTTAATTATTATCTTAACTTAAGGTCCTGGACCCATAACAAGCGTATTTATCGTCTGATTAGCTGAAATTTGGTTTAGCGAGTTGTATTAGGCTCCTTAACATCCCTTTTCCATACGGCCGAGATCGGTCCACATTTGGATGTAGCTGCCATATATACCGATCTAAGTTTTTGGTCCATAAAAAGTGAACCGATTTCGCTGAAATTTAGCACAATGAGTTCTGTTAAACCCTTCTACATTCGTACCGACTATGGTCAAGATACCGATCTCCCCATTTAATTTCTTGGGACAATAAAAGCAAGTTTATAACTCGATTTCCCTGAAATTCGATACAGTGGGCTGTGTTACGCGAGGACGTCGATTGTGAATATTTTTACGGACAGTAAACGGGCCATCAGGGCAATGTTGGTTGTCGGTAAGGTCACGAACAGTCTTGGAGTGTAGAAGGAGATTAACGCCTTCTCTGAGAATAGCACGATCCGCATCGTTTGGGTGCCGGGCCCTAGCGGAGTAAGGGGAAATGAGAAAGCATAATCAATATAATATATAAATAATTTGGTAGCGAAATTTTTTCTGCAAAATCTTTGGTCGCGAAATTTTTTCTACAAAAATTTGGTCCCGAAACTTTTTTCTATAAAAAATTACTCAGCAAAAGTTTCTCTATCAAAAATTAAGTAACGAAATTTTTCCTAAATATTAGGTATCGACATTTTTTCTACAAAAATTTGGTGGCGAAATTTTTTCCATAAAAAAATTAGACAGCGAAATTTTCTTTTTCAAAATTTCAGTAAAATTTTTTTTTTCTCAAATATTTCGTATTGAATTTTTTTCCATTCAAAAGATGGTTTCGAAATTTTTCATTAGGTACTCTTTAGCTACGTAAACTCTTGTTTGTTTGGTGTTCTAGTTCTGTTGCCCTGTTACAAGATCGTTGGATTTTCCCAAGGAAAATAAAAAGTTCTCACGCCGTCCATGAATTTCACTTCAACCAAAAAATGGTGTGCCCTACAGTTTCATTTGTTCTGCCTTTTTCATTCAACATTCTAAAATTCTATTTCCGGTTTACCGGTTTAATAACACATTCGCACAATATGCAGCACAGATGTTAAGTGCTATTTCCCTTAATATGTGAGCACACTTTTCAAAAGTATGCCATTGAGCGAACGCATGCGCACAATAGGCATGAAAAATAGAATTTCCGCAACAGGTTTTTATCCAGAAATATTGTTTTAAAGTGTAATTTTAAGAATTAGTGAATGGGAAACCCATAAACCGGAAACAGCAAGTCTCTCCGATAGTTTTCTTCAAAATTTTGTAACGTCTTTTTTGGAATTGTGGGAAAATATTTCGAAATTTTAAAACCAGTTTTAATGTTCTACCAGGCTAACAGAGAAAATGGCAGAAAATTAAAAAACTAAAAAGTAAAGGTTTTTACTTTCTGTTGTTGTTGTTGTTACATTTGTAACGTTCGTTCTCACACATTTCCGGCTTAAAATGATCATTCCATGTGGGCAAAGCATATGAAAGGTGACAGATGGTATGTCCGTTACGACCGACAGCACACTTTACTCTGTAAACGTTCTTAAAAAACACAAACGCTTAAAAAAACAAAACACAGATTCCCTCAAGCAGGTGCTATGTATGATTTTTGGCCCTTTCTAAAAACGGAAGTAAATGTGTCGTGACCTATGAACTGTGGTGTTTTCTTTTTTGGGAAAAACTGCTGTTCGTGGCTTCAGTGTGGGAAAATTTTTCGAAATGATGAAACCAGTTTTTCAATTACACTGGGTTGGCAGAAAAAACTAAAAGCATCAAAAGAAATTTTATTTACAGAAAGAAACATATGACAAGATCGAGAGAAGATATGACTCGAAAATGGGCTAATGCTACCAATTTCGTAAACAAAAACTTTTGGTACCAATTTTGCATCAAAAAATTTTGCAACCGATGTATACAGAAAAAATTTCGCGACCAAATTTTTTATACAAAAAATTTCGCGAACAAATTTTTTAAACAACAAATTTTGCGACCAAATTTTTTATAGAAAAAATTTTGGGACCAAATTTTTTATAAAGGGTGATTTTTTTGAGGTTAGGATTTTCATGCATTAGTATTTGACAGATCACGTGGGATTTCAGACATGGTGTCAAAGAGAAAGATGCTCAGTATGCTTTGACATTTCATCATGAATAGACTTACTAACGAGCAACGCTTGCAAATCATTGAATTTTATTACCAAAATCAGTGTTCGGTTCGAAATGTGTTCATTCACCGTAACGTTGCGTCCAACAGCATCTTTGAAAAAATACGGTCCAATGATTCCACCAGCGTACAAACCACACCAAACAGTGCATTTTTCGGGATGCATGGGCAGTTCTTGAACGGCTTCTGGTTGCTCTTCACTCCAAATGCGGCAATTTTGCTTATTTACGTAGCCATTCAACCAGAAATGAGCCTCATCGCTGAACAAAATTTGTCAAAATTTGAACACATTTCGAACCGAACACTGATTTTGGTAATAAAATTCAATGATTTGCAAGCGTTGCTCGTTAGTAAGTCTATTCATGATGAAATGTCAAAGCATACTGAGCATCTTTCTCTTTGACACCATGTCTGAAATCCCACGTGATCTGTCAAATACTAATGCATGAAAATCCTAACCTCAAAAAAATCACCCTTTAGAAAAAATTTCGCGACCAAATTTTTTATAGAAAAAATTTCGCGACCAAATTTTTTTATAAATTTTTTATAGAAAAAATTTCAAGACCAAATATTTTATAAAAAAAATTTCAAGACCAAATTTTTTATAGAAAAAATTTTGCGACCAAATTTTTTATAGAAAAAATTTCGCGACCAAATTTTTTATAGAAAAAATTTCGCGACCAAATTTTTTATAGAAAAAATTTCGCGACCAAATTTTTTATAGAAAAAATTTCGCGACCAAATTTTTTATAGAAAAAATTTCGCGACCAAATTTTTTATAGAAAAAATTTCGGGGCCAAATTTTTTATAGAAAAAATTTCGCGACCAAATTTTTTATAGAAAAAAATTTGCGACCAATTTTTTTATAGAAAAAATTTTGCGACCAATTTTTTTATAGACAAAATTTCGCTACCAAATTTTTTATAGAAAAAATATCGCGACCAAATTTTTTATAAAAAAAATTTCGCGACCAAATTTTTTATAAAAAAAATTTCGCGAGCAAATTTTTTTAAGAAAAAATTTCGCACCAAATTTTTTATAGAAAAAATTTCAAGACCAAATTTTTTATAGAAAAAATTTCAAGACCAAATTTTTTATAGAAAAAATTTCAAGACCAAATTTTTTATAGAAAAAATTTCAAGACCAAATTTTTTAATAGAAAAAATTTCAAGACCAAATTTTTTATAGAAAAAAATTTCGCGACCAAATTTTTTATAGAAAAAATTTCAAGACCAATTTTTTATAGAAAAAATTCCAAAAAACAAATTTTTTAGAAAAAATGCTAACCTAAATCCTGTCATGCAAAATGTCAGCCAAATCGGGTAAGAATTGCACCCTCTAGTGGCCCAAGAAGTCAAGATCCAAGGTCGGTTCATATGGCCCATTTACAATCCCAACCGACCTACACTAACAAGAAATATTTGTGCAAATTTTCAAGCGGCTAGCTTTACTCCTTCGAAAGTTAGCGTGATTTCGACAGACAGACGGACGGACGGGCATCGGATAGATCGACTTAAAATGTCATGGCGATCAAGAATATATTCATGGGGTCTTAGACGATTATTTCGAGGAGTTACAAACAGAATGGCGAAATTAGTATACCCCCATCCTAAGGTGGAGGTTATAAAAATAAAGATATTGAGCTGAAACTTTGCACAGATTGGGTTTTCTTGTCCATAGGCAGGCTAAGCTCGAAGATGGGCGATATCGGACTATATCTTGATATAGCCCCCATATAGAACGATCTGCCGATTGAAGGTCTTAGGCCTACAACAGCTACATTTATTATCCGATTTTGCTGAAATTTGAGACAGTGGGTTGTGCTCGACATCCTTCTTCAGTTTGGCCCAGATCTATCCAGATTTGGATATAGCTGTCATAGACCGATGTCTCGATTTAAGGTCTTAGGCCCATAAAAGGCGCATTTATTGTCCGATTTCGCCGAAATTTTGGTCAGTAAGATGTGTTAGGTCCTACGACATCTTTTTTACAATTTGGCCCACATCGGTCCAGATTTAGATATAGCTGCCGATTCTTGATTTGAAGTCTATAAAAGCCTATAAAAGCCTATAAAATGCGTATTTATTGTCCGATGTAGCCAAAAGTTGGAACAGTGAGTTAAGTTAGGCCCTTCGACATCTTTCTGCAATATGGCACAGATCGGTTCAGATTTGGATATAACTGCCATATAGACCGATCTCTCGATTTAATATTTTAGGCCCATTAAAGGTGCATTTATTGTCCGATGTCGCGAAAATTTATGTCAGTGAGTTGTGTTAGGCCCCTTAATATTCTTCTTCAATATGGCTCAAATCGGTCCAGATTTGGATATAGTTGCCATAAGACCGATCTCTCGATTTAAGTTCTTGGGGTAATAAAAGACGCATTTATTGTCCAGTTTCGTCGAAATTTGGGACAGTGAGTTGTGTTAGGCCCTTTAAAATTCTTCTTCAATATGGCTTTGGATATAGCTGTCATATAGAATGATCTCTCGATTTAAGTTCTTGGCGCAATAAAAGGCGCATTTATTATCCGATTTCGCTGAAATTTGACACAGTGACTTTTATTAAGCTTTTCGATATATGTTTCCTATATGGGTCAAATCGGTCTATATTTGGATATGGCTGCCATATAGACCGGTCTCTCGATTTCAGGTATTTGGCCCATATACGACGCATTTAATGTCCGATTTCGATGAAATTTCTGACAGTGAGTTGTGTTACGCCCTTCGATATGCTATTTCAATTTGATCCAGATCGGTCCAGATTTGGATATAGCTGCCATATAGTTCGATCTCTCGATTTAAGGTTTTGGCCGAATAAAAGGCACATTTTTCGTCCGATTTCGTTGAAATTTGATTTGTGTTAGGCTTTTCGACATCCGTGTCCTATATGTTTCTGATCGGTCTATATTTGGATATTGCAAATTGCAAATTTTGCCCATGAACATTCCTCTAAGGAACAGGGGCAAACTTCTTACATATTAATGAGTGCAGTCCGATTCATATTTAAGCTCAATGATAAGGGGCCTCCTTTTTATAGCCGAGTCCGAATGGCGTGCCGCTGTGCGACACCTCTTTTGGAGAGAAGTTTTACATGGCGTAGTTCCTCACAAATGTTGCCAGCATTAGGAGGGGAAAACCACCGCTGAAAATTTTTCCTGATGATCTCGCCAGGATTCGAACCCAGACGTTTAGCGTCATAGGCGGATATGCTAACCTCTGAGCTACGGTGGCCACCCTATATTTGGATATAACACTCACTTAGACCACTCAATATCCGCGTCGAATTTGATCCAAATCGGACCATATTTCGATAAAGCTGCATTGGGTGCATAAATTCTATTCGGTTGGCCAAAAAGTAATTGCGGATTTTTCATATAGTCGGCGTTGACAATTTTTTTCACAGCTTGTGACTCTGTAGTTGCATTCTTTCTTCTGTCATTTATCAGCTGTTACTTTTAGCTTGCTTTAGAAAAAAAGTGTAAAAAAAGTTTATTTGATTAAAGTTCATTCTAAGTTTTATTAAAAATGCATTTACTTTCTTTTAAAAAATCCGCAATTGCTTTTTGGGCAACCCAATATATTCTTCACCGGATTATGATGAGGGGTGGTTTACATACATACCCTAGGTGGTGGATATCCAAAGATCGGTCCGGCCAAACTCAATGCCTTTTTACTCGTTTTAAAATATTTTTTAGAAAATTTTTCTCGGTTTGTTTTTTTTTTTAATTATAATTATTTTTTCTTAATTATTTTTTGTTGAAATTTATTTTTTAAAATTTTTGTCTTGAAATTTTTTCCAAAAACTCATACTACCATCCATTGACATTTTAGGCCATGGCAACCTACCAAAATTCACAATGGCCGACACTTTGTTCGGGTGTTTTCGTATATTTCAACAAGAACTCAGAAACGCAAAAGCATGACTAGCTAGTCTTTCAAGTGCATATGCGATACATTTCTATGCATTTTCGGCCAAAAGCAAGCATTCGTTGGACACAAAAACCATTTTAACAGAAAATAGATTTTAATGTACTAAAAAAGTCTCAATACCATTTGAATAACATGTTTGCCTGGTTATTGAACCAACAAAAACAAGACACTTCCCATAAATTACTCTTGCGGGTAAGAGGCAAATGGGCCAATGTAAAGAAAATGTCACTTCAAAGATATTTTTACAGTCTGGGGATTATGAGATTTAGAATAAATTTTTCTAAATATCTATGATGGTCTGGACTGAAAAGCACCTCTTGTTAAATGCTTATTGCCTGGTATAACCATAAACATTACCGTGGCATTAGTATCTCATCAATCATATGAGCAGGCTTATTGTTGGCTAAAGCAGATTTCTATTTGTGATCACTGTTCGTATTTCATTCATTTTGTAATCAAAGACGCTGCTCAACTTTCCTCCTACTATCAGATTCAGTTAACACATTAATCATATTTCGGGAATTATGAAATAGGCGTTAAACAGTTTCTTTGTGATTGCTTTGTTTCAGATCGAACAATGGAGGTCTTTCAGTTTGAAAATTTCTTTGAAGGGTTCTTAATTTATGCTGCTTTCTTTTGTTGTAAACATTTTGTCACTCTCATTAATTTACATAATTAATTGTTTTAGAGATAATTGTTTGTTTTTAAGCAGGAGAGCAGAAATTTCTGAACCATGAAGACCACCACCACGCACATATTTTTCTTTTGTTTAGAGGGGGTCCACATTTTCGAATCAAAATATTTTTATTGTTTTAGCCCCGAAAAAAATGGAAAGTGAAAGGGTAAAACCACCTCGTATGGCAGAATAATAAGCCATCAGCTTTCTAAGCAAGTAAAGGAAAACACCCCAAAAACTAAAACTACACAGGGCGACCTTTCAATTTTTTACGCTGTATAATCATGATCTACACCATTGGGATCCATTTCATTGAAATTGAAATGTTTGTTTTTCTGACAGTAAATCAAAAAAATGTTAATAATCTCAAAATGTTGATTTTGATTAGGAGCCCAGCATTTTTAGCTGACCTTACTTTTGGCTGAATTTTGTTTTGTTCAGAGCATTCTGCATTTCATTTGTTTGTTGTTTTCATTGATAACTATTTCCACATCCCTTTGGAAAGAAATACCCACGCAGACACACATACACCAAGGCAAGTCATAATAGAGTGTGTGCATTGTTTTTGTAATGTTAACAAAACAGCCTTTGGCTGTAAATGATAAAGGCCACTTTCCATAGCCAAGAGACTTGCTTCACAACAAAGGTGCACAGTGAAAAAATATTATTCGAGAAAAAATTATTAAAAAAATTTAAGGCAATTTTTTTTTAGAAAAAAATTGGAGTCAAGTTTTTTTGTAGAAAATAATTCGAGAAAATAGTCGGAGACCAATATTTAGGAAAAATTTCGCATAAATTTTTTTATAGAAAAAATTTCGCAAACATATTTTTTATACACAAAATTTCGCAAACAAATTTTTTGTATAAAATTTCGCAAACAAATATCGAAAATAAATTTTTTTATTGAAAAAATTTCGCAAAAAAAAAAATTTTATAGGAAAAATTTAGCAACTAAATTTTTTATAGAATAAAATTCGAAACTCAATTTTTTGTAGAAAAAATTTCGCAAACAAACTTTTTATAGAAAAAATTTCGCAAACAAATGTTTTTATTGAAAAAATTTCGCAGACAATTTTTTTATGAAAAAATTTCGCAACAACTTTTTTATAGAAAAATTTTCGCAAACAAATTTTTTATAGCAAAAATATCGCAAACAAATTTTTTGTATAAAATTTTGCAAACATTTTTTGTATAAAATTTCGCAAACAAATTTTTAGAAAAAATATCGCAAAAAAAAATTTTTTATTGAAAAAATTTCGCAAACAAATTTTTATTGAAAAAATTTCGCAAACAAATTTTTATTGAAAAAATTTTGCGGCCATTTTTTTTTGTAGAATAAATTTCGAAACCAAATTTTTTAAAGAAAAAATTTCGCAAAAAAATATTTTATAAAAAACTTTCGGCAAAAATTTTGTTTGAGAAAAAAATTGCGCAGACAAACTTTTTATAGAAAAAATTTCGAGACCAACTTTCTCATACAAATTTTTTATAGAAAACATTTTGCAAACAAACTTTTTATAAAAAATATTTCAAAAATAATTTTTTTTATTAAAATATTTTCGCAGACAAAATTTTTTTTTTTAAAATTTCACAGACAAATTTTTTATAGAAAAAATTTCGCAAACAAATTTTTTGTAGAAAAATTTCGCATAAAAATTTTTTATAGAAAAAAGTTTGCAAACAAACTTTTTTGCAAGTTTTTGCAAACAAAAAATTTCGAGACCAAATTTTCTAAAGAAAAAATATCGTAAACAAATTTTTTATAGAAAAAATTTCGTAAACAAATTTTGTGTAGAAAAAATTTCGCAAAAAAATTTTTTATAGAAAAAATTTCGCAACAAGATTTGTTTGACAAAAAATTTCGCAGACAAATTTTTTATAAAAAAAATTTTGAGAACAACTTTCGTATAGAAAAAATTTACTTTTGTATAGAAAAAATTTTGCAAACAAATTTTTTATGAAAAAAAAAAAATTCGCAAACAAATTTTTACAGAAAAAATGTTATGCTCAAATTTCCAATAGAAAATAATTTGCAATTTTCTTTTATGGAAAAAATTTTGCAGTTTTTTTTATGGAAAAAATTTTGCAATTTTTTTTTAGGTAAAATTTCGCAAACAAATTTTTATAGAAAAAATTTCTCAAACAATTTTTTTGTAGAAAAAATTTCGCATACAAATTTTTTATAGAAAAAAATTCTCAAATAAATTTTTTATAGAAAAAATTTTGCAAATAAACTTTTTATAGAAAAAATATCGATAGTAATTTTTTTTGCAGAAAAAATTTCACAAAGAAATTTTTTATAGAAAAAAATTTGGGACCAAAAAATTTCGAGACCAAATTTTTTATAGAAAAAATTTCGTAAACAAATTTTGTATAGAAAAAATTTTGCAAACAAATTTTCTATAGATAAAATTTCGCAAACGAATTTTTAATGGAAAAAATTTCGCAAAAAGATTTGTTTGAGAAAAAATTTCCTGACAAATTTTCTGTAGAAAAAATTTCGCAAACAAATTTTTTATAGAAAAAATTTCGCAAACACATTTTTTATAGAAAAAATTTCGCAAACACATTTTTTATAGAAAAAATTTCGCAAACACATTTTTTATAGAAAAAATTCCGCAAACAAATTTTTTATAGAAAAAATTTCGCAAACAAATTTTTTATAGCAAAAATTTCGCGACCAAATTTTTAAAGAAACAACTAAAAGGTGTTAAGTTCGGCCGGGCTGAACTTTGGATACCCACCACCGCGGGTATATATGTAAACCACTTTTTGTCATAATCCGGTAAAAAATGCATAATGTGTGCCCCCATAGCAGCTTTATCGAAATATGGTCCGATTTGGACCAAATAAGACACGTATATTGAGAGGTCTAATAGGTAAAAGTCATTGTTCAATTTTGTAGAACAAAATATTGGTCCTTTTGCTAGCCATATCCAAATATCTATCCTATCTGAACCATAAACGACACGGATGTCAAAAAGCCTAACATAAATCACTGTGTCAAATTTCAGCGAAATCGGATTATAAATGTGCCTTTTATGGGGCCATGACTTTAAATCGAGAGATAGGTCTATATCTATCGGTCTATCAAGATGTAGTCTGATATAGCCCATCTTCGAACTTTACCAGCTTATGAACAAAAAAGAATCTGTGCAAAGTTTCAGCTCAATATCTCTGGTTTTAAAGACTGTAGCGTGATTTCAACAGACAGCTAGATCGTCTCAGATTTTTACGCTGATCAAGAATATATATACTTTATAGGGTCGGAAATGGATATTTCGATGTGTTCCAAGCGGAATGACAAAATGAATATACCCCCATCCTTCGGTGGTGGGTATACAAATTTCAAGGTCAAATTTTTTATAGAAGAAGGTTAGGTTAGGTAAGAGTGGCAGTCCTTTACAGACTCACTTAGCGACAGACCAAAGCTTTTGGCGGGAATCGAACCCACGACCCCTACACTGGTAATCCAAGCACGTTATCAACTCGGCTACCGGGGCGCCCTTTATAGAAGAAAGTTCGTAACAAAATTTATATAGAAAAATATTTTACCCACTGTATAGAGTTTTACAAACGGTTAGAAGAAGAGAGATGGAGGCTTTACAGAAATCACCAATGATATGAAATTGAAGAAACTTTTGCAGCGGCCTTAGCAACTTGCGAGGCCTATCAGTTGATAGTTCTTTTTATACCCACCACCATAGGATGGGGGTATACTAATCTAGTCATTCCGTTTGTAACTCTTCGAAATATTGATCTAGGATCCCATAAAGTATGTATATTCTTGATCGTCTCGACATCCTGAGTCGATCTAGCCATGTCCGTCCGTCTGTCGAAATCACGATAGCGGTTGAACGCGTAAAGCTAGCCGCTTAAAATTTTGCACATTGGGCTATATCGGTTCAGATTTGGATATAGCTCCCATATAAACCGATTTCCCAATTTGACTTCTTAAGCCCCTGGAAGCCGCAATTTTTGTCCGATTTGGCTGAAACTTTGCACATAGTGTTCTGCTATCACTACCAACAACTGTGTCAAGTACGATCCAAATAGGTTAAGAACCTGATATGGCTCCCATATAAACTGATCTGCCGATTTGATTTTTGGAGCCACTGGAAGCGTCAATTTTCATCCGATTTGCCTGAAATTTTGCACACAGTTTTCTGTTGTGACTTTTAATAACTGTGCCAAGTAAGGTCCAAATCGGTCAAGAACCTGGTATAGCTCCCATATAAACCGATCTTCCGATTTGACTTCTTGAGCCCCTGGAAGCCGCAATTTTCATCCGATTTGGCTGAAATTTGGCTCATAGTGTTGCGAGCATATAAACCGATCTCCCAAGATTCAAGATTCGGCTCTGCCGAATATAGCACGCTTTTACTTGTTGAGTTTTAGGTTTGAATTAAAACAAAATTGTGGTGATTTAAGTTTTACATTAAGTTTTATTTTGTTAAAGTAATCCAATATAAAATTTAGTTAAACCTAAAGAATCTGAAAAATAATATTCATAAATTACAAAAACCAATTGAGAACTACATGTGCGTATAAATTTAATAATGCAAATTGATTTTTTATTATTCTATATTATAAATCCATGTATGTTAAAAGTTTACAAAATCTCAAAAAAAGAAGCAATACTTCCGATTCTTTCACGAAAAGGAACGTTGCACAGCATGGATTATCTTCAGCATTCTTTTAATGTTAAGTTATAGAATTGTGATGAATGTTTATTCAATACATGCATGCTTTATCAAGTTGGCAAAAGAACTAGAAGAGTTCTTTAGTCTATTTTAGTATATAAAATCTTTTTTAAAATACGATTTTTGTATTCTTCAAGAGTGGGCTATATCATGTGAAACATTTCATATTCAGTAAAGTGGTCAACATTATATGATGATGTAGCTGCTAAATTATGGAGAAGAATTTTTGATGATGAACTGCAGTACACAAATTAATTATAGGCGAAGCATCTCACACTAGAGTTCGGTATGAGAGGATGATTGATTGATGATTGGGTAAGGTGTGTCATTTTGCAAAAAGTACTTGAGTTATTTTCTGAAATTGTGGTGTCCGAATTTCATACAGAACGTTGATATTCCTAATGCCATTAACCGAATACTTGCTTCTGTGGAAGTACGCCATATACACCGAGGGCTATTTCAAAATATTTCGCAATTATAGCTTTAGTGGAATCCAAAAGATAGACGAAAACTAGTTGTTGCACCTGCTAGAACGTTAAAAAGAACTTTGGATGCGGATTTTGTAAGCCATAAACCACTCTTGGAATGACATCTGCCAAACGTTATTACACAGTCATTTATAAGATCATGGTTGAGGTCTTATGTTGCACTAGTAAGCAAGAATGCCCAAAGAAGAAGTGGTATAAAAGAGCCATCGGGATTTTCATTGGACGAGGCTTCTTCTTTCGACGTTAGGTAGAAGTGTTTTTGAGGCTACCTTAGAATACAATACAAAATCTTAGAGTAGTCATTAGAATTTCTATTAGATGAGGCATCGGTTGAAACTGTAGCTAGAATAGGTTTCTTGACAATCTAGAAATGAAAATTTCCATCTTATATTTTTACATTAAGGACTTTAAACCTATCAAATTGTATTAATGAACAAATAGTTACAATTCTTCGTTAAGAAGCTATACTACTTATTGTCAATAATATTCGGCATCCAGGGTTCCATTCATCCATTTGAGGACAGAAGTTCTATTTTAAACAAAATTATTCATATCTCAAGAGATCAAGCAGTACCACATGAATTATTTATTCTACATTTAAGCAACCCACAGGATACTAATGAATATCCTGTGGGTTGCTTATATGTAAAACAAAATGAGGCGTCATCATTCAACAATAACTAGAGGAGTTGTTGAGGTTGCTATGAAATACCATATGAATTAGTTAATTCACAGTAGGGGAGTCATCTTCCAACAAATGCCTTTGGCAAATTCCAAATAGTTGGTGTCCCATTTCAATATGAAACATTGATATACAAATGTAGTAAAACAAATTTCTCCTCGTGTGTAGGCATGCCAACAGAAATGAAGGTGGATAGTCCAAACGACAATATTGTTCGTCCAGTAAGAGTACGATGGGCTATTGATGCGGAACAGTATGCCACAAAATACTCTTGGATTGACATCTGCCAAATATTTTAACATACAGTCAGCCATAGATGGGTGGTAGAGGTCCTATGGTACTCTGGTATTAATGGATGGCAGAAAATGAAGTGGTAGCAAAGAATCATTGTGATCTTCATTAGAGAAGGCATTAACATTCAACATCACTTAGAGGAGTATTTGAGGCCATATGAAAAAATCTTCAGCAAAGGAGTCAACCGGATTTTCATTAGATGAGACATATTTATTCCACTGCAGCCAGAAGAATTTTCACGCCTATCTAGAAAAGAGCATTTCCATGTTTAAACTCAGCCATCAGAGATGTTAGACCTGTAAAAAATTGAAAAAAAAAACAAATTGTCTAATTCTTCGAAAAGAAGCAATGCTCCTCATATCTTAGGGGGCCTCCATATAATTTAAGATGAAAGTCCACAGGATCTTCATTAGATGAAGCATCATCATTCAACAATAGGTAGAAGAGTTTTTGAGGCTGTTATGGAATATCATATGAATTATTTAATCCCCAGAAAGGGATTCATTTTCCAGCAAGTGCCTTTGGTAGATTCTAAATAGTTGGTGTGTGATTCGCATACGAAACATTGATCAAATTGATGTAGAAAACCAAATATCTGCTCCTGCGAAGGCTTGGTAACAGAAATGATGATGGATAGTTCAAATGACAACATTGTTCTTCAAGTAAGAGGGCGGTATATTGGCGAAGCTGTTGGAAAGTGGAGCTGAGTTATTGATGCGGAACTGTAGGCCACAAACTACTCTTGGATTGACATCTGTCGACCATTTCATCATACAGTCGGCTATAAAAGAACGGTTGAGGTTCTATGCTGCTCTGGTACTAAAGGATGCCAGAAGAAAAAGTGGTAACAAAGAGTCATCGTGATCTTCATTAGAACAGGCCTTAACATTTTACATCAATAAGAGGAGTTTTTGAGGCCACCATTGAATATCATGTGAAATAATCTTCAGCAAACGAGTCAACAGGATCTTCATTACATTACACATCTTTATTCAACTGTAGCCAGAAGAGCTTTCTGGTCAATCTAAAAAAGAGCATTTCCATGTTCGATCTCTTCCATTGGAGATGATAAACCTGTAATAATCTAAAAAAGAATATATATATATCCAAATCTTCGAAGAGAATCAAGGCTCCTCATACTTTAGGGGGCTCCGTATAAGATCATACAACGATTCTCCGGAATCTCCATTAGATGAAGAATCCTCATTCAACATAATCCTCATTGTTGAAGCTCCAATGGAATTCCAAATGAATGAATCCAAACATTTGATGCAGGATTCGCATATGCAACATTGATCTCCTCAACATATCAAACCAAATTTCTGCTCCAGTGAAGTCTTGCCAACAGAAATGAAGATGGATAGCTCAAATGACAATATTGTTCTTTAAGTAAGAGAACCATATATTGGATTAACATTTGCCAAACATTTCATCATATAGTGTAGTATAAAAGGATGGTTGAGTTACTATGCTGCTCTGGTATCCATGAATGTCAGAACATCAATTGTTCTTTAAGTAAGGGATATATATTCTTCAAGTAAGGGATATATATTGGTGAAACTGTCGAAGATGAACTATTGATGCGGAACAGTATGCCACAGACAACTCTTGAATTAACATCTGTCGAACATTCCATCATACAGTCTGCTATAAAAGAGGGGTTGAGGTTCTATGCTGCTCTGGTATCCGTAGATGGTAGAAGAATAAATGGTGAAAAGAGTCATCGTGATCTTCATTAGAGGAGGCCTTAACATTCAGCATTGAGTATTTGAGTCCACATTGAATATCATATCAAATAATCTTCAGCAAAGGAGTCAATATTAGATGAGTCAGCGTTGTTCAACAGTAGTCAGAACAATCTAAAAAAGAGCGTTTCCATGCTCGACCTCTGCCATTGAAGATGATAAACCTGTAAAAACCTAAAAAAGCAAATATTTCCAATTGTTCGAAGAGAAGCAAAGCTCCTCATATCTTAGGGGGTTCCATAAAACTTCATAAGAGGAGTCTACAGGACCTTCATTAGAGGAAGCATCATCATGCCACATTAGCTAAAAGAGTATATGAAGCTGCTATGGAATACCATATGAATTATTTAATCGTCAGTAAGGGAGTCATCTACCAGTAAGTGCCTTGGGCAGATTCCAAATAGTTGGTGTCCCATTCCAATATGAAACATTGATATACAAATGTAGTAAACCAAATTGTTCCTCGTGTCATGCCAACAGAAATGAAGTCCAAACGACATTATTGTTCTTCAAGTAAGAGGAAGAAGTATTGGTGAAACTGTTGGAACGTGAAGCTGAACTATTGATGAGGAACAGTAAGCCAAAAAATACTCTTGAATTGACATTTGCCAAACATTTCATCATACGTTGTGGTTTTAAAGGATAGTTGAGGTCCTATGCTGCTGTATAAAATAGTCATCGGGATCTTCATTAGAGAAGGCATCATCATTCAACATCAATTGGAGGAATATTTGAGGCCACCATTATATATCATATGAAATAATCTTCAGCAAAGAAGTCCACAGTATATTTATTAGACGAGACATCTGTATTCAACTGTAAACTTTCTTGTCAATCTAGAAAAGAACATTTCCAAGTTTAAACTCTGTCATTAGGGATGATAGACCTGTAAAAAATCTAAAAAAAATGTTTCCAATTCATTGAAGAGAAGCATTGCTCCTCATATATAAGGGGGCCTCCATTTAATTTAAGATGAAGAGATCAATGGATCTTCATTAGTTAAAGTATCATCATTCAACAATAGCTAGAAGAATTTTTTTGACTTCTGCTATGAATGATTTATTCGTCAGCAAGGAAATCATCTTCCAGCAAGTGCTTTTGGTAGATTCTCTACATGTGGTATACGATGCGCATACGAAACGTTGATCTCCTCAATGTATCAAAGCATATTTCTGCTCCTGTGAAGGCTTGCCAACAATATTTTTGTTCAAGTAAGAGGATATCTTGGTGTAGCTGAACTATTGATGTGGAACAGTATGCCATAAACTACTCTTGCTTTTACATCTGCCAAACATTTCATCATACGGTGTGGTTTAAAATGATGGTTGAGGTCCTATGCTGTTTTGGCATCTAAAGATAGCAGTAGAAGTGGTACAAAGGAGTAATCGGGATCTTCATAAGAGGAGGCAACATCATTCAACATCAATTAGAGGTGTATTTGAGGCCACTATTGTATATCATATAAAATAATCTTCAGCAAAGGAGTCCACAGAATCTTCACTAGATGAGACATCTGTATTCAACTGTAGCCAGAATAACTTTCTTGCCAAACTAGAAAATAACGTTTCCATGTTTAAACTCTGTCATTAGAGAAGATAGACCTGTAAAAATTAAAAAAAAAAACAATTCTTCGAAGAGAAGCAATGCTTCTCATATATTAGGGGTGTCTCCATTTAATTTCAGATGAGAAGTCCACATGATCTTAATTAGATGAAGCATCATCATAAGCAACAGCTAGTAGAGTTTTTGACGCTGCTATGGAATACCATATGAATTAGTTACTCGTCAGAAAGGGGGTCATCTTCCAGCAAGTGCCTTTTGGTAGATTCTAAACATGTGGTTTACAATGCGCATGCGAAACGTTGGTCACCTCAATGTAGCAAAGCTATTTTCTGCTCCCATGAAGACTTCCCAACAATATTATTCATCAAGTGAGAGGATATCATGGTGTAGCTGTTGGAAAGTGGCGCTGGAACAGTAAGCCACAAAGTACTCATGGATAGACATCTGCCGAACATTTCATCATATTGTGTAGTTTAAAAGAGTAGTTGAGGTCCTATGCTGATCTGGTATCCAAGGATAGCAGAAGACGAAGTGGTAAAGAGAGTCATCGTGATGTTCTTTGGAGAAGGCTTTGAGTGTCGACATCAATTAGAGGAGTATTTGAGACCACTATTGTATATCATAAGAAATAATCGTCAGTAAAAGAATCAACATCTTTATTCAACCAGAAGCCAGCCAGAAGAACTTTCTTGCAAATATAGAGAAAAGCATTTTGAACTCTGCCATTGGAGATGATAATCCTGTAAGAAATCTAGAAAAGAAAAAAATATTTTCAATTCTTCGAAGAGAAGCAGGCTCCTCATATCATCGGGGCTCCATGTTGATCCAGTTGCTAAACCAGTGGTGGTCGAATTTCATACGAAACTTTGATCTACCCAATTGTCGCTAAACAAATACTTGCTTCTATGGAAGTACGCCATATACTCCGAGGGCCAATTGAAAATATTACGCAACAATAGCTTCGGTGGAAACCACAAAGAAGTGAAAGACTTGTTGTTGCATCTGATAGGACCTCAAGAAGAACTATTGATCCCGAATTGTAAGCCATAAAGTACTTTTGGAATAAAATCCGCCAAAACGTTCATCAAACAATCGGGTATAAGAGGGCCCCATATAATTTAAGATGAAAGTCCGCAGGATATTCATTAGATGAAGCATCATCATTGAATATTAGCTGGAAGAGTTTTTGAGTCAGCCATTTGTATTTGTTAATCTTCAGTAAGGGATGCGCCTTCCCATAAGAGACTGCAAAATATTTTGCAATAGTATCTGGTATAAGCGGAGAGTTGGCTCAAGAGGTGTGATTCAAAGAAAGTTTAGAAAAAAGTCCTCAGGATCCTTCTTAGATGACACTTCATCATTCATCATTAGGTAGATCAGTTTTTGGGTCCACTTTCACATCTTCAGTAAACGAGTCATCAGCATCTTCATTCGATAGAGCATCATGTGCTTCGAAGTTTTCTTTCCGATCAATAAAAAAGCATTTCCGTCTTCAAAATTTAGCATTGCGGGAGTATCATTAACCGGGAATACCATTAAATATAGCACTTTAAGTAGAGAGTAGATTTTTTTCTTGTGATCATTGGCTACACATTCTTCGAATGTTTGCAATACTTACTTAGATTAATACCCTTTGGTATCCTTTGGAGGGAACAAAGAGTCTTGTTAAAATTATCTCATATAAGATAATTTTTTGATTGCATTAAACAATGAGCCAAAAAATTCTACTCATACTAGCATTCCGCAAAAGCCCTTTTGGCATATATTCATCACTTAAATTTCCATAATTCACAGAGCGTTGTCGTTATTGATTTGAGCCAAATATGAGATAAGTGAATTATCATTTACCAGCAAATTAACCAACATTTCGCCTTACAACTGAGAATATCGATTTTCTTTAGTTGAAATAACGTGCTCGGGGCCTATGCATGGTGTAGGGAAAATATTTTTATATTTAGAGGCATCAAAAGCTGGCATCTCCATAAGGTGTCGTCTTCATTCAGATCATTGTAGCTGTTGCTACTGTTTAATATCAAATCATTGAATGACTCTGCATGTATCAATATTGGGGAAAATTTCTGCGAATAGCAATACCTGCTAGTCCAAGAGTTAGAGGAAACGTATTTTCATTCGGAAAATTCTGGTATCTTCATTCAGATCTATACAACAAAGTTCCGTGAATGGCAACATCTTAGGGTTTCGTCGAGGAAATCTGCAATGAAATTATTTCCTCAAGGGAGAGGAACGGTATAATTTCTGGCATCTCCATTTTGACTAGAATCTCACACCATTGCAAGGTTGAATATCACACCATTCTAGCCAATTATGGGTAACATTGCGTAATAGCCAAAACTTGAAGTTTCCTTCAGGAAATCTGCATTGCAAATTTCACTGAAAAAGAGTGAGCAAGGATTTCAATTTTGCAAAAATGTGTCCAGATCCATTCAGATCTGTGTAGTTGTTAATGTTGAATATCAGATATTTGAAGTAGGCTCTGTTATAGTCAATGCTGGACACATTTTGATTAATTAGGCGTCGTCGTATGATTTCCTTCAGGAAATCTGCTGTAAACATATTTCAATAATAGAGAGAAAATATATTTCCTGTTAGGGAAATATGTCTTTTGGTTCCATCGAAAGCTGTCATCAGGATTCAGATCAGTAGAGTTGATACTGTAAACACATCGTTGAAGCACATTCCATTGTAGCCCAGCATGGAGAAAAATTCCGTAAGGGCATTTTATCTGGGTGTATCGTTTAAGATATCTGCAATGACAATTTTTAATGCAAAAAAAGATTTTCGCTTTTGGAAACATTTAAATCTCCATTCATAACAGTATAGTTGTCAGAGTTGAACACAGGTCATGGCAAGATCCTCCTTTTTAGAGGTTCTTTTAGGATATCGGCAATATAAATTTTACTCCAAAGTAAAGAATATATATTTCCGTTTTAGGAAAATAAGGCATAAATAGATCAAAGATCGAATGCTGATATCTCCATTCGAATCATTGAATTTGCCACTGTAGAATAGTTCACAGTAATCACGCAGTCAAATGTTCCGCATATGATAACATCTTAGGGGTTTGTTCAGGAAATCTGCAATGAAAAGGTTTCCCTAACAGAAAGGAAAAGTACTACAGATTAGGGAAAATCTGGCATCTCCATTATGATCAGTATAGTTGCTGCTGTTGAACATCAGATCATAGCTAGACTATCCAATGTAAGAAAAACTTCCGTAATTGTTAACATCATGGAGTTTCGTTCAGGAAATCTGCAATGCAAGGGGAAATAATCCCGTTTTGGAAGAATTTGCCATCAAAAGCAGTTATCTCTTTTCAGATTAGAAGATCGTAGTATGGGCAGAATCCATGAAGAAGTTTCTTTCTTATGAAAATATGTCATCATAGGTGTTCTCTTTCAGATTTCTCCATACAAATGGGGAAGACACCTTTGGTCTTCATTTAAAAATTTACTACATCGTAGTACGGGCTGAGTCCACGAAGAAGTTCCTTTTTTTATGAAAATGTGCCATCTTAGGGATTCTCTTTCAGGAAATCTGCAATGATCACGTTTCTACGAAGAGATGTTGAGAGATTTCCCCTAAACAACTGGAGAAGACGCTGAGAGATCCTTTAGTCATCATTTAAAATATTTCGAAATTGTTTTCCGCGTTGACTTTTGAACGATGTTAATACAACTGCAGCAGCAAATGGACTGTTGACTGCCTCCATAAAGGCTGCCTATTTATACTCTTCATTGACTACCTATCCTTAAGAAAAGACGTAGGCACCAATACATACCCCCTTTCGAAGAACAGCTGCTGTAATTACTCGAAGACTTAAGCCAAGGATTATAACGGCATGGGGTTGTTTTCCTTTTTGGTGATTTCTAAAGGCTCAACCTTGAAAGGTATCTTAGACATTTGTGAGAAAATGATTTCAGGTAATGGCAGATGTGCCTAAAAATTTACAAATGGCAAGAATTTACCCAGGTAGTGAATCCTACATAAGAAAGGCAAAGTATAACAATAGGAGTATTTTGAATTCTTTTAAGGGCTGTTAGAATATTTGCCACGAAGGGTTCTTATATGTGAACCAAATATTGCCGAAAATGTTGTTTGCAAAAAATCTTATTATGACAAACTTGAAATGGAAATAAGAACTTTGAGGAACATTTGGTCATTGGATCATATAAATATATTTGGTCATATAAATCATATAAACTCTTGATCGTCATGACATTTTAAGTCGAGCTAGCCATGTCCGTCCGTCTGTCTGTCGAAAGCACGCTAATTTGCGAAGGAATAAAGCTGGGCGCTTGAAATTTTGAATAAATGCTTCTTATTAGTGATGTTGGAACTGTAAATGGGCCAAATCGGTCCGTGTTTTGATATAGCTGCCAAATAAACCGATCTCGCGATTGGACTTCTAGAGAGCGCAATTCTTAACCGATTTGGCTAACAAATTCATATTTGAAAAAGTCATCCAAAGAACTTGACAAATATGATCCATGGTGAAGTGTATATAAGATTGGGCCCGGCCGAAGGTAGCACGTTTTTCTTGTTATTTATTCAATTGAAAATTGTGTTCAAATTTAATTTTAATAGAAAATTTAAACAAAATTTTATTTCTATAGATTATTTAGGCTGAAATTTATATGCCGAGTTCGTACTCTTCTCCTAAATACATTTCATTCGATACCCATATTGTCCCAATCGGTAAACATGGGATGGGGCGTCCCCCATGTTATTTGACCCCAACATTTTATACCAATTTCTTGTTTTTGGGGTACCATAATGTGGCATTTAAATTTCGCTAAAATAGGTGCTCCCCTCTCTGAGATCTGGCGTTTTTGAAAATTGTCGTAAGGGGGGTGGTCTGCCAGTCCGTCTGTCCATGTTAATTTGTGTACAAAGTACTGGTCGCACTTTTTATGAGATCGTTTTCGAATTTGGCACAAGCATTTTCCTAAGCCTAGAGACGAAAATTGGAAAAAATCGGTTCATATTTGGATATAGCACCGGATTTGGACTAAAATTATAATAATATCGCCATTTTTTTACCCGATTCTGCTCGAGGGGTTCTCTTATAAGTCTCGACATTATTGGTGAATATCATAGAAATGGGCTTAGATTTAGATATAGCACCCATATTCGTTCGTCCGATTTGGACTAAAATTATAATTATATCGTCATTTGTAAACCGATTCTCACGATTCCCTTATAAGTGTCAACATTATTGGTGAATTTCATGGAAATCAGATTAGATTTAGATATATGTAGCTCCCATATATGTATATGTTCGTCCGATTTGGACTAGTATTGCAATAATTTGGTCATTTGTTAACCGATTCACACGAAAATTGGCACAAAGGATACGGGTATGACTCCCGGTATTGGTATTGAATTTAAGAGATATCGGTTCAGATTTAGATATAGATCCCGTATAAATGTTTGTCCGATTTTGAATAATACTCAATAATTTTGTAATTTGTTAAACGATCTTCACAAAAATTGGCCCGAGGATTTCTCTTATAACTCTTCTGATGACTAAAGAATTTCATAGAAATTTGTTCAGTTTTAGATATATTGGGTTGCCCAAAAAGTAATTGCATTCTAAAGCAAGCTAAAAGTAACAGCTGATAACTGACAGAAGAAAGAATGCAATTACAGAGTAACAAGCTGTGAAAAAATTTGTCAATGCCGACTATATGAAAAATCCGCAATTACTTTTTGGGCAACCAATAGCTCCCATACATACATCTCTTGATTTTCACTTTAAAGCCTTTGCTAACCAATTTATCAATCGATCTTCTCAAAAATTTGCACAACGATTTATTCTATGCCTCCTACAGTATGTACGGATTTTAACCGACATCTATATATCAAATTTTAAATTCGATTAATTAACTAGTCAAAATTTTATTTTTATAGAAAATGTTGGTAAAATTTTATATTTCCTTCCATATATTTAAAATTTTGGTTCTTTATTGGTCTTAGACCAATATCTCGGTTTACCCATTCCCCTTCTATTACATAATCTTTGAAGCATATATGGCATTATGCGGCCAGTATTGTCATATGTAAAATACATTATAAAAACATCTTATAAAACTCAGCTGATTTTGAAATTCTCCCAGATGTACTGAGAAAATAATCATATTGTCCATAAGTATCCATCTAGTATTATTGATTTTCCAAGAAAGGGTTATCAGGTATTCAGCAGGCATAGCAAAGATGTCCGTCATACTCAAACTGTTTAAAAAGCAACGAAAGTCAGTCAGATGATTGCCTGAGGGTAGTGATTTTAAAATCGATCGATATTGTGAGAGGTCAGTAAACTAAAGAGTATAGGTCAGTTGAGGAAGTTTCATATGGTATGCGCTGCAAATTTACCGGCATTCACAAACAGAATTTTATTTTCAAGGAACACCCGAAGTTTACCACAAAATCCTTAATAAAATGTTTGGGAAATTTTCTTAGCAAGGGTTAAACATTTCTAAAATATAAAATTTTAAGCTTAAACCCAGAGTTTGCTACAGAAATGGACAAATAGACGCATAATGGTCAATATTAGCTTCTTAAAAACTTTGCTATAACATGAATTATACACAACTAGTTATCGATTTGTTGAAAATACTCTACCAAGCGCTCAGAAGTTGTCAGTAACTAACCACTGCAAGAGTAAAACTTTGCTCTCAGAGTTACGTTAAATCCTTTTGGAATAAACTCGTAATTGTGGTATTATACCTCACCAGTGAGTGACCTCCACCTACTGCTTTGCAGCAGTTGCGCATAATGTTCCACTTATTTGTCATAATCGATTGTCATAAGACAAAACACACATTTCATATCTACTGCTGCGTTGAATAACTACCGGCTTCTTTGGGGTTGTTGCAACAGTTGTCATATCGATCGATAACTTAACCAGAATTGAATTCTCTTGGCGCATGTCCTCTGCTCAAGTAGGAGTAAATTGCCATACTTGAGTTAAGTAACAGCTGATTTGCACACTTTAAGATTTATTATCGATTTTTCCTAGAAATGAGGAAACTTAAGGTAGGTTTACACGATACAAATTTTCACATCTGAACAACAATAAAGTGTTGAAATAAAACCGAAAATGAAATTGCAGCAAAATTTTCCACAGAAATAAAATTTTGACAAAATTTTCCACAGAAATAAAATTTTGACAAAATTTTCTATAGAAATAAAATTTTGACAAAATTTTCTATAGAAATAAAATTTTGATAAAGTTTTCTATGGAAAGAAAAATTTTGACAAAATTTTCTTTAGAAATAAAATTTTGGCAAAATTTTCTATAGAAATAAAATTTTGACAAAATTTTCTATGGAAATAAAATTTTGACAAAATTTTTTATAGAAATAAAATTTTGACAAAATTTTCTATAGAAATGAAATTTAGACAAAATTTTCTTTGAAAAAATTTTGAAATCTTTAGAAATAAAATTTTGAAAAAATTTTCTTTAGAAATAAAATTTTTAAAAAATTTTCTTTAGAAATGAAGTTTAGACAAAATTTTCTATAGAAATGAAATTTTTACAAAATTTTCTATAGAAAGAAAAATGTTGACAAAATTTTCTATAGAAATAAAATTTTGACAAAATTGTCTATAGAAATAAAATTTTGACAAAATTTTCTATAGAAATAAAATTTTGACAAAATTTTCTATAGAAATAAAATTTTGACAAAATTTTCTATAGAAATAAAGTTTTGACAAAATTTTCTATAGAAATAAAATTTTGACTAAATTTTCTATAGAAATAAAATTTTGACAAAATTTTCTATAAAAATGAAATTTTGACAAAATTTTGTATAGAAAGAAAATTTTGACAGAATTTTCTATAGAAATAAAATTTTGACAAAATTTTCTATAGAAATAAAATTTTGAAAAAATTTTCTTTAGAAATAAAATTTTTAAAAAATTTTCTATAGAAATGAAATTTTAACAAAATTTTCTATAGAAATGAAATTTTAACAAAATTTTCTATAGAAATAAAATTTTGGCAAAATTTTCTATAGAAATAAAATTTTGAATAAATTTTCTATAAAAATACAATTTTGACAAAATTTTCTATATAAAAATTAATTTGTGTTTGTTTGTTTTTTGTGTTTCTTATAGAATCAAAAACGGCTGAACCGATTTTTTTTGAAATCTTCACAGATGGTGCATAATGTTCCCGTGAGGAAAATAGGGTACTAAATTTTTTGATATTTGAAGGGGGGGGCGGACCCTCCCCCTTACCCTAATTTTCAGAAACACCAGATCTCGGTGATGGGTGGTGCGATTTAAGTGAAATTGTTTGTGCTTTCTTATAGTAACCTAAAAAAAATTGGTATCCAAATTTCGGATGGGGTATATGGCCCCATCCCCAAAACCTATCAAATATATATTTACACCAATTACGACAATATGGGACTCAAATGAAAGGTATTTAGAAAAAATAACGTAGATGATATCCAAATGTCGGACCAAGTGTTAGGGGGACCACCCCATCCCCCAAAACACCTCTAAATCGGACATATTTACCGACCATAGCAATATGGGACTCAAATGAAAGATATTTGCGAATACGAATTTGATATCGAAATGTGGGACCGAATTTCTGGGGGTCCACCTCTTCGCTTAAACACCTCCAAACAGGACTTATTTACTGACCATGGCAATATGGGGCTTAAATAAAAGGTATTAGAATACGAATCTGATATTTAAATGTGGGACCAATTTTCTGGGGGTTTACCCCTTCCTCAAAACAAACAGCAATTATTTACTGACCATCGCAATATGGGGCTTAAATTAAGTTATTTGGGAGTAGAATACAAATCTGATATCCAAATGTGGGACCACGTATTAGGGGCACCCTCCCTTCCCTAAAACACTCCACAAAAAGTACAAATTTACCGACCATGGCAATATGTTGCTCAAATGAAAGGCATTTGCGATTAGAAAACGAATTTGATAAACAATTTTGGGGCCAAGTGTTGGGGTGACGCCTCATCCCATAAACTCCCCTTAAACCAATGGCAAAGTGGGGTTTAAATAAATGGTATATTAGAGAAGAGCACGATGCTGATATTTTTTCCAGTGCTAAGTTTCTGGGGGACAACCTTACCTTCGAAAAAACCCCTAAATCGGGCATACGTATTACCGTTCATAGCAATAAGGGACTCAAATGAAAGGCATTTGGGAGTAGAGCATGAAATTCATACTCCCTTTCAGGACCATCTCCTTATCCCCCCAACCACCACCCTGGGGGCCTTCCCACTCGCAAAATCCCCATGAGAATATCGGGATCAAATAAAGTCATTGAAGAATGGAATACATTTAACATCTAAACTTTGATGACCCTAAAACCGCCGAGCGAAATCAGAGACCAATCAAGATCATAAGGGATACAGATAAAGGCATTTTTATTGTTATACTGTTAGTCAAGTGATATACATATTCTATTTACGTAGCATGATATTATTCTTTAATTGTCGAAAATAAATATTCCAAAGATAAGTTTGCCCCATATAAAGTAAAAGAAGGCATAGCGAATAGAGCCCGGTTCAGCTAGTTTTGTATTAAAACAAAATTTTCTATTAAAATTTACCAAATTTTCTTAAGAGATTTTTGACCTAGTTTTCTTAAGAAAGAAAATTTTGACCTAATTTTCTATAGAAATCAAATTTTTGAGAAATTTTCTATAGAAATAAAAAGTTGAAAAAATTTTTTGCAAAAAATTGATTTTTTCCAAAGTTTTTAATAATAATTATTTTTTTTTAATAATATACCATGAGTTTCCATAATATTCCCATTAGCCCCATATATCTTCAACTTCAACTGAAATTATCGATTTTTCCTTAGCCTTCTAACAAGTAAACAGAATCCTTCAGCAGGTGAATATGAATACACTCCGAGCATAACCTATTGAAGCAGAATTTCAGTACTCTGTGACTCCCCACCTACTGATTTGTCGCAACTGCGCATTATGTTGTATATCCGGCGGTAACACTTTCAATGTATCATAATCGATTTCCATAAACTCAATGAGTCCATGGCCGTATTAATATTATGATGACCCACAAAAGTCCGCATTTTCTTCTCAGGGTGGTGGATGCAACAGTTGTCATATCGATCGATAACGTGACCAAAAAGAATTTCTCTCTGCGCATGTTTGTAATTGTTGGGGATGAGTCACACCTCCTGCCGCAAATTTAGTATAGCTGGGGGTCATTTTGACAGTTGCTTCTATGGGGAGAATTTAACTCTGTTGCCATATGCATGGTAGTGAGAACATGATGGTACAGACAGTTGTTTGTCGACTATTCCAAAATGATTTGATTTGAATAAATTAAAAAAAAAAATTACAAGAATTTGACAAAATTTCATATAGAGGCCACCGTAGCGCAGAGGTTAGCGAGTCCGCCTGGGTTCGAATCCTGGCGAGACCATCAGAAAAAATTTTCAGCGGTGGTTTTTCCCTCCTAATGCTGGCAACATTAGTAGGTACTATGCTACGTAAAACTTCTCTCCAATAAGGGGTCGCACTGCGGCACGCCGTGCGGACTCGGCTATAAAAAGGAGACCCCTTAAACTTGAATCATTGAGCTTAAACTTGAATCGGACTGCACTGATTGATATGTGAGAAGTTCGCCCCTGTTCTTTAGTGGAGTGTTCATGGGCAAAATTTGCATTTCATATAGAAATGAAATTTTAAAAAATATTCCTATAGAATTAAAATTTTTAGGAAATTTCTTGTAAAAATAAATTTTGAAAAAATTTCTATGCAAAAGCATATTTCGAAAAATTTCCTATAAAAACGAAATTTTGACAAAATTTCCTTTAAGAATGAAGTTTTCACAAAATTTCCTGAAAAAAGGATATTTTGACAAAATTTTCCTGAAAAAAAACAAACTTTTGAAAAAATTTCCAAAAAATTAAATTTTTGACAAAAATCTTATATACAAAAATAAATTAGTGTTTCTTTGTCTGTTTAGTATAGACTCAAAAACGGCTGAACCGATTTTTTTTTAAATTTTCACAGATGGTGCATAGTGGTCCCTAAAGGTTGGCCAGATGTAGGAGATGGGTGGTGCGATCTAAGCAAAATTTTTCTGTGCTCTCTTAAAGTAACCTAAAACCAAAAATTTGATATCCAAATTTCAGATGGTGTACCTAGGGGGTATTTTAGAGTGGAAAACGAATCTGATATTCAAATATGGAGTCAAGTGTTGGAGAGCCGCTACACCCCCAATCAAAATCCCTAAATCTGACAAATTTACCGACTATGGCATTATGGGGCTCAAAAAAAGGTATTTGGGAGTAGAGCACGAAATTGATATCCACTTTTGGGACCAAGTTGCTGGGGAATCTGATATTCAAATATGGAATCAAGTGTTTGAGGGGCGCAAAACAACCCCCAAAGAGGGTCAAACACGTTATGTTTGAGAGTAGAACACGATGCTAATAATTTTTCAGGGTTAAGTGTTTGGGAGACCACAGCACATCCTGAAACACCCCTAAATCTTACATATTTACCGACCATGGCTATATGTGGCTCAAATGAAAGTTACTGGGGAGTAGAATACGAAATATCTTGGGGTCCGTCACTTCGCCAAAACACCCCCTAAACAGGTCTTATTTACTGTCCATGGCAAACATTTTACAAAACTCTCTATAAACACCAAATTTTTACAGAATTTCTATAAAAACTAAATTTTGAATAAAATTTTCTAAAAAAAAAATTTCCATAAAAAGTTTTTGACACAATTTTTTCTATAAAAACGAAATTTTGTCTAAAATGTTCTTAAAAAACAATTTTTCCAAAAGTTTCTATAAAAAAATTTTTGACAAAAATTTTCCTATAAAAACGAAATTTTCAGAACATTTCCTATAGAAACGAAAATTTTACAAAATTTTCTATAAAAACTAAATTTTTACAAAATTGTCTACAAAAACGAAATTATTACAAAAATTCATATAACACGTCATTTCAACAAAATTTTCTTTGAAAACGAAATTTTTATAAAATTTCTTATAAAAAGCAATTTGAGAAAATTTCCTATAAAAAGGAAATTTTTACAATAATTTCCCGAAAAAAAAGAAAATGTCAGAAACGAAATTTTGGCGAAATTTCTTACAGAAACGACATTTTCTATTGAATTGAATTTTGACAATATTTCTTAAAGAAACAAAATTTTGACAAAATTTCCCTTCTATAAGAAACATTGATCAGATTATCTTTAAAATGAACTTTTGGAAAATTTTCGTATAGAAACGAAATTTTGGAAAAAGCTACATCTTTTAGAAATTTCCTATAAAAAAGAAATTTTAATAAAAATGTTCCAAAAAAAATTCCAAATTTTCTTACAGAAAAGGAAATTTTGCCAAAATTTCTTACAGAAACGAAATTTTAGCAAAATTTCCCTTAGAAATGAAATTTTGGCAAAATGTCCTATGATATTTTCACGCCTATCCCTTTATATATTGAAGTGTTTTCTATCTTTAATTGTTTGAGGAATAATCGATTTTTCAGCCTCATGTTAACAGGCAAACAGAAAGGCCAATCAAGGTAATATCCAATAAAACTAGAATTTTAACTTTGAAACGTGCCAAACTTTTTTCTTATACCATGCGCCCATGTGGCACACTCAAATCATTGATTTTGAAAATCAAATGCAGTATTCAGAATACGCCAACAACCGACTTTTAATGGAAAGAGTACTCACATATATTTAGTATCGATCGATAAAATTACCAGTCACTCACAACGCATGGCCTGTGAATAAGGAGAGTTTCTTGAGTATTTGATACAACTTAAAAGCCACAAAAATTGATGCCTTTCTCAACGTTTCACTCATTAACTTAAAATATTGATTTTTTAGAAAGTTGTTAACAGGAATACAGAATTTAAGACAGAGGGTGGCACAACCAAAAGTTGTCGACACTTAGGTTTGTACAAATATGGGGTTGATTTGCCAAACCGATCGATATTGCGAAAGGTCAGTTAACTCTAATGTTAGTAAATACTTTACAGGAAATCAAAATCATGCTTTGAAAGAGATGAGTCTGAAAGATGAATTTTATTTCACAAGACCATAAGATTTGCATTGTTTTTTTTATAACACTTTCAATGTAAAACTTTTTTTTTATGTAATCACATTTTCTTCAACTCCTTTTTTTGTGGAATTACTGAAAGTTTCCTTTTCCTGCAGTGCTGCTTCAATTTAACTCGACATTGATTTTTCGAAAATCCTCCACCAAACAATCAGAATTGACCAGAAAGTTGCTATGCTAAGAATAACTGTTTTACTCCGGGGAGTCGCATTCCTTTGGTATACAAATGTTGGGTCCCCACCTACTACTTCAACGCAGCTGCGCATAATGTCAAACATCCGGCTGTACAACTGCTAGTGGTATAACATTTTCTCATAATTGATTTCCGTAAACAATTGAAAATGTTTCTGAAATGTGCTGCTTCATTATTAACAACCGGCATTTTGGGGGGGTGCTAGCGATGGTGGTGGCAACAGTTGTTATATCGATCGATAACGTGACCACACTCAACCATACTACGCGCATGTCCAAAACCAGAGCATGTGTTTGTTATAACATGAAATTGTTATAACTGTTCTATATGCCGCATATGTGAATATACCGTATGGGGTATGTATTGACAATGTTGCCATATGTTGGCTATTGTTATACGAAAATTAAATCCTTAACAGCTGATTATTGACTTTTCAACACAATACGTTAGGATATGGAATTTAAGAGGAAATGAATAGAATTTTTTTAAGTTTAAAAATTTATGATATTTATTTCGCGTAATACTTCTAAATTTAGGTTTTTTTTTTCAATAAGCAAATAATAAAAAACTGAATTAATATCTATATTTTTATCTAAATTTTATTTCTTATTAACAAAAAAATATCGCTTTAACAAATTTGAAAATATTTGCCTAGCATCTGCGCACTTTCAATATTATCTATCGATTTTTCCACCCAAGAAATTAACAAGTATTCAGAATCTGTCACACCTAACAATTGCATTGTGTATACGTTTGGGGTCAATGAGAAACGCCTAATGGGGAAATTATTAATAAGTATAAGACCATATGGGCTTACTATAACAGACAGCTGTTCATTCGATCGATATTGGGAGAGGTCAGTGAATCTACTCTCGAATAATTGAGACTTTCAGTTGGTATTCCTGTTATACACGGGTAACGCAAGCAGTGACCTCTTGCTTACCAAATGTGAGAGAATTGCACTGTGAAAAATAAATTTTCTTAAAAATAAAATTTTGACACACGAAAAGAAATTTTGAAAAAATTTCACATCAAAATTAAGTTTTGAAAAATTTTCTATAATCATCTCTATAATTTGACAAAATTACCTACAGAAATAAAATGTTGAAAAAATTTCCTAGAGAAATGAAATTTTGACAAAATTTCCTAAAAAATGAAATTTTGTAAAAATTTCCTAAAAAATTAAATTTTGTGAAAAAAACCAATAGAACTAGAATTTTGTAAAAAGTTCCTTAGAAACGAAGTTTTGGCAAAATTTCATAGAAAAATGAAATTTCCCCAATTTTTTTAGGAAATTTCCCATGGAAAAATGCTGACAAAATTTCCCATATAAATAAATTTTGATAAAATTTTCGAATCAACGAAAATTTAAAAAATTTTCTACAAAATTTTGACAAAATTTTCAATAAAATTTTGACAAAATTTCTATAGAAATTTTCTAGAGGAATGAAATTTTGACAAAATTTCCTATAGAAATTAAATTTTGATAAAAAGAAACAAAATTTTCTATAGAAACGAAATGAAATCTGAGAAAAATTCCTAAAGAAGTAAAATTTTGACAAAATTTCCTATAGAAATTAAGTCTGAGAACAATTCTTATAGAACTAAAATGTTGACAAAATTTCTTAAAAAAAAGAAATTTTGAAAAAGTTTTCTAAGAAATAAAATTTTTATAAAAACGAAATTTTGGCAAAAAATCCTAAAAAAAAGAAATTTCTACAAGATTTTCTATAGAATGAAATTGCGACAAAATATCCTATAGAAATGAAGTCTGACAAAAATTCTTGTAGAGATAAAATTTCCTACAGAAAGGACATTGTAAAAAAATATCCTATAGAAACGAAATTTTGACAAAATTTCCCATGGAAACAAAATGTTGACAAAATTTCCCATGGAATTGAAATTTTGACAAAATTTTCTATAGAAATGAAATTTTGACATAAATGCTTTATAAGGAGATCTTGACAAAATTTCCCATAGGAACGAAATTTTGACGAAATTTTAATAAAAATTTTCCATAGAAACCAAATTTCCAAGTTTCTGTCTGTCGAAAGCATGCTGACTTTCTAAGAAATAAAGTTAGGCGCTTGAAATTTTGCAAAAAATACGTCCTACTTGTGTAGGTCGGTTGGGACTGTAAATGGGCCAAATCGGTCCATGTGTTGATATCCCATAATATTCTTCTTCCGTTTATACTTATTCGGCCTTTAGAGACTGCAATTCTTATTCATTTTTGCTGACATTTTGCACTTCTTCCATGACCTTCAATATACTTGCTAAATATGACCTGAACTGGTTCATTACTGATATAGCTCCTCATATAAACCGATTTGACTTCTTGAGCTCACATATGACGCAGTTCTAATCTCATTTAACGGAAATTTTTTGCAGCGAATTTTCGTATGACTTTCAACATATGTGCCAAGTATGGTCTGAATCGGTTTAAAACCTAATACAGCTCTCATATAAACCGGTCTACCGATTGCATCTTGAGCCCCTAGAGGACGCTGAATTTTTGAACTTTCAAAGACTTCTCCTATGGCTTACAACAAATATGGTCTGAATCGATTCTTAAATTGATGTAGCTCCCATATATACCGATTTCCCAATTTTACCAATCAGTTTATCAGTTTATAACCTGATATAGCTCGAATAACAAAGCAATTCTTCTTATCCATTGTCCTGTTTTTAGCCTTTAACCCTGGAAAGTCATCCTTATTTTGTTTACACAAATAATTGCCGTCTCGCTTCGTCGTTTTGACGAAGGATGACTGTCCATGGTTAATGAGGTTTCGGGCAAAGAACTCGATCCATGGTTGAGGGTATATAAGATTCGATTCGGCTGAACTTAGCACGCTTTTCTACTCATTAATCATCAAATTGAGAAAATTGAGTCCCATATTGATTTGTTTGAAATGCTTGAACAGGCAATCAGAATTTTAAACAAAGTGTGTTGTCATTCCTATTTCTGTAGCTTTTTATTTCATCCATAAGAGTCGTATAAGTTTGGATGTGTGTAGTAAAAATCGATCGATATTGAAGAAGGTCAGTTAAGTCTAACGCATATTTTAGGCGAGAAAAACAAAAGTTGAATGAGTTTTACAGAAACTTTCTTCATAAAAGAGGGTAGTACTTAACTTAAAGCTGTATCATATTCCTATTAAGTTCGGACAATACTTCCACTTGGGGCGTATTTTGGTTAACATTTTTATGAAATGATTTTTATTCCCTTTCCTTAGGAGGCCATCGTAGTGCAGAGGTTAGCATGTCCGTCTACGACGCTGAAAGCCTAGGTTCGAATCCTGTCGTTTCCATCAGAAAATTTTTAAACTGTGGTTATCCTTGCCTAATGCTGGCGATATTTATGAGGCACTATGCCATGTAAAAAGTTCTCCCCAAAGAGGTGTCGCACTGTCGACTATAAAAAGGAGGTTCCTTATCATTGAGCTTAAAATTGGAATCGGTCAACACTCATTGATATGTGAGTAGTTTTGCCTTGTTCCTTAAGGGAATATTCAAGGGCAACTTTGATTACAGGAATATTTTGGTAAACATTTCTGTTAAATAGTTGTTATTCCTTTTGCTCCACCCGGTTTTTGGTATTATAGATACTCATAGAAAACTTTTCCTTTCGGTTTACCCCACACCGACTTATCGATTTTTCGAAAATCTTCCACCCAGCATTCAGAAGCAGCCAGCAAGTGTTTTTTGTTATCAGCAAAACAAACGTAACTCCTTCAAGTCTTATTCCTGTTGGATACAATACAAATGTCTCGATAACCCCATCCACACCTATCAGCCATTATGGCATCTGCGCATACTACAAAATCTGGCAAATACATAAATTTCACATAATCGATGATGCTGGTAAACAATCAACATTTTATGTATTTTGCCGTGCAATGAGAACAGCCGGCGTTGTTTGGTGGGTGTGGGGGTGTGGGGGGGTAGTTAGCTGACGGCTGTAGCTGGTGGTGGCAACAGTTGTTATATCGATCGATAACGTGACCAAACTCTTTTATATTATGCGCATGTCTGGGGGCGAGGGATGAGAGGAAAGGCGGGGGGGTGGGTGTAAACTCCACCATTGAAAAGTGTTATAACTGTTTTATTTGACATTTGCTGTTTGCTTGGCGAGGGTGTTTAATGGTGTTGCCATATCTTAAAGCCTCAGTCAAGCATAAAGGCATGCTAATTACATCTTAAGCAGCTGTTTATGAAACTTTTGCAGGTATTTATTTTGAAAAGCCTTACTATTACATATGACCATTACTTAACATATCGAAATCAGCTTATATGGAAGCTATTCATGAGCTAGGATTATTCAGAATTTCAATATAATTAAAATTTGCCTAAGAAATAATTTCCAAAATTTCTCTAACAACAAAACTTTAATAAATTTTTTGCCTAAGACCAAACTTTATTTAAATTGTGATGAACATAAATTTCCAAGAAATCTTTTTTTCATGAAATTTTTCATTAAACTTTTTTTAATGACAAAATTTCAGTTAAATTTTCAATGGCAATAAAACGCAATTCTGCGCCGTTTATTTAAAATTTATTTGAGATTTATGAATAGTGAAGTTAACAACAAACAAGTAAAAGCGTGCTAAGTTCGGCCGGGCCGAATCTTATATACCCTCCACCATGGATCGCATTTGTCGAGTTCTTTTCCCGGCATCTCTTCTTAGGCAAAAAAGGATATAAGAAAAGAGTTGCTCTGCTATTAAAACGATATCAAGATATGGTCCGGTTCTGACCACAATTAAATTATATGTTGGAGACCTGTGTAAAATTTCAGCCAATTCGTATAAGAATTGCGCCCATTGGGGCTCACGAAGTAAAATAGAGAGAACGATTTATATGGGATCTGTATCGGGCTATAGACCGATTCAGACCATAATAAACACGTTTGTTGATGGTCATGAGAGGATCCGTCGTACAAAATTTCAGGCATATCGGATAATAATTGCGACTTCTAGGGGTCAAGAAGTCAAGATCCCAGATCGGTTTATATGGCAGCTATATCAGGTTATGAACCGATTTGAACCTTATTTGACACAGTTGTTGAAAGTAAAAATAAAATACGTCATGCAAAATTTGAGCCAAATCGGATAGGAATTGCGCCCTCTAGAAGCTTAAGAAGTCAAATCCCCAGATCTGTTTATATGACAGCTATATCAGGTTATGGACCGATTTTAGCCATACTTGGCACAGTTGCTATGTACCATAACAAAACACGTCGTGTAAAATTTTATCCCAATCGGATAAGAATTACGCACTCTAGAGGCTCAAGAAGTCAAGACCCAAGATCGGTTTATATGGCAGCTATATCAGGTTATGGACCGATTTAAACCATACTTGGCACAGTTATTATATATAATAACAAAACACGTCGTGCAAAATTTCATTCTGATCGGATAAGAATTGCGCACTCTAGAGGCTCAAGAAGTCAAGACCCAAGATCGGTTTATATGGCAGCTATATCAGGTTATAGACCGATTTGAACCATACTTGGCACAGTTGTTGGATGTCATAACAAAACACGTCGTGCAAAATTTCATCCCAATCGGATAAGAATTGCGCCCTCTAGAGGCTCAAGAAGTCAAGACCCAAGATCGGTTTATATGGCAGCTATATCAGGTTATGGACCGATTTAAACCATACTTGGCACAGTTGTTGGATATCATAAAAAAACACGCCGTACAAAATTTCATTCCAATCGGATAAGAATTGCGCACTCTAGAGGCTCAAGAAGTCAAGACCCAAGATTGGTTTATATGGCAGCTATATCAAAACATGGACCGATATGGTCCATTTACAATACCAACCAACCTACACTAATAAGAAGTATTTGGGCAAAATTTCAAGGGGCTAGCTTTACTCCTTCGGAAGTTAGCGTGCTTTCGACAGACAGACGGACGGACGGACAGACGGACGGACATGGCTAGATCGCCATAAAATGTCACGACGATCAAGAATATATATACTTTATGGGGTCTCAGACGAATATTTTGAGTAGTTACAAACAGAATGACGAAATTAGTATACCCCCCATCTTATGGTGGAGGGTATAATAAAAACGTTCTAAGTTCGACCGGGCCGAATCTTCTTTGGCCGAAATATATTAATAGGCAAACAAAGGATAATGGATAAGAATTGCTATGCTATTGTAGCTATACAAAAATAAGAACCGATTGCGACCATACTTTCTTTGGCTTTTGAAACCCAAAGTGGAAAATTTTAACAAAATCAGATAAAAATTTCGTCCTCTTAAGGCTCAAGAAGTAAAATCGGGAGACCGATTTATATGGGAGCTATATCTGGTTATGAACCGATTTGGGCCATACTTGACGAAATTGTTGTTGGTCAAACCAAAATATTTCATGAACAATTTCAGCCAAATCGGATAAGAATTGCGTCATCTAGCGGCTCAAGAATTCAAGACGGTTTATATATAAGGTTATGAACCGATTTGAATTATTCTAGGCACAGTTTTCAGGAGTTAAAACAAAACACTTCATGCTAAATTTCAGCCAAATCGGATAATAAATGCGCCTCTAGCGGCTCAAGAATTCAAGATCCGAGATAGGTTTATATGGGAGCTATATAAGGTTTTGAACCTATTTGGACCATACTCAGCAGAGTTGTTGATGGTCAAACCAAATCCCTTCATGCTAATTTTCAGCCACATCGGAAGAGAATTGCGTCCTCTATCGGCTCAAGAAATCAAGATCCGAGATCAGTGTATACAGGAGCTATATCTGTTTATGAATCGATTTCGGCTATACTTGGCAGAGTTGTTGAAAGTCAAAATAAAACACTTTGTGCAATATCTCAGCCAAATGGGATAAGAATTGCGCCCTCCAGAGGCTCATGAAGTTCAATTGGGAGATCGGTTTATATGGCAGCTATACTAAAACATGGACCGAATTGGTCCATTTACAATCCCAAGACGACCAGATCAATATTTCGATGTGTTACAAACGGAATGATGAAATAAGTATACTCCCATCCTATGGTGGAGGGTATAATAAGTAAAGGCGTGCCAAGTTCAGCCAGGCCGAATCCTGTGTACCCATCACCATGGATTTCATTAAATATGTACCCTTATTTACTGAGTTTGTATTTGAATTATTTTGGTCTCATGAAGTCATATCGGGATATCGGTACTTAGGGCGCCTTTGTCACCTTATTCACCAATTCTGATGAAAATTGATACTGATGTTGGAAATTATAAGATAGGTTTTTGGGACAAATTTCAGCCAAATCAGGTGAAAATTTTGGCTTCAAAGAGCTGAAGAGGCCACCGTAGCGCAGAGGTTAGCATGTCCGCCTATGACGCTGAACGCCTGGGTTCGAATCCTGGCGAGACCATCAGAAAAATTTTCAGCGGTGGTTTTCCCCTCCTTATGCTGGCAACATTTGTGAGGTACTATGCCATGTAGAACTTCTCTCCAAAGTGGAGTCGCACTGGGGCACGCCGTTCGGACTCGGCTATAAAAAGGAGGCCCCTTATCATTGAGCTTAAAACTTGAATCGGACTGCACTCATTGATATATGAGAAGTTTGCCCCTGTTCCTTAGTGGAATGTTCATGGGCAAAATTTGCAAGAGCTGAAGAGTTGATAGACCTATTCGTATCATTCTTGGCATGGATGTTGAAAGTCATAACTCAAGTCTTTGTTTAAAATTTCAGCCAAATCGCATGAAAATTGGGACTTCTATGGGCTCAAGAAGTCAAATCCGGGGATCGCTTTATATTTGGGCTATACCTGTTTACCGACTGATTCGAATCATACTTGGCATGGATGTTTAAAATACGTAAAAAAGTCTTTGTTCCAAATTTCTGCCAAATCGGATAAAAATTGAGGCTTCTTAGGTCTCAAGAAGTCAAATACGGGGATCGGTTTATATGGGGGCTATACCTGTTTATCGACCGATTCGAATCATACTTAGCATGGATGTTAGAAGTCGTAGCTCAAGTCTTTATTCCAAATTTTAGCCAAATTGGATAAAAATTGAGGCTTCTAAGGGCTCAAGAAGTCAAATCCGGGATCAGTTTATATGGGGGCTATATCTGTTTATAGACCGATTCGCATCATACTTAGCATGGATGTTGGAAGTCTTAACCCCAGCCTTTGTTTCAAATTTTAACCAAATCGCATGAAAATTGATTCTCCTAGGGGCTCAAGAAGTCAATTCCTGGGATCAGTTTATAAGGGGGCTAACTGAAGTCTTTGTTTCAAATTTTAGCCCAATCGGAGAAAATTGAGGCGTCTAAGGGCTCAAGAAATCAAAACTGCGGATCGGTTTATATGGGGGCTATATCCAAATCTGAACCGATATGGCCCATTTGCAATCCCCAACGACCTACAACAATTATGAGTAGTGCAAAATTTCACGCGGTTAGCTTTATGAATTCGACCGCTATCATGATTTCGGCAGACGGACGAACGGACAGACATGGGTCTATACTTTGTAGGGTCTCACATCGAATGGAATGACGAAACTAGTATACCTCCATCCTATGGTTGACGGTATACAAATGCTTACTACCTAGTTTTGGCGAAACATTATAGAGAAAACAAAAGAAGTAAAATTGCAGATTTGGGCGTTTTTCTTTTAAACCGCCGTAAAGAAACCACCTCTTCGAGTGTTCTTACCACCAGTTTCAGTTTTTTTTTTGAACCAGAAACAATGAAAATATTCCAGATGCTTCGTAATATAGACAATAACGAAAACATGGAAAATGTTCATTAATGAAGGGTAGGTAGTTACTTAGAAGTAATCATAAGTCTTAGGTAGGAAGATCTTTTCAACAAAACACATTTTCAACATCTTGCCATCTGCTCTAAAAGCTGTTCTCCTATTACTAGGCAAGACGTTGACGATCATTATGTTGGTATGCCTTTTGGACATGGACATGAAACAATTTCCTTCCTACCTGGCCAAGGTGATGATGATCTTGAAATAAGGATCTAGGATAAGGAATTTCTGAATCTTAAGGTAATGCATTTTTTCAATGTTCGATGTTGATTTTTGTTTTGTTGTTTATTTGCAATTCTAGCCTTTTCTTTGTGAATGTAGAGAATGATTTCAAATCTTTCCTTTGGAAAACATCAGACTTAAGGCCAAGCATGAATATCAAAGTATTTTTTCTCATCTAGGATCAAGCTGTATAAATACTTAAGGAATTTTATCTTCCTTGTATGTATTTTTGTACCTATCCTTTTCCGTATCTAAAATGGCAGATCTTTCAATGAAAACAAACAACTTTTTTGTCCAAAATAGTCAATCAGCAATTTTAGAAGGCTACAAGACATTGTAGCCTTCCACCGTGACGCAGGGGTTAGTATGTCCACCTAAGACGCCGAACGCAATGGTTATCCCCTTACTAATGCTGGCTAGTAAGGGTAGTATGCCGCCATGTTATAACTTCTCTACCAAGTGTTGTCGTTATGCAGCACGCCGTTCGCACTTGGCATATAAAAGGAGGCCCCTTGTCAGTGAGCCTAAACTTTAATCGGACTACACTCATTAATTCGAGAAAAGTATATCCTGTTCCTTAATGAAGTATTCATGGAAAATTTAGTTTAGTGGTACAAGACATTGTCAGAATTTTGTTTTGACAAAAGATGTCAATCGTATCCATCACCCTCAGACTTACTAATTGTGTAGAGTTATTTCTTTAGAAAGTCTTGAGAACTATCAGGCTAACAGCAAATATGGCAAACATCAAGAACATTCTATTCATTAACATTGATCTTGAAATAAGTTTTGAAATTTCAAAAGAAATATTTGAAGAAATCCTGTATATCCTTTTTTTTATTTACCTCACATATGTTTCCTGTTCTTTGTTCGGATTTTAAAGGACATGAGTAAGTAGGCATGTGTTGCTCCTAGTGTTTTTTACAAGGGATGTTTATTTTTATCAGCTTTCATGTGAAGACAGGGGGTCTGCGTTAACGTTCAACGACAAAGGTTCCCTAATTAGCCTTGCTTTCAATTAAAACAAAAAACCGCACACCAAGATCTTGTTCTTGAATTCGAAACAGCTGTAGACGACCAAAATGTAATTGTTCTGTGCAAATGCAAGATACATTCTTTTGAAAACATTTCAATAGAATTTTGTATTAAGAGAGAATTTCATTGAAATTTTGAATTTATAGAAAACTAGCATACGTCGTTCATAGAAGATTGCTCTAGTAAAGCTGTCTGTAAAATTTCAGTGTCCCAAATAAGAGAACTAATGAAAATACCAAATATTATCAATTGAAGCAATCCCATGGCAGCCGGTTGTATGTACCGGATTGACCCTATGGATTCCTTCATCGACAAGGGCTGCCGCCTCAGTGTAAAATTCACTGCTACAACAACAACAATAACTATTAATTGAAGGATTTAAAGTACGTTTTTGTATACCCACCAACATATTGGGTTGCCCAAAAAGTAATTGCGGATTTTTCATATAGTCGGCGTTGACAAATTTTTTTACAGCTTGTGACTCTGTAATTGCATTCTTTCTTCTGTCAGTTATCAGCTGTTACTTTTAGCTTGCTTTAGAAAAAAAGTGTAAAAAAGGTATATTTGATTAAAGTTCATTCTAAGTTTTATTAAAAATGCATTTACTTTCTTTTAAAAAATCCGCAATTACTTTTTGGGCAACCCAATACTTTTCTAGGTTTATCTAGCCATGTCCGTCCGTCCGTCGAAGTTACGATAGCTGTGGAAAGCGTTAAGCTAGCCGCTTTAATTTTTGCACAGATGCTTTTTAATGGTGTAGATCGTTTGGGATTGCAAATGGATCGTATCAGTTCAGATAGCCCACATATAAACCCATCCCACGGATTTGACTCCCTCAATTTTCATCCGATTTCGATAAGATTTGACACAAAGACTTGAGTGATGTTTTCCAACATCCATGCTAAGTATGATCCGAATCGGTCTATAAAAATATAAAGCCCCACTTATAAACCGATCTCCGGATTTGACTTTTTGAGCCACTAGAAGTCTTAATCTTCATCCGATTTGGCTGAAATTTGGAACAGAGACTTGTGTTATGACTTTCAATATCCATGCCAAGTATGATTCGAATCGCTCTATAAACAGATATAGCCCCCATATAAACCGATCCCCGGATTTGACTTCTTGAGCCCTAAGAGCTTCAATTTTCATCCGATTTGGCTGAAATTTGGAATAGGGACTTGTTTCATGTCTTTTAAAGTCCGAGCCAAGTATGGTCCGAATCGGTCTATAAACAGATATAGCTCCCATATAAACCGATCCCCGGATTTGACTTCTTGAGCCTTTAGTAGCCTCAATTTTCATCCGATTTTGTTGAAATTTGGAACAAAGACTTGTGTTATGACTTTCAAAATCCATGCTAAGTATGATTCGAATCGGTAAATAAACAGATATAGCCCCCATATAAACCGATCCCCGGATTTGACTTCTTGAGTCCCTATAAGCCTCAATTTTCATACGATTTCGATAAAATTTGACACAAAGACTTGAGTAATGATTTCCAACATCCATGCTAAGTGTGATTAGAATCGGTCCATAAACAGATATAGCCCCCATATAAACTGATCCCCTTATTTGACTTCTTGAGCCCTAAGAAGCCTCAATTTTCATCCGATTTGGCTGAAATTTGGAACAGGAACTTGTTTCATGTCTTTTAAAGTCCGAGCCATGTATGATTCGAATCAGTCCATAAACAGATATAGCCCCGATATAAACTGATCCCCGGATTTGACTTCTTGAGCCTTTTGAAACCTCAATGTTCATCCGATTTGGCTGAAATTTGGAACAGAGACTTGTGTTATGACTTTCAACATCCATGCTACGTATGATGCGAATCGGTCTATAATCAGATATAGATCCCATATAAACCGATCCCCGGATTTGACTTCTTGAGCCCCTAGAAGCCTCAATTTTTACACGATTTCGATAAAATTTGATACAAAGACTTGAGTGATGATTTCCAACAATAATGCTAAGTATGATCCGAATCGGTCTATAAACAGATATAGTCCCCATATAAACCGATCCCCGGATTTGACTTCTTGAACCCTAAGAAGCCTCAATTTTCATCCGATTTGGCTGAAATTTGGAATGGAGAATTGTTTTATGTCTTTTAAAGTCCGTGCCAAGTATGATCCGAATCGGTCTATACACAGATATAGCCCACATATAAACTGATCTCCGAATTCGACTTCTTGAACCATAAGAAGCCTCAATTTTCACTTGATTTGGTTGAAATTTGACCCAAAACCCTTTTTTGTGACTTAAAATATCAGTGCCAAGTTTTATTCGAATCGGTCAATATTTTGATATAGGTGCCCCTAACAACCGATATCCCGATATGACTTTTTCAGACCATAATAATGGTGGGTACCCAAGAATCGGCCCTTCCGGACTTAGCACACTTTTACTAGTTCCAATTATGGCAGGATTTTGTACTAATTGTGTAATTCTAGATCCGTTTGTTCTTTGTCGATGTAGATAAGTTTCTTCGTACTTTTTGGTACCAAAATATGCCACATACATATTTTCCCATGAACATTCCATTAAGAAACGGGAGATACTTTTCTCATTTTAAAGAGTGCAGTTCTATTCAAGTTTTAGCTCAATGATATGGGGCCTCCTTATTTATGCCGTGCCAGAACGGTCCGAACGCCGCTTAGCGGCATCACATGTTAGAGAAGTTTTTTCAGATGTCACGCCGGAATTTGAACTCAGGCGTTCGGAGTCGTAGGCGTTCGTGCTATCCTCAGCGCTACGGTGGCTTCCTTAAAACCAAAACAAGGAAAAGCGTTATAAGTTCCGCCGGGCCGAATCCTATATACCCTACACAATGGATAGCTTTTGTCAAGTTCTTTACCTGTTATTACTTTACAGACAATCAGAGGATAATGGATATATTGGGTTGCCCAAAAAGTAATTGCGGATTTTTCATATAGTCGGCGTTGACAAATTTTTTCACAGCTTGTAACTCTATAATTGCATTCTTTCTTCTGTCAGTTATCAACTGTTACATTTTAGCTTGCTTTAGAAAAAAAGTGTAAAAAAAGTATATTTGATTAAAGTTCATTCTAAGTTTTATTAAACATGCTTTAATACCCTACACCACATTGGATATGCAAGCTAAGTTGTCGAATTTAAAATTTGCTTAAATTTGACATGTAGAATTACGATAAAAATCCGTACATATTGTAGGAGCCATAGTGTAAATCGTTGTGCAAATTTTTGAGAAGGTCGATTGATAAATGGGTTAGCAAAAGCCTTAAAAGTAAATATCGGGAGATGCATATATATGGGAGGTATATCTTAAACTGAACAAATTTCTATGAAATTCTTCAGTCACCAGACGAGTTACAAGAGAAACCTTCGTGCCAAATTTTGTGAAGACCGTTTAACAAATTACTGAATTATTGAATATTATTCAAAATTGGACGAGATTATATATGAGAGCTTTATATAAATCTAAAGCGATTTCTATTAAATTCAAAAGCAACGTCGGGAGTCAAAAGCGAATCCTTTGTGTTAATTTTCGTGTGAATCGGTTAACAAATGACCAAATTATTGCAATTTCAGTCCAAATCGGACGTTCATATATATGGGAGCTATATCTAAATCTGAACCGATTACTATGAAATTCACCAATAATGTCGAGACTTATAAGAAAATCCTTTGTACAACATTTCGTAAGAATCAGTTTACAAATGGCGATATAACTGCAATTTTAGTCCAAATCGGACACATATATACGGGAGCTATATCCAAATCTGAACCGATTTTTTTCCCATTTCAAAAGGCTTCGTCTCTAGGCCCAAGAAAATGCTTGTGCCAAATTTGAAGACGATTGGATGAAAATTGTGCTCTGTACTTTGTACACAAATTTACATGAACAGACGGACAGACAGACAGACATAGCTGAATCGAATCAAAAAGTTATTCTGAGTCGATCGGTATGCTTATCAAATTCACTAAGTTATAATGCCCTGTACCACAGTAGTTGTGTAGGGTATAAAAAAGAATTTGGTCTAAGATCAATGCAGGCCTCCTGCCTGCGCTTAAATACGTAATAAAAGAATAAAAAAAACTACCCTTGAAAAAACAGGGGGTGAAAACAAGAACCACACGTTTTCTTAAAAAATGTCCTTGAAAATCTCAACAAAGATCGGGAACTGTGTGTGTTTGACAAAGGACTATTTTTATAGGCACAACAATGTTAACATTCTTCTAAAGATAGGTATGTAAACTATAGGAATTCTCTAGACATGTGCCATATTCGCTGTAAGCCTGGTAAATCCCAAGACATTTTAAAGAAATGCTAATCCCCGCTGTTACTTAATGGAAGAATGTTCATAGCATTTGCTTGAGAATCTTTACAATAAACACAGAACAAAACGGAAAATCTTCTACTGTTTCGTAACAATTCTTAATGATTCCGCTTACTTCTTGTAACTTTCTGAAATTGATGATTGCCTGATCTTGCCAAGAAAGTTGTTTGTTTTCACTCAAGATGTCGTTTATCAAGAAACATTTCTTAAGATGGCTTCAATTCTCTTTGGTCCTTTTGAAGACAAAATAATTTGTTACGCATGAAATCTTGCTAATTAGCAATAAATCCTGTTTACCCAACGAAATTCTTTAGAATGTTCTATAGAATCATTCATTCAAGATGTCGTTTATCAAGAAAAATTTCTTAAGATTTTCTCTTTGATCCTTTTGAGACAAAATAATTTGTTACGCATGAAATCTTGCCAATTAGCAATAAATCCTGTTAACCCAACTAAATACTTTAGAATGTTCTATAGAAACAAGGAAGGGTTATTTATTTGCTAACATCATGCAAACTATGAAGACAATGTAAAACTACCCAGCAATTAGGAAACTTCTTCTGAAGATCACTGACAGATAAAAATTTCTATGAAATTAAAAAAGCAAAGTCCTCTCGTTAGCTACAGGTGAAGGCACACGATGATCGACGAAGTCTTTGTTTGTAATAGGAAATCAGCATTAACAGCAGATGGCAAGATATTGTTTAGGCAGTAAAGTAGCCAAGGCAGTGAATGTAGTAGTTCTGCATAGGATTATTCTACCTACGAGTAAATCTCCTTTAAGAAGAAGAAACATCCACCCTTTGTACGTACCATAAAACAATGGTTTGATCTGGAAGTGATTATGTGTGTGTCTCGAAAGATTTCGAATGTTCCATTGTTTTTTAGTTTCGAGAAAACGAAACTGTGGGAAGAAAAAATGCCAGTACATACGAAGATTTGAAGTTTTTATTCATTTTGGCGGTTCACAACTTTCGTTTGATTGTGCGTTTCTCTACTATGAAAAACTACCCCTCTATCATAATAATGAAGAAATTTTAAAGAACATAGCGGAAATTTGTTGTCTCTTATTACCATAATACGTTCCAAATTAGAAATGTTCCAAAAACATTTTTTCAAACATTGAATTGTAATTTTGTGAATTTCGGATGATTTGGGGCTTTTTGGGAATTATTTCATATTTTGTTTTGCATTAGAAAGGTTTTATTATACCCACCACCGAAGAATGGGGGTATATTCATTTTGTCATTCCGTTTGCAACACATCGAAATATTCATTTCCGACACTATAAAGTATATGTATTCTTGATCGTCATAAAAATCTAGGACGATGTAGCCATGTCCGTCCGTCAGTCACGCTACAGTCTTTAAAAATAGAGATATTGAGCTGAAACTTTGTTCAGATTCTTTTTTAGTCCATAGTATAGGTTATATCGAACTATATCTTGATATAGCCTAATCCGCCGATATAAGGTCTTAGGGCCATAACAGCCACATTAATTATCTGATTTTGCTGAAATTTGGGAAAGTGAGTTGTGTTAGGCCATTCGATATCCATTTTCAAATTGGCCCCGATCGATCCAAATTTGAATATAGCTGCCATATAGACCGATCTCTCCATTTAAGATTTTGAGTCCATAAAATGCGGATTTATTGTCCAATGTTGCCGAAATTTGGGACAGGGAGTTGTGTTAGGTCCCTCGACATTTTTCAGCAATTTGGCTCAGATCGGCCTAGATTTGGATATAGCTGCCATATAGACCGATCTCTCGATTTAAGGTTTTGGGTCCATAAAAGGCGGATTCATTGTCCAATGTTGCCGAAATTTGGGACAGGGAGTTGTATTAGGTCCCTCGACATTTTTCAGCAATTTTGGCTCAGATTGGCCTAGATTTGGATACAGCTGTCAAATAGACCGATCTCTCGATTCAAGGTCTTGCGCCCATTAAAGGTGCATTTATTGTCCGATTTTGCCAACATTTTTGGCAGTGAGTTGCGATAGGCCCTTTGATATCCTTTTTCAATTTGACCCAGATCGGTCCAGATTTGGAAATAGGTGCCAAATAGACCGATGTCTCGATTAAAGGTTTTGGTCCCATAAATGGCGCATTTACTGTCTGATATCGCCGAAGTTTGGGATAGTAAGTTGTGTTAGGCAACTTGAGATCCTTCTTCAATTTAGCCCAGATCGGTCCAGATTTGGATATAGCTGCCATACAGACCGTTCTCTCGATTAGGGGGTTGGGCCCATAAAAAGCGCTTTTATTGTCCGATGTCGCCGAAGTTTCGACATCCTTCTTCAATTTGGCCCAGATCGGTCCAGATTTGGATATAGTTGCCATATAGACCGATCTCTCGATTTAAGATTTTGGGCCCATAATAGGAGCATTTATTGTCCGATATCGCAGAAATTTGGGACAGTGAGTTGTGTTAGGCTCTTTGAAACCTTTCTATTGGGTTGCCCAAAAAGTAACTGCGGATTTTTTAAAAGAAAGTAAATGCATTTTTAATAAAACTTAGAATGAACTTTATTCAAATAGACTTTTTTTACACTTTTTTTCTAAAGCAAGCTAAAAGTAACAGCTAATAATTGACAGAAGAAAGAATGCAATTACAGAGTCACAAGCTGTGAAAAAATTTGTCAACGCCGACTATATGAAAAATCCGCAATTACTTTTTGGGCAACCCAATACAATTTGGCCCAGATTTTGATACAGCTGCCATAAAACCGATCTATCGATTTAAAGTCTTGGCCCCATGAAAAGGCACATTTATAACCCGATTTCGCTTAAACTTGACACATGGCTAGGCTTTTCGACATCCGTGTCGTATATGGTTCAGATCGATCTATATTTGAATATGGCTATCAAAAAGACCACTACTTTGTTCTACAATATTAAACAATGACTTATACTTATTAGACCCCTCAATATACGTGTCGAATTTGATTCAAATTGGATTTCGATAAAACTGCTATGGGGGCATAAATTATGCATTTTTCATCGGATTATGACGAAAGGTGGTTTACATATATACCCGAGGTGGTGGGTATCCAAAGTTCGTCCCTGTCGAACTTAACGCCTTTTTACTTGTTTTAAAGCCAAATTTTCAAGATTTTTTTCTGAAAACTCAATTTCAAGAAATTTTTCTTATGAACAAAATTTTGGAACGACCTTCCCCAGAGACAAAATTTTTTTCAATTTTCATAAAAACAAATTTTATTTTTTTTTTGTTTATTAAAAGCATTTGCAATGAAATTTTCTCTTAAATAAAACTTAAAAAAATTTACAAAATATAAACTTTCAATAAAATTTTCCTTAAAGACAAATTTGATTAAAAATATCATCTACAACTGCGCTAAGTATGGTCTTCATCGGTTCATACGCTGATATAGCTTCCATATAAACCGAACTCGGATTTTGTATTCTAGAGCGGATAGAGGACGCACTTATTAACCAATTTGGCTTAAATTTAGCTTGAAGTGTTATGTTCTTACTTCTAACAACTACGCCAAATATGGTCTAAATTGTTTCATAACCTGATATATTGTAATATTTTTTTCTAAAGGAAATTTCCATAAATTTTTCTCTTAATACTTAATTTTACCAAAATTTTCTCCAAAGACAAATTTGCGAGAAATTTCTTCTAAAGACAAAATATAAAAAAAGATTTCCCCTAAGGATGAAGTTTTATTAAAATTTTTTCGAAAAAGATTTTTTTCCTAGATATGCAATGAATTGCAATTCTTTAAAAGTGGCATTGAAAATGTTCCTCCTTTATATTCTTCTTAATCTTCTTCACAACTGACTGCTTTAAAATAAAGGCTGCTTAGCTACCAGATGCTTCCCCGAATTGAGTAGAAACAACTTTAGAGACCATCATTATCGTCGTCACCATAAGCAACCCCTAGTTAAGAAAAAATTTCCGTTGCAAAATTTGCATTTTACCTACACAGCTGATCAAAATTGTCTACCTAAGGTCTACTATCTACCCATTGCCTTCAGCTAAGTCTCCAGCTGAACCATACAAAACAACAAAAGCACACACATTAGTGTTACCCTTAACACTAACATGCCTTTATTGTTATCACAAAACCATAGTGGTGATCTTTAATTTTCCAGGGGTATAAATATGCCATCTCTTCTTATCATGGCTTTAGTTTCCTTCTAACTGCAGTCGTGACAAGATCTTGGTTTAATTTGTGCTAAAAAAGACGAAATTCGTTGAAAGTGTTTCGGGAAAATCGTTGACATAGCGCAAGCTGAATAAAGAGCATTAGAAAGATTCACGATGCAGAATGATTTGGTGTCGGGCTCATACAAAGAGAAGAATATTTTCCATATTTTCAAAGTGAGCTAGAAAAAAAAAACGGAAAATGTGTTTAGAGAAATGAGGGGCAACTACCAAAACAACAAAAGTGTTGGTGAAGTTTCCAGAAACCTACAAATAGAAGCAAACTACATGAGTAAAAGGGGTTTGAATTACACAATTGAAGAGTTTCAAACCCCCTTAAAGGAGAAATGGAACAAAAGCCATGCCAAAGGCTTGAAGTTAAACCAATTTCAATGGCTGTCAAGGGTTTCTGATTTCCTGCGGAAAGGTTGTAGTTGTCATACTTGTATGTAACGAAAAGAGTTTCGTGGTTTCTTTTTAAAAGTAGCTGAAGAATTACATAACGATGACTATTCCTCAAGAAACTTTTTATGAATTACTTGGCGCTCATCAATCCGCCAATCGCTCCAATCGCCGATATGACGTCAAGTCATATTTCAATGATAGCATCTGCGGTCATGCAACGATGATCTCTGCATTTCCTGTCAAGGCATACATCATATTTCAATCATTGGAAGTCTTAAACGACATGGCCACCTTTTCATCCAGGCATGGTTGTTTGAATATCAAGTTTTCATTCAATCACCGAGTTATGGATTAATGTGCCAAAAACAACCAAAAACTCCAAGTGTCTTCAGTGCTAAAGGATTTGAACTAGAAACCTCCCAGTGCCTTCAGTGCTAATGAAGTTTAACTCCAAACCTCCCAGTACATTCAGTGCTAAAGAAGTTGAAAATGAATATATCACCGATGCTTCATTACAAAAAAACTAAGTTGAAGCTTCTGAAGTACTTTCCCAACTTTCCAGACAATTAAGGTAGCTCATTCGGTTGTATCCAGCAATAATATAAGGAATAAGAACCTTTCACTGTCACAATTTACCCCATACCAGCATTAGCGACCATGCAACTATGTTGTTCTCTTCTTCTAGCACAAGTTATATTTTAATCATTGTTAATGTTTGCAGCTACTAACTCGTTCTTCATCAACTTTTAATATCAACACATCTGCAGAAGAACACATTGCTGCTTATACATCCAAATTTTAGAAGATTCATTGCAATTTGCTCAATTTTTTTTGGGTCGATTATATGTGCCCAAACCTTTTACTGCAAAATTTAATTTGAAGATTTTTTACAGTTAGCACTCAAATATTTTCAGTGTATATGTATGCCATATATAATGTAACCTTTTCTAAGACCCATCAGTGCATTTGAGACGAAATTCTCCGCTAAAATCAAGAAAACAAATCATCTGCTAATATAAACATCATTCCTTAACAAAGCTTCAAATCTTTATTTCACATCAACACTGGACGTGCCTTTTGGGTTCATCATTTGCATTAACACAATTATCAATCAAAGAGAATTTCGGGGCGATGCGACTTAAATCTTCTGTTCTTCTCGTCATTGCATAATGCAATACTTTTCTTACGGTTATTTTAAAAAGTATTGTATATCAACCTACCAAATCATCATGTCATGGACTATTTGCCGGAGGAATGATATGCTTCAACATCTCAAACTTCAAGCATCTTCAACGTTAATGTAGCTGAGGAAGAATATATCGATGACTATTCGTCAACAAACCTTCAATGAATCTCTGGGCCATCATCAATCTTTCATCGATATGACGCCATGTTTTATTTCAATCAATGATAGTATTTGCGGTAATGCAAAAATGATATTTTCTATCATATCATATTTCAATACTTGCAAAGGTTTACCGTTTCTTCCAGCCATGGTTTTTGGAGAATCAAGCTTTCATTTAATCACCGAGTTATGGATTAATGTGCCAAAAAACACCCAAAACTCCAAGTGTCTTCAGTGCTAAAGAAGTTTAACTCCAAACCTCCAAACGCCTTCAGCGGTAATGAAGTTTAACTCCAAACCTCCTACCGCCTTCAGTGCTAAGGAAGTTGAAAATGAATATATCACCTATGCTTCATTACAAGTTGATTCTATTGTGTCAAACACTGCTAATGCGAAGAATGTCAACCTTTTATCATCATATTTTGAGTCGTATTTCAATCATTGATTGTATTTGCGACATTGCAACATTGATTTTTATTTTTCGGTTAATCAAGAATTTTAGGAATCCGCTTTTTGGCATTGGTCACTTGGCAATTTAAAACATCATCAATATCAATATCCTCAACTCTTCAACAACTCTTCTTGGTGTTCATGTACTCCTTCGGCAATTGTATTAACAATCTGGCATTTGTTCCGTAATACAATCCATGAAAATCAACATTTAAATGAACACCTCATACTCCTGAAGACTTCAAAAAATCTTTGGTCACCTTTATATTGATGCATTACTATCCATTAAGTCATATCTGGAGCACTATCAAAATCAACGCCAGAACATTCAACCATCATCTTCCTTGAATCTTCAAAATGTTTATTTTCTTCAAATATGGAATCAACACCCTAACAATCGGCAGAATTACAATTGAACAAAGTTCGATATGGTTATAAACCATATTTCAATCATTCAAGGAAATTGCGGCATCCAAAGATGATCTCCTTTTATTTCTGTCGTACTTAAAAGAATACCAAACTTTCAATTCACCTATTTGGCTAAATAATACAAATCAGTATTTTAAGAAAACTTATTTCCGTGGAACGAACCCTTGAACTGCAAAATCTTTATCTGTTGTATCCTCTTATATGTGAAATATATCAACCATTCATCGTCACATTTCAATCATTGACTGTATTTTTTGACATTGCAACATAGATCTTTTATTTTTTAGTTAATCAAAAATTTACACATAAAAACAGCAGAAAAAATTGAAGAGTCCCTCTTTTGGCGTTGGTTAAGAATTGAATCATCATTGAAAATCTAAGCATCATCAATAACAATATCCCTTACTATTCACTAACGCTTCTTAGTGTTTATGTACTCCTTTGGCAATTATTATTAACAATCTGGCATTTGTTCTGAAATACATTCCATGAAAATCAACATTTAAATTATTACTCCATACTACTAGAAGACATCAATCATCAAACTTTGGTCATCTTTATATGTATAGAGTACTATCCAGCTCATGTTTGGAATAATGTCAAAGTCAATGTCAGCGCATACTGCTGTTTATTCAGCCATCATCTTCTTCTCTAATATAATAATTTTCTTCCTCAAATATTGAATCAACGTCTTAGTAATCGGCACAGTTACAATTGAAGAGAGTTCGATATTGTTATAAACCATATTTCAATCATTCAAGGAAATTGTGGCGTGTTCTTCTTTTATCTCTGTCATCGAGTTAAAGTCTAGTATTTTAAGAATACTAACTTCAGCGGAACGAGCCCTTGGACTGGAAACTATTAATCTGTTTTATCTGTCCATATGTGAAACAACATTAAACTTTCATCCTCATATTTTATTCGTTGACTATTTTTGCGATATTGCAACATTGGAAACTTTATGCATCATCAACATCATCCTTTGTTCATCTATTCTTCTTAGTGTTTATGTACTCCCTCGGCATTTGTATTAACAATCTGGCATTTGTTCTGCAATACAATCCATGAAAATCAATATTTAAATCATCACTCCATACTACTAGCAGACATCAATCATGGGTCATCTTTGTATCGATGCAGTACTTTCCATTAACTCATATATCATACGCATTCAGCCATCGTCATATTCAACCATCATCTTCCTTGAGTCTCCAATATAATAATTTTCTTCCTCAAATGTGGAATCAACGCCAAAGCAATAGGCACACTTACAACTGAACAGAGTTCAATAATATTACAAACCATGATTCAATCATTCAATGAAATTGCGGATTGCAACAATATTTTTCTTTTATTTCAGTCATAGCTGAAACATTATCAAACTTTCATATCACCGAGTTATAGTCTATTTGGCTAAAAAATACAAGTCAGTATTCTAAGAATACTATTTGCAGTGGATTGAAGCATTGAACGAATCATTGAAATACAAAATTCTTATCTGTGTCATTCATGCATATGTGAAAGATTATCAAACATTCATCGTCATACTTCAATTTGACTCTACTTGCGGCATTGATCTTTTATTTTTCAGTCAATCAAAAACTTTCAGATTAAAAGGCAAAAAAACTTGGAGAGTCAACATTAGAAAATTTAAACATCATCATCATCCTTTGCTCATATATTCTTCTTAGTGTTTACGTACTCCTTCGGAATTGTATTAACAAACTGGCATTTGTTCTGTATTACTAACCATGAAAATCAACATTTAAATCATCATCCCATACTACTAGTAGCCATCATTCATTAATCTTTGGTCATCTTTGTATCGATGAAATACTTTCCATTAACTCGTATTTGGAAAAATATCAAAGTCAACTCCAGCGCATTAAGCCATCATCATATTCAACCATCATCTTCCTCGAGTCTCTAAAATGTTAATTTTCTTCCTCAAATGTGGAATCAACGCCAAAGCAATCGGCATTGTTACAACCGAACAGACTTCAATAATGTTATAAGCCGTAATTCAATCATTCAAAGAAATTGCGGAGTGCAAGGATGTTTTTGTTTTATTTCTGCCATAGTTGAACGATTATCAAACTTCCAAATCGCCGAGTTAAAGTGTAAACAATGCAAAACAGTATTTAAGAGATACTTTCTTAAGGGGAACAAACCCTAAATCTGCAAAATCTTTATCTGCTGTATCCATGCATATGTGAAAGAATATCAAACTTTTAGCATCATATTTCAATCATTGATATATATATGCGATTTTGCAATATTGATCTTTTGTTTCAGTCAATCAAAAATTTACGGATAAAAAGGTGAGAAATTTGGAGAGTCCTTCTTTTGTCGTTGGTCAAGAATCGAATCAACATTGGAAACTTTAAGCATCATTAGTATCAATATCCTCCACAGCTCATCAACTCTCCTTAGTTTTTCCGTACTTCCTCGACAATCCATACAATCCATGAAGACCAAAATTTAAATCATCACCCTATACACCTAGGCGAATTTAACCATTCTTTGTGTGGATGGAGTCTTTGCCATTAGAGATAGGTTGGAGAAGATGAAACCGAAAGATTGTCTTGATAACCGCTCAGACCCTATGTTCCCCTTATTGTCATTCCTCAATCTTCTCTCTCTTTAAGCCGCAGAGTTTACATTGAATTTCATCTGCTAAAACGGACCGTCAAGGCACCTTCTCATACCTTTTGAATGCCATTTTAAAGTCCTGGAGTCTGACTGTACTTACCCCTCCTAGCTCCTCTAGTGCCTGAGAGAAAACAGATCCAAGTATCCTATTACTACGACATAAAGCTGGAAATTGGCCGAGGAAATGAATGCTATCTTCCGCAACGTCAAATGCATCTTCTTCAAAGACAATAGTGATCAAACATTACTTTTCGATTGTTCATCCCTTAACCTTTAAGTCTGCTCAAAGCCTGCCACGTCATTCCAGCAATTTAACCATCTATTCTTGTATCGCGCATCAAGGATATAGAAGATTCCCGAGAGAAGTGGATATACGCATGATACCGACACCACTGTGAGATTCACTTCTTGCCTCTCTAGTAATTCAGCGTTCTCGTTTCTTGCTATGTCCTAATGCCCTGATATCCAGCACAGAGATAATAATGGTTTCCTTGTAGCTGCAGTTGGCTATCTCCACATGGGTCCAACGCCTTGGATCTTAAAGTATTCTATACTGGATTGAAAACATTTTAACGCCCTCGTGAAATTAATATTCATCTTCAGCATCTCTCAACATCTTGTCTTGTCTTCAATAACTCAAAAACAATTTGCCTTCAAGAAAATCTCGTTAGTGATATAACTAGTTCTACGGCTTATTCTGAACAATATGCAACTCTAACATCATATCTTCAATAGAAGAAATCGTATTTTATATTGTGGTCTTGAGTTAATTTGAAGTTATACAGCAATGTTATCAAAGGTTTTCAATAGCATTGGTATACCAGATTTAAATACTTTCTTCAAGTTTCATGGAAACATCTCCCATGCCGCATAGCGACACCACTCGTTGGAGAAGATTAAACATGGCAGGATACTTAACAAAAGAAGCCAGCATTAATAAGCGGATTACCACCGCTAACAAATTTTACTGGTGTTCACGCCGGGAATTGTACCCAGACGTTCGGTGTCATACGCGGACATTCTAACCTCTTCACCATGGCGACCTCCCAGCACTATTACATCCTTGTATTATTATGCAGACTGTTTTATGGCTTCCGTCATGTTGCCGGGATTTCAAGTATTTGCTTTTGATGTCTTAAAATCCACTTTCTCGCATTTACCATGTGGCTTTCCCGCAATGGATACTTCCATCTCTGCAGGATTTTGACAAAGTTGTATCTGATGGCAACAAAATCCACATTCTTTGAAATCTTGTTTCTAAACTCCTTAGACGATACATATTTAAAGGTAATTGCCTCTGTAAACTTAATGCGAAGTTTCAATTTTCAGCTTAATCTATGAGACGTACCCATTACTTTTACCGGGCTTCCAAACATTTGCTTTTGAGGTCTTCAAATCCACTTCCTTCTAAAATCGTATTTACCATGACAGGATACCTAACAAATGTACACACATAAGTAAGGGGGTAACCACAACTGAAAAATTTTACTGGTATTCACGCCGGTAATTGAACCCAGGCGTTTGGCGTCATAGGTGGACATGCTAACTTCTGCACCACGGCGGCTTCCCAGCACTATTACATCCTTGTATTATTATGCAGACTGTTTTATGGCTTCCGCCAAGTTACCGGGATTCCTCGTACTTGCTTTTGATGTCTTAAAATCCACTTTCTCGCATTTACCATGTGGCTTTCCCGCAATGGATACTTCTATCGGAAAGGTTTTTCTGATGGCGAGAAAATCCACATTCTTCCAAAATCTTGAGGAGAGTTTCCAATCTTTCTAACATCCTTAGACCATATATATTTAAAGGTAATTGCCTATTCTAAACTTAATGCAAAGTTTAAATTTTCAGCTTTATCTATGACACGTACCCATTACTTTCCACGCTTATTAAAACTGGCTACTGTTTATGCTTACCAATGCTTATGATCTTCAACATCTTCTGAAGTCAAAATCTTTAATCAAGGTATACGTGGGAAAGAGAAGTTACTGTTGAATGTATTAAAATCTCAGAAATTGGAATGGTCCTCAGGCTCGAAAGTTCTTCATTATGATATCTAAATATAAATATTGTCCCCTCTGCACATTATATCACATATCATCATGTTGTCATCAGGCAAAAATATGGATTTGCTGCATCTAACATTGTGGCGCAAGCTTTATCTCTCACTCATACTTCAACATTACTAATCTGCACTACAATCATCAAGGGAAAATGGGCTTTGGTGCTACGAAACATTGTGTTTAAGCTCATAAGAATAACTAAATTCAACAGAGCCCTTAATTATGAAACCTCGTCTGGAATGTTTGTAATACGGTTACTTCAACAATATTTTAATAAAAGGATCCTACAAGAATGGTTCAAATGTACTACAATCATCATGGCAAAACACTATTTGGTGCTCTGGAACTTTGTACTCTAATCGAATCTGAATTATACAGAACACTTTATTATGAGTTTTCAGCATGGATATTCACAATCTGGCAACGTCAAGAGGCAACTTAACAAGCAAGAATTTCTTACGTCTCAAAGCTATTCTACAGATCTAGTCATATGCTATACAACAATCATCAAGGCATAATCTGATTTGGTTGAACTGAACATGGTAAACCGGTCTTGACCATTCCTTGTGATCTTCAATGTGAGTCTTCAACAGGAATATTTCTAATCTGGGAACTTCTTTGATAGTTTTTGATATGAGGCCTCGGAACAATGGTCCATCTGGCAACGTCAAGAGGCCCAGCAAGAATATCTTACGATTCAAACCCTCTTCTGCAGATCTTATTATAAGCTGTACTACAATCATCAAGACATAATCTGAATTGGTTGAAATAAACACTGTACACCAATTTTCACCATACATTATGATCTTCAATATATGAGCTTTCAACAGGAATATTTCTAATATGGGAACTTTTTTGATAGTTCTTTCATATGAGGCCTCAGAATAATGGTACGGCTGGCAACGTCAAGAGGCAACTTAATATGAGGTCCAGCGAAAATGTCCAAGGACTCAAAAGCCATTCTGCAGATCTTATTATGAGCTTTCAGCGGGAATATTTCTAATCTGGGAACTTTTTTGATAGTTCTTTCATATGAGGTCTCCGAATAATGGTACGTCTGGCAACGTCAAGGGGCAACTTAATATGAGGCCCAGCATGAATATCTCACGTCTCAAGAGCTACTCTGCAGATTTTAAATCATCAAGACAAAATCTGATTTGGTTGTATTAAATATTGCACTCCAATCTTCATCATTCATTATGATCTGCAGTATGTGCCTTCTTGATAGTTCTTTGATATCAGGCTTCAGAATAATGGTACGGCTGGCAACATCAAGAGGCAATTTAATATGAGGCCCACCGAAAATGTCTCAGGACTCAAAAGCTATTCTGCAGATCTTATTATTTGCTATACTACAATCATCAAGGCATAATCTGATTTGGCTCAATTCAACTTTGTGCTTAAATCCTCAGCATTCATTATGATCTTCAATATGAGCCTTCAACAGGAATATTTCTAATCTGGGAACTTCTTTGATAGTTCTTTCATATGAGGCCTCAGAATAATGGTCCGTCTGACAACGTCAAGAGGCATCTTAATATGAGATTCCAGCAAGAATGTTTTACGACTTAAAAGCTATTTTGCATATCTAACAATCGTCCAGGCTGTATTTGATTTGGTTGAATTACACACTTTACTGCAAAATTTATCATCAATTATGGTCTTCAATATGAGCCTTCAACACGAATATTTCTAATCTGGACCATTATTTTGAGGCCTCAAAATAATGGTCCGTCTGGCAACGTCAAGAGGCAACTTAATATGAGATTCCAGCAAGAATATCTGGCTACTCAAAAGCTATTCTGCAGATCTTACAATCATCAAGGCATAGTCTGATTTGGTTGAAATAAACACTGTACTCCAATCTTCACCATTCATTATGATCTCCAATGTGATCTTTTAACAGGAATATTCCTGCACTGGGAATTTCTTTGATGGTTCTTCGATATGAGTCCTCGGTAAAATATCCCATCTGGCAACATCAAGCGGCAAGAATATCTCACGACACACAAGATATTCCTTAGATTTTATTAGATGTTACACTTCAATCATTAAGGCATTTCATTCAAGATTGTGCTTCAAGCTTCATTTATACTCAACAGAAGTCTTCATTAACACCAATATTTCTAATTTGACAACTTTAGGAATATATTTCATCAAATATTGTAATTATACTTCGATCATGCCAGCTGTTTTCCACACAACTTTTCATTATGAGACTTCGATTGGAATATGCCTTCCGCTTCAAGTTGCTTGATTTACTTGAAGCGGTAACTTGTTACTCGGCCTCAGTGGGCATTTCCATCCTCTAACGGCTCATAAACTATTCTGCAGTAAGTAAGATTTGTGGACTAACAAATCTACAATTATTAAAAAATCAACGGATTTAAAGATAGATTGAAAATTGTGGTCCAAACTTCGCATCGTACGCCAAACAAACTTCTATATATAAGATTAAAGGGATAGATTTATTGTAACCACTATAAGTGGTTCTTTATATTTGAATATATATTAACGTCAAACGTTTAAGATCTTTTTTAAAATAAACTTTTAATTAAATAATCAAGCTCTTGGTCCTAGAAAACAAAACATTTATTTTTTTGAAAATATTGCGTCCAAGAATTAAATGTTAAAGAAATATTATTCTAAAATCGCTTAGTACACCTTAGTAAAACTGGCGCCCAACGTGAGAGAATAACTTAATTAATAATACAAAGTCTTCTTCCATGTTAAATCTGGATTTCATTGCTTTAAACAAGCATTAGCTTTTGGAATCTATTAATGTATTGCTAGAAGAGTTCAAAATGATATATGCTTTGCTTTACTAACTGGCGCCCAACTAGGAAGAGTCTTGATTTAATCATTATTTCTTATTGTAAAAAGTTGATGTAAACACATTAACATTTGATTTCAAATTTTACCTAAGCATTTATTTTTACAATTTAACAATAGATTTAAGGGGTCTGCAGAAAAAGAATATAAAACACTTACCCTTGCTGGCAAGGCTGTTGTTTGACATTCTTTAAGTGTTTAAATTCACCCTAAACATTTCTCAGGACCATTATGTGTAATCACCTGGAAGGTATTGCGCTCAATTCTTGGCGCTAAGTTAAAATTGCAACAATCATCCCTTACTTTAGGCAGCTGCTCCTTGAACGAAAAAACAAAAATGGATAGACAACCAGTGAATGCCTTTAAAAGGCAAATACTTTCTAAGGCATTAAGCAGTCTTCTTTTGAACGTTAATAAGTGAAGGTACTTCTAGAAAAAAAAAAAATTAAAAAAGGAAATATAAAGTGTCGGGTGAATTAGCTTTCATTTCAAAAATTGTTTAAAAATGGCGCCCAACCTAATTCATAATTGTATTGCCATAAAGAATTTTTATTATTGTACAATGAAAGACAAATTTTTATGTGTATGTGTTTTGCCTTAAAATCGCTTAACTCATTGAAGTAAATTGGAATTTAAAGCATATTTAACGAAAAATTTTATAAATGGCACCCTCCGTTGAAAATATAAGCCTGTTTTGGATTTTCTTAAAATTATAAAATTTTTCATGTGGAATACAAGTTTGTAAAGCCAAAAGTGGGCCTATGGCACTAATAATTTGATAAACTGACTTCCAACATAAATTTTTTCGTGTTAAAATTGGATGTAATTTTCAAATTATTTTCTTTTTTGTTATAAATAATGATATTCATGCCTGTATTCATTTTTATTATTTTAATAAAAATTTTTAGTTAAAATTAAAATTCGCTCTAAAAAACACTCAAATCGTAATCCAACCTAATAAGACAAATTGGCGCCCAACATGGGGCATTTTTATAATTGCAAAGTATTTTATTTAATAGACTGCCACACACTCATAAATGCTTCTCGGTGTTAAAAAATCATAGCCATAGATTATTTATGCAATGATATTGTTCTCATATTGTTTACTAGCGCCCAACGTGTAGTTGATTTTTAATATTATAGGCATTTCGGTTCATAGTCTTGAAAAAATAACAAAATAACAGACCTACAAATGAGACAAACTGGCGCCCGACTTGAGGCAGTATATAATTGCATGGATTTTACATATTTTTTGTAAATTTAAAAAATATATATTTTTTGTATACATGAATTAAAAATCCCACAATTCTCTTGTCAACCTAATAAAACAAACTGGCGCCCAGCATGGGTCGTTTTTATAATTGCAAAATTATTTTATTTTATTGATTGTCAGACACTCAAAATGCTTCTCGGTATTAAAAAACGTAGTTATGTCCTATTTATTCAATGATATTGTTAACTGTCGCCCAACGCGTTTCGTATTTTTATTAATATAGGCATTGTGGTTAACAATTTGGCAAAAATAACGCGTTTACTATACTTTGAATTTGAAACCACTCTAATTGTTTTTCAACATAATAGGAAAAACTGGCGCCCAACTTGGGGCAGTATATAATTGCATGGTTTTACATATTTTGTTGGTAGATAAAAAAATTAATAATATTTATATGCTAAAAATTTTAAAATTGGTTTGTAAACCCTTTAAAACCAATTGGCGCCCAACATGGGGCGTTTTTATAATTGTAAAGATATTTTATTTGACTGACTTTCAGACAATCCAAAATCCTAATCAGTGTTAAAAAAACGTAGCCATGCTTTATTTATTCAATGATTTTGCACTCATATTGTTCACTGGCGTAATCCTGCAACTTATTTGTCCACCAAATAAAACAAACGGGCTCCCAATATATGACATTTTTATAATTGTAAAGATATTTTATTTTATCATCTGGCAGAAACTTAAAATTCTTTCTGTGTTAAAAAATCGTAACTATGCATTATTTAAACATTGATGATATTGTTTTCATTTTGTTAACTGGCGCCCAACGTGTATTGGATTTTTTAATGTACACATTTTGGTTTGGTTCAAAAAATTTAGGCTTTTATTATGTTTTGCATTTAGAAACCGCTCAAATCCCCTTTCAATATAAGAAGACAAACTGGCGCCCAACTTAGGGCAGTATAAAATAGCATGCATTTTATATGTTGGCAATTAAAAAAAATTTACATTAATTACATATTAACATATTACAAATCCTAAAATTCGTATGTCAACCTAGTAAAAGAAACTGGCGCCCAACATGGGGCGTTTTTATAAAATGGAAAGATATTTTTTTATTAACTGTCAGACAACCAAAAATGCTTTTCAGTCTAAAAAAAATCGTAATCATGCATTACTTTTAGAATGATATTGCTTTCATATTGTTAACTGGTGCCCAACGTGTATTAGATTTTTTTTTTTTTAATATAGGCATTTTGGTACACAATTTCAAGAAATTAAGACTGTTATTATGATTTGCACTTAGAAACCGCTCAAAACATCTTTCAATGTAATAAGACAAGCTGGCGCCCTACTTGGGGCAGTATATAATTGCATGATTTTACAAATTTTGTTGAAAATTTAAAAAAATATATATTCATAATTTAAATATTAACATATTAAAAATCCCACAATTTGTTTTGAAACTCAATAAAGCAAACTGGTGCCCAACATGGGGCATTTTTATGATTGTATACATATTTTATTTAATTGACTGTCAGACACTCAAAAATGCTTATCAATGTTAAAAAAAACGTTAACGTTAAATTTAAATTTATTAAAACTTTAAAACTTATTTATTGTCAAAACTTATTATTACTGATATTGTTCTCATATTGTTTGCTGGTGTCCAACGCGTATAAAATTTTTATTAGTATGATTATTTTGGTTCACAGTAACGAAAACTCATATTTTTATTATGCTTTGCACTTAGAAATCCCTTAAATCGTCTTACTAAATAATGAGAAAGCTGGCCCAACTTGGGGCAATACATAATTGCATGGATTGTACATATTTTGGTGATAATTTTAAAAAATTTACATTATTTATGTATTAACATATTAATCCCACAACTTGTTTGTCAGCCAAATAAAACAAACTGGTGCCCAACATGGGGAGTTTTTATAATTGCGATGATATTTAATTTTATTGACTGTCAGACACTCTCAGACAACTCAGACAAAAAAGTTTCTCAGTGTAAAAAAAATTGCAAGCATATATAATTTATACAGTGATATTGTTTCATATTGTATACTGGCGCCCAACGTGTTGTTGATTTTCATTAATATGGGTATTTGGTTAACAATTTCAAAAAATTAGCAGTTTTATTATGCTTTGCACTTAATACCCATTCAAATCGCCTTTCAACACAAAAAGACAAATTGGCGCCCAACTTGTGGCAGTTTATAATTACATGGTTTTTACATATTTTATTGACAAATTTAAAAAAATATACATTATTAATATATTAACATATTAAAAATCCTTCAACTTGTTTTTCAACCAAATAAAACAAACTGGCGCCCAATATGGGGTATTTTATAATGCCATGAATATTTTATTTCATAAACACACTTATAAAATCCTTTTGTTGTATAAAATAGAATACATGCAATATTTTTTTTATATTTGTTTTTGTATTATACCATATAATGGCGCCCAATTCATTACTGATTTTACTAATCTAAACACTTTTGTTTACAACTTAACAAAAATATTTAAAAAATTCAATTTTAAAGTACATATGCACCTTAAGTCCTATTCCAACCTATTGAAACAAACTGGCGCCCAACAAAGGGCAAAGGTATAATGACATGTTATTAGTTTTCATGTACTCACATATTTTTTATTATTGATATTGTCAATGTTTACATTTTTGCTCATATCTTAAAACTAAAAAATGTGTATAACGAACTAATAAAAAATGTATTTAAATATCTTTGTTATTGTATTATACGATATAATGGCCCCAACGTATTATTGACTTTACTAATTTAAACACTTTAGTGTACAACTCAAACAAAAAGAAATTGTAAATAATAAAATGTTGTAGTATATCTGCTCACTAAGTCATATTTCAATTTAAAAAGATAAACTGGCGCCCAACAAGTGGCATTCTATAATTTTTATATTACTAATTTCTAAGTTTTCGCACATTTTTCATAATCCGAAAAAATGTCATCTCTTTATTATTGAGTCATTTTATGTATTATTTATTTACTGGCTCCCAACGTGTTTTTGAATTTGATCATGTAACATATACGGTTTTGTTTATAGCACTAACAACCCCTCAAAAAGTTTTTCATCCTAATGAGGCAAATTGGCGCCCAACGTGTTCTTGCAATTACATAGATTTTTCATTTTGTTAATTTCGCATACATTGCGAAATAGCCTTGCCTTATTTATTACATGTAACTTATATTGTATTGTAAACTGGCGCCCAATGTGTTAATGATATTGTTAATGCATACATTATTGATCATGCTCTAAAATAAAAAAATGTGTATAACAATTTAATTAAAACTTATTTCAATTGAATTGTTTTTGTATTATACCATAAAATGGAGCCCAACGCGTTATTGATTTTACTAATCTGAACACTTTTGTTTACAATTAAATTAATCATTAATTACAATTAAATGTTGAAGTATTTCTGCACCTTAAATTATATTTCCTCTTTAACATACTAACTGGCCCCCACCAAAGGACATTGTTTAATTACATGTTATTTAAATATTATTCACTCATTTACATGTTCTCACACATTTTTTTATGGGAAAAATTGCATCTTTATATTATTTAGTCAATTTATTTATTTTATTATAACATGCTGGCGCCCAACGTGTGTTTGATTTAAATAGTATAACATATACAGTTTCTGTTCATAATTTGTAAAAATATGGCGCTACACTTGGGTGTTGCACTAACAATCCCTCAAAAAATTTTTTAACCTAATAAGGGAAATTTGGCGCCCAACATGGGAATTCTTACAATTAAAGGAATTTTAATTTCATTTATTTTTATTCATTCCTTTATAAGAAAATTTCCAAACAAACTTAAAAAAATATCAGTAAAAATTAAATTTCGCACCAAAAAACAGTCAAATCGGTGTTCAACCTTAAGGATAAACTGGCGCCCAACATGGGGCTTTTTATAACTGCAAAGATATTTTATTTCACTAACTGCCACAAGTTGAAAAATGCTTTTCAGTGTTAGAAATCTTAGTCATGCATTATTTATTCAATGATTATGTTCTTATATTATTTACTGGCACCCAACATGTAGTTGATTTTTGTTAATATAGGCATTTGCCCCAAATAATCCCTCAATTGTTGTTGTTAAACTAATAAAACAAACTATTGCCCAACATGTGCACTATTTTGGGACTTTTTACAACATGGTGCTTTTTACAATTACAAAGATTTTTCATTCTATTTACTTTCACTTGCTATCACTGTAACTTTAATAGTATCCTTGCTTTATTCGTTCAATATAATGAATATTGTATTCTAAGTGGCGCCTTAGGTGTTATTGTTTTTTGTTTTATTATTATTTTATTACTATAGACAATGTTTTGTATAATTTGAAAAACAATTTCAGTGCAAATTAAATTTTCCACCAAAAAATACCACAGTTCATTTTTCAACTTAAAAAAACTAACTGGCGCCCAACGTGGTCCATTATAAAATTGCTAAATTTTTCAGAAAATTATTTTTTTTTAGCCCACTGTCTTCTATAATTAAACAAAAACCATACATTATTTAATCAAATTTTGTTCACTTTTCTACTTAAAAAAACAAACTGGCGCCCAACTTGGGCCATTATAAATTTTTCAGAAAATTGAATTTCTCAGCCTTTTGTCTTCTTTGAATATAAAAAACCATACATTATCTATCTATTTGAAACAAAAAAAAATTTATTTAAAAATTAAAAAAACAAACTGGGCCATAGTTAAATTTTTTCAGAAAATTTTATTTTTTTAGCCCACTGTCTTCTATAATTATATAAAACCATACATTATTTCATCAATTTTTATTTCATTTTTCAACTTAAAAAACAAACTGGCACCCAAGGTGGGCCATTGTGAAATTGCTAAATTTTTCATAAAATTACATTTCTTAGCCCACTGTCTTTTATAATTATATAAAGCCATACATTATTTAATCAAATTTTAGTTAATTTTTTAACTTAAAAAACATACTGGCGCCCAACGTGGGCCATTGTAACATTGCTAAATTTTTCTGAAAATTGATTTTCTTAACCTACTGCCTTCTATGATTTTACAAAACCATACATTATTTAATCAATTTTTCGAATTTAGACAACAAACTGGCGCCCAACGTGAAGCATTGTCAAATTGTTAAATTTTTTCAGAAAACTAAATTTCTTAGCCCACTGTCTTCTATAATTATACAAAGCCATATATTATTTAATAAATTTTTAGTTAATTTTTCAATTAAAAACAAAACTAACTGGCGCCCAACGTGGGCCATTGTAAAATTGCTACATTTTGTCAGAAAGTAAGTTTCTTAGCCCACTTTCTTCTGTGATTATTTATACAAAACCATACATTATTTAATCTATTTTCCAACCTCAAAAAACAAAATGGCGCCCAACGTAGGCCATTGTGAAATTGTTAAATTTGTTCAGAAAATTTAATTTCTTAGCCCAGATATTTCTCAAATTGCTCAAGACCTTAACATATCTACTCAATTTATTTGTTATAATACTAATTAAAGGTCTTTCAACATTCAATAAGACAGACTGGCGCCCAACTTGGGGCAGTATAGAATTGCATGGATTTTACATATTTTGTTGACAATTGTAAAAACAATAACATTATTAATTTGTTTTTCAAACCAATAAAACAAACTGACGCCCAACATGCTAGTGCTACCGTTTTTTATGAACAATTTTGAAAATACATAAAAAAACTTCTTAAATTATTTTTAGCCTATTCAGACATGAAAAATTCAATGAATTAAATTTTTTTTTGTTCAAATTGAATTTATTTAAATATTCGACCTATTTTCATGTATTTCTTGTTTCTTATTGACAATTCGAGCTCCAGCTCTTTTTTGTTAGCAATTTGAATATATAGAATGCAGATTTGTATTGCATCAGAAATTTCTTAAATGGTGTTTCAACCTAATAAGACAAACTGGCGCCCAAAGTGGGACATTGTATAATTGAACGAAATTTTATTTGAGAAATTTTCACATAATCGCAACTTCTTTTAAGTGTAAAATAGCCTACGATTATCAAATTTTAATTGTATTGAAAAATTATTATTGTATAAAATACAATGGCACGGAATGCATTTTTTTTAAAATAATGTAACATATATTTTTATTAATTGGAATAGAAGAGTAATGTTTAGGTTTTGATCTAAAAAATCTTAAAAATTGTTTTTCAAGCTAATAAGACAATCTGGCGCCCAACGTAGGATTCGTATAGTTGTAGGGATTTTTTGATTTTATTTAGTCTCACAGAGGGCGTTTCGGTGGAAGAGTTGATAGTGTGCTTGGATTATCAAAGCGCGGATCGTGGAATCAATTCCCACCAGAGGCCTTAATCTGTCGTTACAGTGGTATGACGATGGCCTTAAAATTGTATAAGTGAGTCTGCCACTTCGACCTAACCCAACCCAACCTACTCTCACAGAGACTCACCTATCACCCATAGAAAAAATATAGTATCAACCCAACTGGCGCCCAACGTGTTATTAAGTTAAAATTGTAATAAATTTTGTATAAAATTTGGAAAAAAATTAAGAATTCAAATTAAATGTTGCACTAAACAATTTTTCATATCGCTTATTAAATTAAAAGGACAATCTGGCGCCCAACTTGGGGTCTTTGTTCTTATCATGAAGATAACAAATATGTGATTATTATTATCTTTTTACCTTTCTATGCCTTTAAACAAAATTATTCCACTAGATGTATATTTCAAATATCTCATTCCAAGAGTCATATTTTTAAAGTAACAATCAGATATGAATTCCTTGTTTGTAGTGAAAAATACATTGCTAATATAAAAATAATACTAAAAATGTTTATACATAAAATAATGATTTGTAAAAAACACATTTTCCCCTAGTGAAGTTTAATAATCATTAGAGTTCTTTCCATGTTATAATATATATAAAAAATATGTTATAAAATATTTTAAAAAATATCCGAAATTTATATTTATTTGATTATATGGAAATCCTTTTTCCTAGTGATAGTGATATTATTAGAGTTCCTTCCATTTTATTATGAATTTATAAAAAAAAATTAAAATTCGTATTTATGCAATACATTTGATTATGTGGTAATTCTTTTTCCCGACTAAGAATGACATCGTGGGTGTGCTGTTATTTAATTGTTTATGAAATAAAGCATTCATAAATAACGTATTTTAAAATATAACCAAATTATAAAAATAAAAAAAACAAAACAAAATAAAATAAAATGAAATGATATGAAAAGATATGAAATGATTTGAAATGATATGAAATGATATGAAATGATATGAAATGATATGAAATGATATGAAATGATATGAAATGATATGAAATAATATGAAATGATATGAAATGATATGAAATGATATGAAATGATATGAAATGATATGAAATGATATGAAATGATATGAAATGATATGAAATGATATGAAATGATATGAAATGATATGAAATGATATGAAATGATATGAAATGATATGAAATGATATGAAATGATATGAAATGATATGAAATGATATGAAATGATATGAAATGATATGAAATGATATGAAATGATATGAAATGATATGAAATGAAATGTAATGAAGTGAAAGGAAATGAAATTAAATGATTTGAAATGAAATGAAATAAAATAAGATAAAGCAAAATAAAATAAAATAAAACAAAGTGTTTATTTGCGCTTTATTTCTAACTAATGGATAATTAACTGATCTTTGTGGTCCCCAATATAATGACAACTCTTGCATAACAAATGTATTGTTGCCATAAAAAATAGTTCTTTTTTTAAGGAAATTCTTAATGACAACCTCTACAAAGCAATGTGGCGCCCAACGTGGGTCATTGTGAATTCATAAATTTTTGACAGAAGATTAAATTTTTTAGCCCACTGTCTTCTATAATCATACAAAGCCATATATTATTTAATCAAATTTTAGTTTATTTTTTAAATTAAAAGAAAAATGTTGAATCACACTATATTATGGTGATACTTTGCAAAGATCATAAAAAAATTAAATGTGGTGCCCAACTTGTTGAAACCCAAGAAATGTTTTTCATATAGTTCTTATCACATTTAATTCAAAATTTTTATAAAAATAAGCAAAAACTGTTCTATGAAAAAATATTTAAAAAATTAGCAAAAATGTCCCAGTTCCTTATTGGAATGTTCATGGGCAAATTTGCATTTTGCTCACAAAATCGTATTTACTATAGAGATTTTTCCAATGATCTAAAGTAAGGACATGATGTTTAATGTGTGTAAAGGCAATAAAGAATCAAAGAATATTTTGTTAAATTATATGTGTCATAATCAAAACAAAAAAAAAATTAATTATAAAAATAGTAACTATGGAACAACACTAGGGAGGCTCAGTGAACACGATGGCGCTGAGGATGGGCCGCAACCATACACCCTAAAAGTCCGTTAATGTTGTGTTTGTCTTTGTCCATTTCGCCTGTATGTCTGGCAATTCCTTTTCTGTTACTAATAGAAACCCTTCATTCTTCGGTTAACAGTCGGTATTTCACCCTTTTGAGAGATTATTGAGAAAACAAAAATATTCTTTGATTCTTTATTAAGTTGGTTTTTGGCAGAAATCATAAAATAATCAAATATGGCGCTCAATGTTTTGAAAACCATCAAATATCTACGATATATAGTGCTTATATCAATTAATGAAAAAATAATTTAAAAAGAAGCAACTAGCTCACATACTATTTTGTGATTCTTTATTATGGTGATGTGTTCAACGATCTTCAAAGCCACAAAATGCATCCCAATGTATTAAAACCCGATAAAAATTGTTGAAATAATGATTGCACAGAATCACAGCAAAAAAATTATTAAAGAAACAACTAGCTAATGAAATATTCTTTGATTCTTGATTATGATGGTTTTCGCAGAGGTTATAAGAATATCAGAAATATTGCCCAATATATTACAAACCAACGGATATCTTCGAAATAGTTGTTATATAAATGATTTAAAAAAATATTGTGAAAAAAAGCAACAAATGCTTATAAAATATTCTTTGGTGATTTCTTATTACGGCGGATTTTCCCAACGATATTCAAAAGTCGAAAAATGTGGCCCAACGTGTTGAAAACCAACAAATATCTTCATTGTAATGATAACAAACAACACATTAAAGTTATTGTGATTTTTCCAGTGATCTTCAAGAGCAAAATAAATGGCGCCCAACCCGTTGTAAACCGACATATATCTTTTATGGCAATAATTCCCATATCCAAAGCCAAAAAATCATAAAAAAGCAACTTGCTACCAAAATGTTCTTTGATTCTTAATAGTGAAGATTTTTGCAGCGATTAAAAAATATTAATGTGGCGCCCAACGCGTAGAAAATCAATAAATATCCTTGATATATGAAGGTCTTATATTGATGATCAAAAAAATATTAAAAAAAAAACAACAAATGCTAACAAAATATTCTTTGGTGATGCTTTATTATGGTTAATTTTCCAAACATATTAAAAAGTGAAAAAAAATGGCGCCCAACGTGTTGAAAACCAATAAATATCTGTTATGGCAATAATTATCATATTCAAGCCAAAAAATTGTATTCCTTATTGTGAAGATTTTTGTCAAAAATTAAAAAAAATCAATGTGGCGCCCAACGTATTGCAAATCAATAAATATCTACGGTATAGCTCACATATTAATAAATAAAAAATATAATTTAAAAAAATCAGCAAATGATCAGAAGATATTCTTTGGCGATTCTCCATAATGGTGATTTTTCCAACTATTTAAAAAACTCCGGCATAGTTCTTATATTAATAATTAAAAAAAGCAGCAAATGTTCATGAGATGATCTTTGACGATCCTTGAAAACAACATGTTGAAAACCAATAAATGTTTTTGATGGCAATAATTGTCGTATCCAAACCAAAAAAAAATGTATAAAAAAATATTTTTTTAAAAAGTTAAAAAATGGCGCCCAACGTTTTGAAACCCGTTAATATCCTTTATGACAATAATTTTCATATCTAGATAAAAAAAAATCATAGAAGAAGCAACTTCCTACCAAAATATTTTTCGATTCATTATTGTGAAGGTTTTTGTAGAGATTAAAAAATGTGGCGCCCAACGCGTTGAATATAAATATATATCTTTGATATAGTTATTATTTTAATGAATCAAAAAACATTATAAAAAGAAGCAACAAATGTTCACACAATATTCTTGGATGATCCTTAAATAGGGAGAATTTTTTAAATATATAAAAAAGTTGACAAAATGGCGCCCAACGTGTTGAAACCCGACACATTTCTTTAAAGGCAATAGTTACCATATTCAAACCAAAAAATAAAAGAAGAAAATTGCTTCCATAATATTCTTTGATTCCATTTATTGTGGTTTTTGCGAATATCATAAAAAATCAATGTGGCGCCCAACCCGCTGAAAATCTTAAATATATTTGATATAGTTATTATCTTATTGTATCCAAAAATATTAAAAAAAAATACAACAAATTTTCATATAATATGCTTTGGTGACCCCTTATCATGGGGAACTTTCTAACTATCTTAAAAAATAAAAATATAGCGCCCAACGTGTTGAAAACCAATAAATATTTTTTATTTGTAGCAATAATTGACATATTCAAACCAAACAAATTATCAAAGGAGTAACTTGCTATCAAAATATTCGTTGATTCTTTATTATGGTGGATTGTGCAAAAATTATAAAAAATCAATGTGGCGCCCAACGTTTTTAAAATCGACAAATGTTTTCGTTATTAATAACTATCTTAATGAATAAAAAAATAAAAAAAAAACAAAAAATTTCATAAATTTTTCTTTGGTGATCCTTTATAATGGTGATGTTTCCAACAATCTTAAAAAAGTAAAAAAAATGGCGCCCAACGTCTTGAAAAACTATAAATATCTTTAATGGCAATAATTTCCATATTCAAACCAAAACAAAAAATAATAAAAAAAGAAGCAACTTGCCACCAAATTTTTTTTTTATTCTTTATTATAATGAGTTTTTTTTTAATAAAAAAATTATTGTGGCGCCCAACGTGTTAAAAATCAATAAATTATCTTAGTTAATATCTTAATGAATCCAAAAATGTTTTTAAAAAGAAGCGGCAAATATTCTTTAATGATCCTTTATTGCAACGATTTTTCCAACGATTTTAAAAATTTAATAAATGGCGCCCAACGTTTGGGAATCCGACAAATATCTTTTGTTGCATAGTTATCATACCCAAGCAAAACAAAAAAAAAAAATTAATTTAAAAAAAGCAACTTTGTACCAATATGTTCATTTGTACTTTATTATGGTCAGTTTTGCAAAAAAAAAAAAAAAAATAAAGCATTAATCGATTTGAAAATCGATTAATGCTTTCGTTAGTAGTAATTCCCTCAATGAATAAAAAAAATTAAAAAAAAACAAAAAATTTTCATAAAAATTTCTTTAGTGATCCTTTAATATGGTGAATTCTCCAACTATCTTAAAAAATAAAAAATGGCGCCCAACTTGTAGAAAACCAATAAATATGTTTTATAGCAACAATTGCCATGTTCAAACCAAAAATAACAAATATTAAAGAACCAACTTGCTACCAAAATATTCTTTTATTCTTCATTTTAATGGGTGTGTTAAAAAGCAATAAATTATCTTAGATATAGTTACTATCTTAAGTGTGTTTTAAAAAAAGAAGCAATAAATCCTCAAAAAAGATTCTTATGTTTAATTTTCGATCAATCTTAAAAAAAGTAAAAAAATAGCGCCCAACGTGTTGAAAATTTAAAAAATTCTTTTTTGTCAACATTTGCAATATTTAAACAAAAAAAAAAAAAATAATAATAAATGGAACAACTTACTGCCAAAATATTCTTTGATTCCTTATTATGTTGATTTTTCCAAAGATCACAAAAAAAAAAATCCATGTGGCGCCCAACGTGTTAAAACCCGATATATATCTTTAATGGCAATAATTGTGGTGTTCAAATTTTAATAGGGCAACTAAGTACCAAAATGTTATTGCATTCTTTATTTTGAGGGATTTCGCTCAAGGTCATGAAAAATTTAATGTGGCGCCCAACGTTTTGAAAATCAAGAAATATCTTTGTTATTAGTTACTATTTAAGATGAGTCAAAAAATTAAAAAGCAACAAATGTACTTACAATTTCTTTGTTGCTTCAAATTAAAATGAATGGCGCCCAACGTGTTGAGAATCAATTAATATCTTCGATATAGGGCTTATCCCATTGAATCAAAGAATATTAAAAAACGCCAAATTTTATGCTAAATCGGATAATAAATGTGCCTTTTATGGGATCAAGACTAGATAGGAGATCGGTTTTTGGCAGTTATGTTGAAATATAGGCTGATGGGGCCATATCGAACACGGGTGTTGAATGGTCTAACACATCTCACTGTGTCATATTTTAGCAAATTCTTCTTTCAAGGCTCCAAGGACTAAACTCGGGAGATCGGTATATGTGGCAGCTATATCAAATTTCTTAATGCCTGGTGCCAAATTTCAGCGAAATCGTGCAAAGAATCAGTTTATTATCTTCATTTTTAAAGCCTGTAGCGTGATTTCAACAGACAGACGAACGGACATGGCTATACATCCTTTTTAATTTTTTACGACGATCAAGAGCATATATACTTTATAGGGTCAGAAATTAATATTTCAATGTCTTGCAAACGAAATGACAAAGTGAATATACACCCATATGAGTATAAAAATGGCGCCCAACGCATTAAAAATCTATAAATATCTTCGAAATAATGTTTATGACATTGAATGAAAAAATATTTTTTTGGAAGAAGCAATAAATGCCAAATATTCTTTAATGATTCTTTACTATGGTTATATTATCAACGACCTTAAAAAAGTTAAAAGAAAATATGGGTCCCAACTTAACTTAAACCCATATAAATATATTCAACATAATGGCTACCATATTCAAACCAAAAAATTATGTATAACCCATTAGCTCACAAAATATTGTTTGATGTTTGTTTAGTATGCAGAAATTTGCCAATATTATAAAAAAAATGTATGTGGCACCTAACGTGTGGAAAGAAAATTACATTTTTGCCACAAAAAAATTGTGTAAAAACAAACCAAGAGCTCACAAAATATTCAATTTTTTCGATATTAACTCAAAATTTTTAAATTTTCTCGCTTGTTTTTATTTGTAAGGTCACAGTTATTGTTCAATGCGAAATTATGAAAGCAATATTAAATTGCAGTACTAAAGTCTAACGGCCTTATTTACTAAACGGAATGTAGATTTGAAATAGATTTGTTTGACAGATTTTCTTTATAGAATACTTAGAAACTATTAAAAATATTTTGAAAAAATTTAATAACCATATAAAATATTTTTATTGCATTCCAAAAGTTGATTAATAAAAAAATTGTAAAATACTTCAAAAATTATTAAGTATATTTAAAAAAAATAATTAATAATTAAAATACTTCAAAAATTATTAAGTATATTTAAAAAAAATAATTAACCTTTTCATTAGCAAAATTCATATGAAAAAAGCTCAACAACATTGCTAAATTGAAAATTGGCGCCCAACATAAGATATTTTTGAATACTTTCTACCACAAATTAAATAGGGAGTTTTTATTTTTTTTCCAAATCCAATTACTGCTGTAGTTATAGTCATCTTTATTATCAAAACTAAATTTGTCGCCCAATGTAAACTTGAAGTTTTTTTTAAAGATTTTCCATCATCAGTTAAAGTAAAATAGACCATTTTACCAATCATCTCCATTATCGATATACGATTGTATAGCGATATGTAATGCTGAGAAATTATGAGAATTCTAATACATATATTGTCCAGCATTAAATGTAATTAGCCCTAATCGTCAATGTCAAGACTCTGGTCGCTTTGATAGCAATAATGGAATCTGCATTTTATTTATAAGAACTTCAATTATGTACCTAATGAAATGAAAAGAAATTTTTCTTTCTTTGATGATATACTGAAATCATTATCATTGCTTTCTAGTGAATACCAAGACTATGCAACATATAGAACTATCCATATAGTTGCCAAAAGAGGGATTGATATAAGAGTGTCACTGCGTAAGAGATACTTAACTGTTAATATTTGTTTTCTGATAGTAGGAGTGTGTGGAGTTCTCTATAATTTCCAGAGTGTCTGACTCATCAAAAATTAAAAATCTGGGATCACTTATATATACAGGCAAGTCGTTTGGTAAGAAGTTTCATTTTCGATATTTCAAAATGTTCTTTTTCTACTCATTTAAAGGATTCTTAGGATTCATCTAAAGCTGGAACTGTAAAAACTTATGTGCTTTTCAACATATACATAATATGAAGCAGAAAGAGTTATTGCATTGTTGACAGTCTTCTATCTTTAGAGTGTAATCCTGCAGAACCCCAGATTTATATGCACCTATGTCTGCATTTTAACGCTCAGCTAAGCCAAAGATATGTTTTAATTCACTTCCATGCATTAGGATGGATTCCTAGTCTTGGCGAGAACACAAAAGCTTCTCCCTTTCTTAGGGTCGTGGCAACCGATTTTTCAGTTCTGTGGCCATCGGCAACCAATTTAGTATGCAACTCTAGGATAATCCTTTGTCTTCTCTATTGTAGCGATCATAGAATACCTCAATAGCGGACATACCACATGTTACTACTGACATAAGCTATTTTTACCACAGAACGGTTTTTACATTGAATTACATGGAATGCTCCATTGAATAAAGATAAAATGGAGAAGAAGAATGTTAGAGTTGAAGATCGTACAACGCCGTGAGCTAAATGTTGGTGAAACTCTAGAAAATTTCGAATTACATATTGAACATCAAATTTCTTTTGAAGAAAGTTTCAATATTAAAAACATCTAAACGACATACTTATGGCAATAAAGATTGTACCAAATATATATTAAGAGAATATATTAGATTTGAATATCCTTAGAATAGGCAAATAAAATGAAACAGCAAAGAGTTGTATTATGGATTTGTGGTTAAAAGAAGCTAAATAAACTTCTGTTAAAGGAAGTTCCAGTAATTAAACATGCATATTGAATGAAATGAAGATTGCTTCAAAAGTTAATGCAAGGTATATCCGATTTGAAGATCCTATGAACATGAAAACAACATCAATTATATGTTCACAATCAATGATATGTTTATCTTCAATGAGTTATTCAACTTCAACTAGATGATCTTTAATGAAATATTTAACTTCAATGAGCGGTTTACGTTCAATGAAATGCACATCTTCAATGAATAAATATGAATATTGAATAAAATGAATATTGGTTCAAACATGAATGAAAAGTGTGTTCGATTTGATGGTCATATGAACATGAAAACAACAGTAATTGTATGCTCAGATTCAATGAGATGTTCATCTTCAATGAGTTATTCAACATCAACTTGATGTTCTTCAATGAAATATTTAACTTCAATGAGAGGTTTAAGTTTAATGAAATGTTCATCTTCTATGAAGTGTTTAAATACAACTTAAAAAATATGTTCAACTTCAAAGAGTTATTCAAATTCAGCTAGATGTGCATTAATGAAATATGCAACTTTCAACTTCAATGACAGGCTTACGTTCAGAATGTTTATTTGCAATGAGATATTCGCCGTTGAAAAGTTAATCAACTTCAAAAAGATGTTCACCTTTAAAGAGATGTTCTTCAATAAAATTATTAATTATGAAATATTTTTCAATTCAATGAGAGGTTTGCGTTCAATGAAATGTCCATTTTCTATGAAGTGTTTAACTACAAAGAGATGTTCGTCGTTGAAGAGTTATTCAACTTCAAAAAGATGTTCACCTTCAAAGTTATTCAACTTCAGCTAGATGTTCTTCAATGAAATATTCAGTTGCAATAAGTGGTTCACGTTCAATGAAATGTCCATCTTCTATGAAATGGTTAGTTGCAATGAGATGTTCGCCGTTGAAGAGTTATTCAACTCAAAAAGATGTTCACTTTCAAAGAGTTATTCAACTTCAGATAAATGATCTTTAATGAAATATTCAACTTCAATGAAGGGTGTATGTTTAATAAAATGTCCATCTTCTTTGAAATGTTTACTATAATGAGATGTTCGCCGTTGAAGAGTTATTCAACTTGAAAAAGATTTTCACCTTTAAGGAGATAGTTATCTTCAAAGAGTTGTACAACTTCAACTAGATGTTCCTTAATGAAATATTCGACTTCAATAAGAGAATGGCGTTCAATGAAATGTCCATCTTCTATGAAATATTTAACTGCAATAAGATGCTCACCGTTGAAGAGTTATTCAACTTCAAAGATTTATTCAACTTCAACAAAATTTTAATGAGATATTGTATTTCGTCTTTAAAATTTACACTTTTAAAGCGTTCTGCATCTTTAAAGAGTTATTTAACTTCAATGAGATGTTCGCCTTCAAAAGGGATGTCTAACTTCACTAAGTTGTTCGGCTTAGAAGCCATGTTCATCTTGAATGTGAAGTTTAGCTTCAATAAGAATGTAATGTTCACTTTAAAGGTTTTCCTACATGATTAGTTATCGCACATAGTTTTGAATAATGGATAAAAAAGACTTTGACTCAACTCAACTTTGACTTTCTTATACAACATACTTTGAAAAAAGCGGCTTAAAATTTAAAAAGAAAATGGATACATCGAATAGTAAACGTGAAAATCCTTTGAAATTTAAATGATTCTTCAAAGTCAACGAGTCTTTAGGAATACAGTTGTAACTTCATATTAAGAAAGTTGTAAACTGATGAATAAGGAAGATCTAAGATATCCTTGAACAAGTATGATGTATAAGTTCATGCATAAATTTGCTGCATAGTAAGGATACTTCAACTAGAAGGAGAAGGAATATTAAGGCGATGTTAAACAGGAATGATGTATATGGATGTGTATACATATACATAATATCTGTTTTATAGTCTCCTCAATTTGAGAAAAATTTATAAAGGTCTGACAGGAATTGATTGGATTGTAAAACAGACCGAAATAAAAATTTCCAGGAAATGAAATTGAGCTGCTCTAAGAAAAAGGTAATATTGCAAAACTTCTTTTAAATAACTTCCAATATATTAACAATTGCCTTGTTATAAATTTTCAGGAAGGAACGAGAAGCTTCAGAAACTGTCTGGAACTTGAAATATGAACGTTTTATGAGTCTTTAGATGGGAAAAAGCTGAAGTTTTCAAGAAAAAAGGGGAACTTCATCAATTATCTAGACCTTGAATGGAGGCGTATATATGGAACTTGAGATGGAACAAAGTCCAGAGGTAAAAAAGAAACTCCAACAATTATCTGAACCATAAAAGGAGGCAGATGGAGCAAAGCTGAAATTCACAGGTGAAAATGGTAATCCAATAATTATCTGGATCTTGAAAGGTGGCAGTTTTATGGAACTTTAGAAGAAGCGAATTTGAAATCCACAGGTAAAAAAGGAACTTCAACAATTATCTAGCAGTTTTATGGAACTTCAGATAAAGAGAAGTTGAAATTCTGAAATGGAAAAGGAACTTCAACAATTATCTGGTCCTTAAAAGGTGGCAGTTTTATGGAACTTTAGATGAAGTAAAGCCGAACTTCTATTATGATCAGTTGCTTAAAATCTGGCAGTTTATGGAATTTCAGATGAAACACTGCGGAAGAGCTGATGATTTTACTTCTGATGCGGAAAATATGCTTTAATGACTATGAATCTAAAACAGGTATAAATATTTTTCCTCTCATAAGAACATGGGATAATCAACATGGGACTGCGGTGCATTTCAGGAAATTGGCCTTAATTTTGCATCTATCAGACTAAAGTCAACAAGCAGAGATTAAAAGTTCATTAGATAACCTTTTTTGCTTTAAGCAAATGCTGCAAAGGATTTTGAAGTCTTACTATAGTAAGACTGGAGATAATTGGTGATGTACAGGATGCAGTAACACATTTAACTGAAACTTCATATGGAGCAAAGTCGAGCTTCAACTATGATCCCTTATGAATAAGTTGATTGCTTATTCAACTTCAGATAAAACCATGGGGAAGAACAACCGAGGATATTACTTCTGATGCGGAATAGATGCCCTTATGACTATGAATCTAAAACAGGTAAAAGTATATTTTCTTCTCATAACATTAAGAATTATTAATAATCAGCATGGGAACGCATTTTATTTCAGGAAATAGGCCTACATTATGCATTTATGAGGTTAAACACAACGAGCAGATGATTTAAGAAAAAAAAAAGTCCATTACAAAAACTTTTTTGTTGTAAAGAAAATGCTTCAAAGGACTCTGAAGTGTTACAATGTGGATGGGTGATGTATGCAATGTTGTAACACATTCAACTGGAACTTTAGATGGAACAAAGCCGAACTTCAACTATGATTAGTCAACCAAAAGTTGACGGCTTATGGAACTTCAGGTGAAACAATGTGGAAGAACAACCGAGGATTTTACTTCTGATGCAAAATAGATGCCCTTACGACTATAAATCTAAAACAGGTAAAAATATATTTTCCCCTCATAACATAAAGAACTCTTACTAATCAACATGGGATTGCTTTTCATTTCAGGAAATAGACCTAAATGTTGCATTTGTCAGGTCCAGCTTAAAGACAACAAGCAGTGATTGAAAGAAACAAAGTTCCTTAGAAAAACCTTGTTTGTTGCAAATAAAATTCTTCATAGGATTCTGAAGTCTTATTATATGGAGATGATAGGTGTTGTATGGGATGTAATAACACTTTCAAAACTTAAGAGGTACAATTGGATGCAGATGATCTCTGGAAGTTGTCAGATCTTGTTGTTTTCTCGATAACGATTCAACGAATTTTAGTGGCCCCAGAAGAGATATCAAATTCTTTTGTCAAGAAATTTCGATAGATCTAGTAAGGATGACCCATACAGAGTTTTGCAAAATCCAGCCAAGCTATGCTAGTTGGAAAGTCTGTGTGGAAATGTGTGGCCAACTATGTTCCAACTTAAGGCGTAATGTTCCATGGATTGAACCGAAATTTTAGCAGAATAGCGTGTGTTATATATTCATGTTGGCGCTTCACAACGATTAGAAACCCTGGGGACAGGTATCTGACACCTTCATTGCTTACCGGAAGATATCAACAGCAGTGTGGAAATTCGCATACGGGACCAAGCTGGAGAGAATGAGAACATTTAGCACAAGGAATGAATTTGTAATAGTTCTATACACCTTAAAAAAATGTCTTAAATGAAAAGCAGTATATAATAATAGGTAAGTTTTTGAATATCGGTACATTTATATTTAAAGAAAAACTTTAAAATAAATTCTTCTGTTTATAGAATACTCACATATCAATGAGTGCTGTCCGATTAAAATTTTAAGCTCAATGATAAGAGACCTCTTTTTTAGGTCTCTTATCATCGAGGTAGGAACCAAGGGCAGAGAAGTAGAAAAAGACCGAGAAACAAATGGATCCGCTGTACGAAAAGCGAAACCATATATCAGGGAATCAAGACAAAGCTTTGGCCAACGATAGAGATAGATGGAGAGAGCTTTTTGATGCCCAATGTTCACGCTGAACATTTTTCTTCTGTTCGAATTCTTTTGTACTATACATAACATATTCCAATTATAAAAAAAGGACATACGAGTGTAAATATATAAGGAAAATATAGAAGATACTTTAAATAAAAAAACATAAAATAATGTGATTGAATATTTCACATTTTGAAAATCAAAAAAAAAAAAAAAAACTTAATAATAAAAATTTTAATAACACAACAAAAAAAAAGGTTTTACTTACTGTTAAAACGATAGGAGACCTTATTTAGCTAAGCTGAATTCAGGAATTTCTATAGAATCTAATATATCTCGAAATTCGAAAAAATGAAGGAGTTACAGCGTTTTAGGCGTTGAAACCGACTTTGAGATTTTCAGCTCAAAAATATTTGATTTTTGCGATGTTTTTCATAGAAAACTTTACAGCGCTGCATTATCCGGCACCTCCACGGAAAGATATTTTCTTCACAAATCCAACGGTGTCCTCGGAGTTTTGAAGTTCGCAAAACTAAAGATGTTACAGCAACTTGAAACTCTCCTTGATTTTTTTAACATTTTTCGGATGTGAAATATGCGTTTTTGAGCTTGTTTTTCGCAGAAAAAACATAGGAGTTGCATTTATCCGAATTTTTGGCCACAATTTTCAATACTGTATACTCAACTCGAAAAATTTTTTCGCATCGAAAATTGAAAATTTTTTTGTTCAAAAAATGAAAAAAAAAAAAAAAATGAAAATTTTAACTAATTCTGTTTAGTTTTCGAATCTTCCTCGAATTTCGAATTGCGGAATGGTAGAAATTCTTCGAAATTCGAAAAAATGAAGGAGTTACAGCGTTTTAGGCGTTGAAACCGACTTTGAGATTTTCAGCTCAAAAATATTTGGTTTTTGCGATGTTTTTCATAGAAAACTTTACAGCGCTGCATCATCCAGCACCTCTACGGAAAGATATTTTCTTCACAAATCCAACGGTGTCCTCGGAGATGATGAGAAGATGTTACAGCAACTTGAAACTCTCCTTGATTTTTTTAACATTTTTCGGATGGGAAATATGCGTTTTTGAGCTTGTTTTTCGCAGAAAAAACATAGGAGTTGCATTTATCCGAATTTTTGGCCACAATCTTCAATACTGTATACTCAACTCGAAAAATTTTTTCGCATCGAAAATTGAAAATTTCATAAGGGGGTAGCCTTTGCTCAAAAAATGCAAAAAAATTATTTTTGAAATTTTAACTAATTCTGCTTATTTTTCGAATCTTCCTCGAATTTCGAATTGCGGAATGGTAGAAATTCTTCGAAATTCGAAAAAATGAAGGAGTTACAGCGTTTTAGGCGTTCAAACCGACTTTGAGATTTTCAGCTCAAAAATATTTGGTTTTTGCGATGTTTTTCATAGAAAACTTTACAGCGCTGCATCATCCAGCACCTCTACGGAAAGATATTTTCTTCACAAATCCAACGGTGTCCTCGGAGTTTTGAAGTTCGCAGAACTAAAGATGTTACAGCAACTTGAAACTCTCCTTGATTTTTTTAACATTTTTCGGATGGGAAATATGCGTTTTTGAGCTTGTTTTTCGCAGAAAAAACATAGGAGTTGCATTTATCCGAATTTTTGGCCACAATCTTCAATATTGTATACTCAACTCGAAAAATTTTTTCGCATCGAAAATTGAAAATTTCATAAGGGGGTAGCCTTTGCTCAAAAAATGCAAAAAAATTATTTTTGAAATTTTAACTAATTCTGCTTATTTTTCGAATCTTCCTCGAATTTCGAATTGCGGAATGGTAGAAATTCTTCGAAATTCGAAAAAATGAAGGAGTTACAGCGTTTTAGGCGTTGAAACCGACTTTGAGATTTTCAGCTCAAAAATATTTGGTTTTTGCGATGTTTTTCATAGAAAACTTTACAGCGCTGCATCATCCAGCACCTCTACGGAAAGATATTTTCTTCACAAATCCAACAGTGTCCTCGGAGTTTTGAAGTTCGCAAAACTAAAGATGTTACAGCAACTTGAAACTCTCCTTGATTTTTTTAACATTTTTCGGATGGGAAATATGCGTTTTTGAGCTTGTTTTTCGCAGAAAAAACATAGGAGTTGCATTTATCCGAATTTTTGGCCACAATCTTCAATACTGTATACTCAACTCGAAAAATTTTTTCGCATCGAAAATTGAAAATTTCATAAGGGGGTAGCCTTTGCTCAAAAAATGCAAAAAAAATTATTTTTGAAATTTTAACTAATTCTGCCTGTTTTTCGAATCTTCCTCGAATTTCGAATTGCGGAATGGTAGAAATTCTTCGAAATTCGAAAAAATGAAGGAGTTACAGCGTTTTAGGTATTGAAACCGACTTTGAGATTTTCAGCTCAAAAATATTTGGTTTTTGCGATGTTTTTCATAGAAAACTTTACAGCGCTGCATCATCCAGCACCTCTACGGAAAGATATTTTCTTCACAAATCCAACGGTGTCCTCGGAGTTTTGAAGTTCGCAAAACTATAGATGTTACAGCAACTTGAAACTCTCCTTGATTTTTTTAACATTTTTTGGATGGGAAATATGCGTTTTTGAGCTTGTTTTTCGCAGAAAAAACATAGGAGTTGCATTTATCCGAATTTTTGGCCACAATCTTCAATACTGTATACTCAACTCGAAAAATTTTTTCGCATCGAAAATTTCATAAGGGGGTAGCCTTTGCTCAAAAAATGCAAAAAAAAATTATTTTTGAAATTTTAACTAATTCTGCTTATTTTTCGAATCTTCCTCGAATTTCGAATTGCGGAATGGTAGAAATTCTTCGAAATTCGAAAAAATGAAGGAGTTACAGCGTTTTAGGCATTGAAACCGACTTTGAGATTTTCAGCTCAAAAATATTTGGTTTTTGCGATGTTTTTCATAGAAAACTTTACAGCGCTGCATCATCCAGCACCTCTACGGAAAGATATTTTCTTCACAAATCCAACGGTGTCCTCGGAGTTTTGAAGTTCGCAAAACTAAAGATGTTACAGCAACTTGAAACTCTCCTTGATTTTTTTTAACATTTTTCGGATGGGAAATATGCGTTTTTGAGCTTGTTTTTCGCAGAAAAAACATAGGAGTTGCATTTATCCGAATTTTTGGCCACAATCTTCAATACTGTATACTCAACTCGAAAAATTTTTTCGCATCGAAAATTGAAAATTTCATAAAGGGGTAGCCTTTGCTCAAAAAATGCAAAAAAAAAAAAAAAAAAAATTTTGAAATTTTAACTAATTCTGCTTATTTTTCGAATCTTCCTCGAATTTCGAATTGCGGAATGGTAGAAATTCTTCGAAATTCGAAAAAATGAAGGAGTTACAGCGTTTTAGGCGTTGAAACCGACTTTGAGATTTTAGCTCAAAAATATTTGGTTTTTGCGATGTTTTTCATAGAAAACTTTACAGCGTTGCATCATCCAGCACCTCTGCGGAAAGATATTTTCTTCACAAATCCAACGGTGTCCTCGGAGTTTTGAAGTTCGCAAAACTAAAGATGTTACAGCAACTTGAAACTCTCCTTGATTTTTTTAACATTTTTTGGATGGGAAATATGAAAATCCAGCACCTCTACGGAAAGATATTTTCTTCACAAATCCAACGGTGTCCTCGGAGTTTTGAAGTTCGCAAAACTAAAGATGTTACAGCAACTTGAAACTCTCCTTGATTTTTTTTAACATTTTTCGGATGGGAAATATGCGTTTTTGAGCTTGTTTTTCGCAGAAAAAACATAGGAGTTGCATTTATCCGAATTTTTGGCCACAATCTTCAATACTGTATACTCAACTCGAAAAATTTTTTCGCATCGAAAATTTCATAAGGGGGTGGTAGCCTTTGCTCAAAAAATGCAAAAAAAATTATTTTTGAAATTTTAACTAATTCTGCTTATTTTTCGAATCTTCCTCGAATTTCGAATTGCGGAATGGTGGAAATTCTTCGAAATTCGAAAAAATGAAGGAGTTGCAGCGTTTTAGGCGTTGAAACCGACTTTGAGATTTTCAGCTCAAAAATATTTGGTTTTTGCGATGTTTTTCATAGAAAACTTTACAGCGCTGCATCATCCAGCACCTCTACGGAAAGATATTTTCTTCACAAATCCAACGGTGTCCTCGGAGTTTTGAAGTTCGCAAAACTAAAGATGTTACAGCAACTTGAAACTCTCCTTGATTTTTTTAACATTTTTCGGATGGGAAATATGCGTTTTTGAGCTTGTTTTTCGCAGAAAAAACATAGGAGTTGCATTTATCCGAATTTTTGGCCACAATCTTCAATACTGTATACTCAACTCGAAAAATTTTTTCGCATCGAAAATTGAAAATTTCATAAGGGGGTAGCCTTTGCTCAAAAAATGCAAAAAAAATTATTTTTGAAATTTTAACTAATTCTGCTTATTTTTCGAATCTTCCTCGAATTTTGAATTGCGGAATGGTGGAAATTCTTCGAAATTCGAAAAAATGAAGGAGTTACAGGGTTTTAGGCGTTGAAACCGACGTTGAGATTTTCAGCTCAAAAATATTTGGTTTTTGCGATTTTTTTTATAGAAAACTTTACAGCGCTGCATCATCCAGCACCTCTACGGAAAGATATTTTCTTCACAAATCCAACGGTGTCCTCGGAGTTTTGAAGTTCGCAAAACTAAAGATGTTACAGCAACTTGAAACTCTCCTTGATTTTTTTAACATTTTTCGGATGGGAAATATGCGTTTTTGAGCTTGTTTTTCGCAGAAAAAACATAGGAGTTGCATTTATCCGAATTTTTGGCCACAATCTTCAATACTGTATACTCAACTCGAAAAATTTTTTCGCATCGAAAATTGAAAATTTCATAAGGGGGTAGCCTTTGCTCAAACAATGCAAAAAAAATTATTTTTGAAATTTTAACTAATTCTGCTTATTTTTCGAATCTTCCTCGAATTTCGAATTGCGGAATGGTGGAAATTCTTCGAAATTCGAAAAAAATGAAGGAGTTGCAGCGTTTTAGGCGTTGAAACCGACTTTGAGATTTTCAGCTCAAAAATATTTGGTTTTTGCGATGTTTTTCATAGAAAACTTTACAGCGCTGCATCATCCAGCACCTCTACGGAAAGATATTTTCTTCACAAATCCAACGGTGTCCTCGGAGTTTTGAAGTTCGCAAAACTAAAGATGTTACAGCAACTTGAAACTCTCCTTGATTTTTTTAACATTTTTCGGATGGGAAATATGCGTTTTTGAGCTTGTTTTTCGCAGAAAAAACATAGGAGTTGCATTTATCCGAATTTTTGGCCACAATCTTCAATACTGTATACTCAACTCGAAAAATTTTTTCGCATCGAAAATTGAAAATTTCATAAGGGGGTAGCCTTTGCTCAAACAATGCAAAAAAAATTATTTTTGAAATTTTAACTAATTCTGCTTATTTTTCGAATCTTCCTCGAATTTCGAATTGCGGAATGGTGGAAATTCTTCGAAATTCGAAAAAAATGAAGGAGTTGCAGCGTTTTAGGCGTTGAAACCGACTTTGAGATTTTCAGCTCAAAAATATTTGGTTTTTGCGATGTTTTTCATAGAAAACTTTACAGCGCTGCATCATCCAGCACCTCTACGGAAAGATATTTTCTTCACAAATCCAACGGTGTCCTCGGAGTTTTGAAGTTCGCAAAACTAAAGATGTTACAGCAACTTGAAACTCTCCTTGATTTTTTTAACATTTTTCGGATGGGAAATATGCGTTTTTGAGCTTGTTTTTCGCAGAAAAAACATAGGAGTTGCATTTATCCGAATTTTTGGCCACAATCTTCAATACTGTATACTCAACTCGAAAAATTTTTTCGCATCGAAAATTGAAAATTTCATAAGGGGGTAGCCTTTGCTCAAACAATGCAAAAAAAATTATTTTTGAAATTTTAACTAATTCTGCTTATTTTTCGAATCTTCCTCGAATTTCGAATTGCGGAATGGTGGAAATTCTTCGAAATTCGAAAAAAATGAAGGAGTTGCAGCGTTTTAGGCGTTGAAACCGACTTTGAGATTTTCAGCTCAAAAATATTTGGTTTTTGCGATGTTTTTCATAGAAAACTTTACAGCGTTGCATCATCAGCACCTCTACGGAGTTTTGAAGTTCGCAAAACTAAAGATGTTACAGCAACTTGAAACTCTCCTTGATTTTTTTAACATTTTTCGGATGGGAAATATGCGTTTTTGAGCTTGTTTTTCGCAGAAAAAACATAGGAGTTGCATTTATCCGAATTTTTGGCCACAATCTTCAATACTGTATACTCAACTCGAAAAATTTTTTCGCATCGAAAATTGAAAATTTCATAAGGGGGTAGCCTTTGCTCAAACAATGCAAAAAAAATTATTTTTGAAATTTTAACTAATTCTGCTTATTTTTCGAATCTTCCTCGAATTTCGAATTGCGGAATGGTGGAAATTCTTCGAAATTCGAAAAAAATGAAGGAGTTGCAGCGTTTTAGGCGTTGAAACCGACTTTGAGATTTTCAGCTCAAAAATATTTGGTTTTTGCGATGTTTTTCATAGAAAACTTTACAGCGCTGCACCATCCAGCACCTCTACGGAAAGATATTTTCTTCACAAATCCAACGGTGTCCTCGGAGTTTTGAAGTTCGCAAAACTAAAGATGTTACAGCAACTTGAAACTCTCCTTGATTTTTTTAACATTTTTCGGATGGGAAATATGCGTTTTTGAGCTTGTTTTTCGCAGAAAAAACATAGGAGTTGCATTTATCCGAATTTTTGGCCACAATCTTCAATACTGTATACTCAACTCGAAAAATTTTTTCGCATCGAAAATTGAAAATTTCATAAGGGGGTAGCCTTTGCTCAAACAATGCAAAAAAAATTATTTTTGAAATTTTAACTAATTCTGCTTATTTTTCGAATCTTCCTCGAATTTCGAATTGCGGAATGGTGGAAATTCTTCGAAATTCGAAAAAAATGAAGGAGTTGCAGCGTTTTAGGCGTTGAAACCGACTTTGAGATTTTCAGCTCAAAAATATTTGGTTTTTGCGATGTTTTTCATAGAAAACTTTACAGCGCTGCATCATCCAGCACCTCTACGGAAAGCTTTTTTTTCACAAATCCAACGGTGTCCTCGGAGTTTTGAAGTTCGCAAAACTAAAGATGTTACAGCAACTTGAAACTCTCCTTGATTTTTTTAACATTTTTCGGATGGGAAATATGCGTTTTTGAGCTTGTTTTTCGCAGAAAAAACATAGGAGTTGCATTTATCCGAATTTTTGGCCACAATCTTCAATACTGTATACTCAACTCGAAAAATTTTTTCGCATCGAAAATTGAAAATTTCATAAGGGGGTAGCCTTTGCTCAAACAATGCAAAAAAAATTATTTTTGAAATTTTAACTAATTCTGCTTATTTTTCGAATCTTCCTCGAATTTCGAATTGCGGAATGGTGGAAATTCTTCAAAATTCGAAAAAAATGAAGGAGTTGCAGCGTTTTAGGCGTTGAAACCGACTTTGAGATTTTCAGCTCAAAAATATTTGGTTTTTGCGATGTTTTTCATAGAAAACTTTACAGCGCTGCATCATCCAGCACCTCTACGGAAAGATATTTTCTTCACAAATCCAACGGTGTCCTCGGAGTTTTGAAGTTCGCAAAACTAAAGATGTTACAGCAACTTGAAACTCTCCTTGATTTTTTTAACATTTTTCGGATGGGAAATATGCGTTTTTGAGCTTGTTTTTCGCAGAAAAAACATAGGAGTTGCATTTATCCGAATTTTTGGCCACAATCTTCAATACTGTATACTCAACTCGAAAAATTTTTTCGCATCGAAAATTGAAAATTTCATAAGGGGGTAGCCTTTGCTCAAAAAATGCAAAAAAAATTAATTTTGAAATTTTAACTAATTCTGCTTATTTTTCGAATCTTCCTCGAATTTCGAATTGCGGAATGGTGGAAATTCTTCGAAATTCGAAAAAAATGAAGGAGTTGCAGCGTTTTAGGCGTTGAAACCGACTTTGAGATTTTCAGCTCAAAAATATTTGGTTTTTGCGATGTTTTTCATAGAAAACTTTACAGCGCTGCATCATCCAGCACCTCTACGGAAAGCTTTTTTTTCACAAATCCAACGGTGTCCTCGGAGTTTTGAAGTTCGCAAAACTAAAGATGTTACAGCAACTTGAAACTCTCCTTGATTTTTTTAACATTTTTCGAATGGGAAATATGCGTTTTTGAGCTTGTTTTTCGCAGAAAAAACATAGGAGTTGCATTTATCCGAATTTTTGGCCACAATCTTCAATACTGTATACTCAACTCGAAAAATTTTTTCGCATCGAAAATTGAAAATTTCATAAGGGGGTAGCCTTTGCTCAAAAAATGCAAAAAAAATTATTTTTGAAATTTTAACTAATTCTGCTTATTTTTCGAATCTTCCTCGAATTTCGAATTGCGGAATGGTGGAAATTCTTCGAAATTCGAAAAAAATGAAGGAGTTGCAGCGTTTTAGGCGTTGAAACCGACTTTGAGATTTTCAGCTCAAAAATATTTGGTTTTTGCGATGTTTTTCATAGAAAACTTTACAGCGCTGCATCATCCAGCACCTCTACGGAAAGATATTTTCTTCACAAATCCAACGGTGTCCTCGGAGTTTTGAAGTTCGCAAAACTAAAGATGTTACAGCAACTTGAAACTCTCCTTGATTTTTTTAACATTTTTCGGATGGGAAATATGCGTTTTTGAGCTTGTTTTTCGCAGAAAAAACATAGGAGTTGCATTTATCCGAATTTTTGGCCACAATCTTCAATACTGTATACTCAACTCGAAAAATTTTTTCGCATCGAAAATTGAAAATTTCATAAGGGGGTAGCCTTTGCTCAAACAATGCAAAAAAAATTATTTTTGAAATTTTAACTAATTCTGCTTATTTTTCGAATCTTCCTCGAATTTCGAATTGCGGAATGGTGGAAATTCTTCGAAATTCGAAAAAAATGAAGGAGTTGCAGCGTTTTAGGCGTTGAAACCGACTTTGAGATTTTCAGCTCAAAAATATTTGGTTTTTGCGATGTTTTTCATAGAAAACTTTACAGCGTTGCATCATCAGCACCTCTACGGAGTTTTGAAGTTCGCAAAACTAAAGATGTTACAGCAACTTGAAACTCTCCTTGATTTTTTTAACATTTTTCGGATGGGAAATATGCGTTTTTGAGCTTGTTTTTCGCAGAAAAAACATAGGAGTTGCATTTATCCGAATTTTTGGCCACAATCTTCAATACTGTATACTCAACTCGAAAAATTTTTTCGCATCGAAAATTGAAAATTTCATAAGGGGGTAGCCTTTGCTCAAACAATGCAAAAAAAATTATTTTTGAAATTTTAACTAATTCTGCTTATTTTTCGAATCTTCCTCGAATTTCGAATTGCGGAATGGTGGAAATTCTTCAAAATTCGAAAATAATGAAGGAGTTGCAGCGTTTTAGGCGTTGAAACCGACTTTGAGATTTTCAGCTCAAAAATATTTGGTTTTTGCGATGTTTTTCATAGAAAACTTTACAGCGCTGCATCATCCAGCACCTCTACGGAAAGATATTTTCTTCACAAATCCAACGGTGTCCTCGGAGTTTTGAAGTTCGCAAAACTAAAGATGTTACAGCAACTTGAAACTCTCCTTGATTTTTTTAACATTTTTCGGATGGGAAATATGCGTTTTTGAGCTTGTTTTTCGCAGAAAAAACATAGGAGTTGCATTTATCCGAATTTTTGGCCACAATCTTCAATACTGTATACTCAACTCGAAAAATTTTTTCGCATCGAAAATTGAAAATTTCATAAGGGGGTAGCCTTTGCTCAAAAAATGCAAAAAAAATTAATTTTGAAATTTTAACTAATTCTGCTTATTTTTCGAATCTTCATCGAATTTCGAATTGCGGAATGGTGGAAATTCTTCGAAATTCGAAAAAATGAAGGAGTTACAGGGTTTTAGGCGTTGAAACCGACGCACAGTGGGCCAAATGGCAAAAAAATTGGAAATAAGTCTACAACTTTTTATCTGTTGATTTTAGCCATACAAAATGTTCTAGACATTTGTAGAGGAGGACATAGGCTTTCAGAAAAGTGCTGTTGTTGGTCCATATCTTTAATACAGGGTGAGCTACAGGGTGTCAAAGTTGACCACTTTTGACTTCTCCAAGCTTCTGGGGGCCATAACTTTTGATCTACTCAACCGATTTACATGATTTAGGACTCTAGAGAAAGAGCTTGACAAGATCTAAAAAACTTATGCATAAAGTACCATGCCATCGTGTACTGTTAAGGAGTTATGAATTGTTTAATTTTAAAATATGAAAATTTGGCCTTGGTTTTTTTCAGTGTTTTTTTAATAACTCCGTCAATTTTAAAGCTATAAACTTCATACTTCACACAAATTATGCCAGCATATGTGTGCATAAAATACAAAAGGAATCACGTGAATATCTTTGGCGGTTTAAAAATGGCATCGTTTTCAATATGAAAAATATTTTTTTTGTCAAAAAATTGCAAAATTTTTCAAAAAAGATACTCCCATTTCCTTTAAGTTTTCGCAAACTTTGGCCGTCAAAGCATTATCATTTCTTTCCATTTTCACAAAGTCGAGGTATTAAGAAAAGTTTTAAGTGCTAATTTGGCTAATTTCGATATCAAACAACACCGTTATCTTAAGACCAAAATGGCCAATTTTTTTACTAAACTTCAAAAGTTTCTCACTGGAAAAAAAGTTCCACGGGGATTTTTTCGCTTTTTTTGAACTTAAATGAAAGCTTAAAATGTTCCCAACATTTTAAGGTATGTCTCGCCATATCCTAGCCATAAATGAGATCGTAGCGATCAAAATACTGAAAAAAGTCAATTTTCAAGTAGTGCTATATTCATTGCTAAAAAACAAGTATTACGTCACATTTTATTGCAAAGATGTTAAATAAACTTTTATTTGGTAACACTTCTTCTACAAAACACAAAAAGAATCATGGAAATATCTCTATTCTATTCCATTTTATGGAACCGGCAATAAAAAAGTCAATTTTTCAAAAAAGTCGAATTTCCCAAATTTTGTTTTTGTTGTCCTAATTGCACATGACACACTATAGCCATATTTACGCAACATACCTTATCGTAAAGGAAATTTTCATACCTTTCCAACGATGTATAAAACATTTCTCAACTCGGATTCTATCTACTCTAAAATTCATTTACACTTCATTAAACTCTATATAAAAATGTCTATTTGTGAAATGGAACCTTATATGGGGCCTACACTAAAACATTGATAGATTTGCCCAGGGTTTACAATACAAATGTGTTAGAATAAAAAAAGGTCTCCTGCCAAAGTTTAAAAAAATTGGAATAAAAATATGTGTTTTAGAGCGAAAACACTTCGCATCGGCGTGCGTTTATATGTATATTAGCTACTCCCAAAATAAAAAAGCATTTTAGTTTTGTATTATTTGATTTTATTCTCTACCAAATAATCTAAGGTATCAAAATTTAAAAGCTCTTTAATTTGAATGGCATCGGGATCGTCCTTATCTATATCGTCACATATTTTTGGTAGCCATTTAGTTCTGATGCTGTATAGTACCGGATCAGACGATAACAATAAATATTGAAGTAAATCATAATTTTGGTTAAATTTGGTGCTCTTTCGGGTATTGAAAAGCCGGAACTGTTTAACATCTCTATTACGGGATTCCTGAGCTTCTTCTGTAAGTTCTCCTAACGGAAGTATGTTGTATTCCACAATTTCCTTGCCATGATGTAAGACTTTATGTACTGTCGGTGTTAAAGCTTTCCACGAATATAAATCAGATAAAATGTTTTTTGTGTCATTACTATAAGCTTCAAATTTGGTTGAATTTATCATCTTTTTGCTATTGATTACAGCCAAAATCACTTTGAATCGTCTTAGCAAGTGTTCATCAAGACCGGTTATTTTAGATGTCGATACGGGGTCCTCAAAAAACCGCCTTGCCGAGTTGCCATCATTTGTGCTTCCGTATCCGTAAAGAGGTTTATCTATTATAAGTCCCTTTTGTTTAAACTCCAACTGGATTCGATTCTTCTCTTCCTGCCTCATTTTGTGAAGATCTTGGTTGTTTCTAGCAGAGACATCGCGGTTTCCAGGGCTAGTCCGATATTTAAGGTCATACGATAAATGCAAACAATACTCCATGAATCGAATTCTACAGTGCAGGGGCGAAATACCGAAATTGAGCGCATTTTCGTTTACTAAATTTTCATCAGACTTGTCCTCGAATTGCCCATTCTTCTTGCCACAAATATTGCATCTCCAATTGGACATAACGCCAGTTAATGCGTTTGCCACCTTTCCATCGATCATAGTGAGTTGTAGTTGAAACGAAACTTTTATATTTCTTCCCAATTGGTTTATAACAATCATGGGTAATGCAGCAATTTCTTCCTTTATTTCGTTCACCAAAGATCGTGTTGTGTTCCGGTCTTCCTTTGTATACTCAAACCGAATTGGGCGACATAAATATTTTGACCCAGGTGTTCTATTTATCCATATATCTTGAAATGCATTTTCTTTCGATGATGAAGATTGGTCCTTGTACAATCTCATTCTCAATGGTACTAATGATGCCATGAAAATTGATGCGAAGTTGGTATCTATTTCTGTTTGTTGCTTATATTCGGAAAATCCAGATGATCCATCACAACCCCATTTGCTGATCAAAACCACTTCGGAATTATTACATGTGTTCAACTGTTCTTCAGTAAAATTAGAAATAATTCTAACAGCTGTATTTTCAACAAGATCAGCAAGTTTCACTCTTGCTTTTAATTCGTCCACGTATATATTTGATGGCACCATTTTCGTCCTGGTGTTGTACAATTTATGTTTTGAGGGTAAACAACCCCATCCTTTTTCACGAAGAGCCTTCCTCATTGTTGAGTATTTGTTTCTTGAGAGGCCTAGGTTCAAAATCAGGGCCAGTGCATCTTCCTCCGTGAATTCTGTAGTCGATTTTGGAGTTGGAATACTTTCTACCATTCTCTTTACCCTTTTCGGAGATGCTAATGGTAAAACATCGACAATTCGTCCAACATTTTTTGGTTGTGTTTTTAACAATGCTGTTTTGAACGTATCTTTTATTAAATTTGGCGGATGTGCCGCCAATAGTTCCTCTTGTTTTTTCTTTTTGGTTTTCTCCGTAACTTCGTCGTATGCTTTGCTAGGCCGGCCGGGAATCAGCGGTTTAATTTCAATAAGTAGATCCGATTTCAGCCACTTCTCATACATTTTGAAAAACTTGATTTTTGCGAATGAACATTCTGGCAACCTTCTCTCAAATGATTTGTAGAATTTTTCAAGTTTGTCTAAAGCGTCTTTATTTAGCCTTATTCCATATATGTGGTCCAAAGTGTAAACAAGTTCCTTAAATGACTCCGTGTATGATTTGGAATCATTTTTGATGTCCCATACAATTTTCGAAAGAGTGGAATACTTCAGTATGACTTCCATAACTTATAAATGTCCTTTACGCCTCTACAAAATATAATGAAGAAAATTTGGATTTTGTTCAAATATTTATGCAATATATTCACAATTAATGACCCATTTCAGGTATCAGACGCAATCGTAAAAAGGGGTCCAAAGTGCCTCTTTTTACTTACTCTTCTATAATTATTTACCTGGACTCGAATTTGGTTAAAAAAAATGACAATGAATTTTTTATGGGTAGGTTTTTTCACATTCATTGATACGGTGGATTTCCTGGGAATTCGACATAGCGAAACAGGTAACATTTGTCTGCATCAAATCTTAACACAAATATATATATATATGCAGGTATATTTCTAGGTTACTTTTTATTCAAAAATCATCAGCTTACATTAAAAATAGATGTAGGTACTATACAAACGCACGCCGATGCGAAGTGTTTTCGCTCTAAAACACATATTTTTATTCCAATTTTTTTAAACTTTGGCAGGAGACCTTTTTTTATTCTAACACATTTGTATTGTAAACCCTGGGCAAATCTATCAATGTTTTAGTGTAGGCCCCATATAAGGTTCCATTTCACAAATAGACATTTTTATATAGAGTTTAATGAAGTGTAAATGAATTTTAGAGTAGATAGAATCCGAGTTGAGAAATGTTTTATACATCGTTGGAAAGGTATGAAAATTTCCTTTACGATAAGGTATGTTGCGTAAATATGGCTATAGTGTGTCATGTGCAATTAGGACAACAAAAACAAAATTTGGGAAATTCGACTTTTTTGAAAAATTGACTTTTTTATTGCCGGTTCCATAAAATGGAATAGAATAGAGATATTTCCATGATTCTTTTTGTGTTTTGTAGAAGAAGTGTTACCAAATAAAAGTTTATTTAACATCTTTGCAATAAAATGTGACGTAATACTTGTTTTTTAGCAATGAATATAGCACTACTTGAAAATTGACTTTTTTCAGTATTTTGATCGCTACGATCTCATTTATGGCTAGGATATGGCGAGACATACCTTAAAATGTTGGGAACATTTTAAGCTTTCATTTAAGTTCAAAAAAAGCGAAAAAATCCCCGTGGAACTTTTTTTCCAGTGAGAAACTTTTGAAGTTTAGTAAAAAAGTTGGCCATTTTGGTCTTAAGATAACGGTGTTGTTTGATATCGAAATTAGCCAAATTAGCACTTAAAACTTTTCTTAATACCTCGACTTTGTGAAAATGGAAAGAAATGATAATGCTTTGACGGCCAAAGTTTGCGAAAACTTAAAGGAAATGGGAGTATCTTTTTTGAAAAATTTTGCAATTTTTTGACAAAAAAAATATTTTTCATATTGAAAACGATGCCATTTTTAAACCGCCAAAGATATTCACGTGATTCCTTTTGTATTTTATGCACACATATGCTGGCATAATTTGTGTGAAGTATGAAGTTTATAGCTTTAAAATTGACGGAGTTATTAAAAAAACACTGAAAAAAACCAAGGCCAAATTTTCATATTTTAAAATTAAACAATTCATAACTCCTTAACAGTACACGATGGCATGGTACTTTATGCATAAGTTTTTTAGATCTTGTCAAGCTCTTTCTCTAGAGTCCTAAATCATGTAAATCGGTTGAGTAGATCAAAAGTTATGGCCCCCAGAAGCTTGGAGAAGTCAAAAGTGGTCAACTTTGACACCCTGTAGCTCACCCTGTATTAAAGATATGGACCAACAACAGCACTTTTCTGAAAGCCTATGTCCTCCTCTACAAATGTCTAGAACATTTTGTATGGCTAAAATCAACAGATAAAAAGTTGTAGACTTATTTCCAATTTTTTTGCCATTTGGCCCACTGTGCGACGTTGAGATTTTCAGCTCAAAAATATTTGGTTTTTGCGATGTTTTTCATAGAAAACTTTACAGCGCTGCATCATCCAGCACCTCTACGGAAAGATATTTTCTTCACAAATCCAACGGTGTCCTCGGAGTTTTGAAGTTCGCAAAACTAAAGATGTTACAGCAACTTGAAACTCTCCTTGCTTTTTTTAACATTTTTCGGATGGGAAATATGCGTTTTTGAGCTTGTTTTTCGCAGAAAAAACATAGGAGTTGCATTTATCCGAATTTTTGGCCACAATCTTCAATACTGTATACTCAACTCGAAAAATTTTTTCGCATCGAAAATTGAAAATTTCATAAGGGGGTAGCCTTTGCTCAAACAATGCAAAAAAAATTATTTTTGAAATTTTAACTAATTCTGCTTATTTTTCGAATCTTCCTCGAATTTCGAATTGCGGAATGGTGGAAATTCTTCGAAATTCGAAAAAAATGAAGGAGTTGCAGCGTTTTAGGCGTTGAAACCGACTTTGAGATTTTCAGCTCAAAAATATTTGGTTTTTGCGATGTTTTTCATAGAAAACTTTACAGCACCAACATCCAGCACCTCTACGGAAAGATATTTTCTTCACAAATCCAACGGTGTCCTCGGAGTTTTGAAGTTCGCAAAACTAAAGATGTTACAGCAACTTGAAACTCTCCTTGATTTTTTTAACATTTTTCGGATGGGAAATATGCGTTTTTGAGCTTGTTTTTCGCAGAAAAAACATAGGAGTTGCATTTATCCGAATTTTTGGCCACAATCTTCAATACTGTATACTCAACTCGAAAAATTTTTTCGCATCGAAAATTGAAAATTTCATAAGGGGGTAGCCTTTGCTCAAACAATGCAAAAAAAATTATTTTTGAAATTTTAACTAATTCTGCTTATTTTTCGAATCTTCCTCGAATTTCGAATTGCGGAATGGTAGAAATTCTTCGAAATTCGAAAAAATGAAGGAGTTACAGGGTTTTAGGCGTTGAAACCGACGTTGAGATTTTCAGCTCAAAAATATTTGGTTTTTGCGATGTTTTTCATAGAAAAAAGTTCGCAAAACTAAAGATGTTACAGCAACTTGAAACTCTCCTTGATTTTTTTAACATTTTTCGGATGGGAAATATGCGTTTTTGAGCTTGTTTTTCGCAGAAAAAACATAGGAGTTGCATTTATCCGAATTTTTGGCCACAATCTTCAATACTGTATACTCAACTCGAAAAATTTTTTTGCATCGAAAATTAAAAATTTCATAAGGGGGTAGCCTTTGCTCAAACAATGCAAAAAAAATTATTTTTGAAATTTTAACTAATTCTGCTTATTTTTCGAATCTTCCTCGAATTTCGAATTGCGGAATGGTGGAAATTCTTCGAAATTCGAAAAAAATGAAGGAGTTGCAGCGTTTTAGGCGTTGAAACCGACTTTGAGATTTTCAGCTCAAAAATATTTGGTTTTTGCGATGTTTTTCATAGAAAACTTTACAGCGCTGCATCATCCAGCACCTCTACGGAAAGATATTTTCTTCACAAATCCAACGGTGTCCTCGGAGTTTTGAAGTTCGCAAAACTAAAGATGTTACAGCAACTTGAAACTCTCCTTGATTTTTTTAACATTTTTCGGATGGGAAATATGCGTTTTTGAGCTTGTTTTTCGCAGAAAAAACATAGGAGTTGCATTTATCCGAATTTTTGGCCACAATCTTCAATACTGTATACTCAACTCGAAAAATTTTTTCGCATCGAAAATTGAAAATTTCATAAGGGGGTAGCCTTTGCTCAAACAATGCAAAAAAAATTATTTTTGAAATTTTAACTAATTCTGCTTATTTTTCGAATCTTCCTCGAATTTCGAATTGCGGAATGGTGGAAATTCTTCAAAATTCGAAAAAAATGAAGGAGTTGCAGCGTTTTAGGCGTTGAAACCGACTTTGAGATTTTCAGCTCAAAAATATTTGGTTTTTGCGATGTTTTTCATAGAAAACTTTACAGCGCTGCATCATCCAGCACCTCTACGGAAAGATATTTTCTTCACAAATCCAACGGTGTCCTCGGAGTTTTGAAGTTCGCAAAACTAAAGATGTTACAGCAACTTGAAACTCTCCTTGATTTTTTTAACATTTTTCGGATGGGAAATATGCGTTTTTGAGCTTGTTTTTCGCAGAAAAAACATAGGAGTTGCATTTATCCGAATTTTTGGCCACAATCTTCAATACTGTATACTCAACTCGAAAAATTTTTTCGCATCGAAAATTGAAAATTTCATAAGGGGGTAGCCTTTGCTCAAAAAATGCAAAAAAAATTAATTTTGAAATTTTAACTAATTCTGCTTATTTTTCGAATCTTCCTCGAATTTCGAATTGCGGAATGGTAGAAATTCTTCGAAATTCGAAAAAATGAAGGAGTTACAGGGTTTTAGGTGTTGAAACCGACGTTGAGATTTTCAGCTCAAAAATATTTGGTTTTTGCGATGTTTTTCATAGAAAAAAGTTCGCAAAACTAAAGATGTTACAGCAACTTGAAACTCTCCTTGATTTTTTTAACATTTTTCGGATGGGAAATATGCGTTTTTGAGCTTGTTTTTCGCAGAAAAAACATAGGAGTTGCATTTATCCGAATTTTTGGCCACAATCTTCAATACTGTATACTCAACTCGAAAAATTTTTTCGCATCGAAAATTGAAAATTTCATAAGGGGGTAGCCTTTGCTCAAAAAATGCAAAAAAAATTATTTTTGAAATTTTAACTAATTCTGCCTGTTTTTCGAATCTTCCTCGAATTTCGAATTGCGGAATGGTGGAAATTCTTCGAAATTCGAAAAAATGAAGGAGTTACAGCGTTTTAGGCGTTGAAACCGACTTTGAGATTTTCAGCTCAAAAATATTTGGTTTTTGCGATGTTTTTCATAGAAAACTTTACAGCGCTGCACCATCCAGCACCTCTACGGAAAGATATTTTCTTCACAAATCCAACGGTGTCCTCGGAGTTTTGAAGTTCGCAAAACTAAAGATGTTACAGCAACTTGAAACTCTCCTTGATTTTTTTAACATTTTTCGGATGGGAAATATGCGTTTTTGAGCTTGTTTTTCGCAGAAAAAACATAGGAGTTGCATTTATCCGAATTTTTGGCCACAATCTTCAATACTGTATACTCAACTCGAAAAATTTTTTCGCATCGAAAATTGAAAATTTCATAAGGGGGTAGCCTTTGCTCAAAAAATGCAAAAAAAATTATTTTTGAAATTTTAACTAATTCTGCTTATTTTTCGAATCTTCCTCGAATTTCGAATTGCGGAATGGTGGAAATTCTTCGAAATTCGAAAAAATGAAGGAGTTGCAGCGTTTTAGGCGTTGAAACCGACTTTGAGATTTTCAGCTCAAAAATATTTGGTTTTTGCGATGTTTTTCATAGAAAACTTTACAGCGCTGCATCATCCAGCACCTCTACGGAAAGATATTTTCTTCACAAATCCAACGGTGTCCTCGGAGTTTTGAAGTTCGCAAAACTAAAGATGTTACAGCAACTTGAAACTCTCCTTGATTTTTTTAACATTTTTCGGATGGGAAATATGCGTTTTTGAGCTTGTTTTTCGCAGAAAAAACATAGGAGTTGCATTTATCCGAATTTTTGGCCACAATCTTCAATACTGTATACTCAACTCGAAAAATTTTTTCGCATCGAAAATTGAAAATTTCATAAGGGGGTAGCCTTTGCTCAAACAATGCAAAAAAAATTATTTTTGAAATTTTAACTAATTCTGCTTATTTTTCGAATCTTCCTCGAATTTCGAATTGCGGAATGGTGGAAATTCTTCGAAATTCGAAAAAAATGAAGGAGTTGCAGCGTTTTAGGCGTTGAAACCGACTTTGAGATTTTCAGCTCAAAAATATTTGGTTTTTGCGATGTTTTTCATAGAAAACTTTACAGCGTTGCATCATCAGCACCTCTACGGAGAAAGATATTTTCTTCACAAATCCAACGGTGTCCTCGGAGTTTTGAAGTTCGCAAAACTAAAGATGTTACAGCAACTTGAAACTCTCCTTGATTTTTTTAACATTTTTCGGATGGGAAATATGCGTTTTTGAGCTTGTTTTTCGCAGAAAAAACATAGGAGTTGCATTTATCCGAATTTTTGGCCACAATCTTCAATACTGTATACTCAACTCGAAAAATTTTTTCGCATCGAAAATTGAAAATTTCATAAGGGGGTAGCCTTTGCTCAAAAAATGCAAAAAAAATTATTTTTGAAATTTTAACTAATTCTGCCTGTTTTTCGAATCTTCCTCGAATTTCGAATTGCGGAATGGTGGAAATTCTTCGAAATTCGAAAAAATGAAGGAGTTACAGCGTTTTAGGCGTTGAAACCGACTTTGAGATTTTCAGCTCAAAAATATTTTGTTTTTGCGATGTTTTTCATAGAAAACTTTACAGCGCTGCACCATCCAGCACCTCTACGGAAAGATATTTTCTTCACAAATCCAACGGTGTCCTCGGAGTTTTGAAGTTCGCAAAACTAAAGATGTTACAGCAACTTGAAACTCTCCTTGATTTTTTTAACATTTTTCGGATGGGAAATATGCGTTTTTGAGCTTGTTTTTCGCAGAAAAAACATAGGAGTTGCATTTATCCGAATTTTTGGCCACAATCTTCAATACTGTATACTCAACTCGAAAAATTTTTTCGCATCGAAAATTGAAAATTTCATAAGGGGGTAGCCTTTGCTCAAACAATGCAAAAAAAATTATTTTTGAAATTTTAACTAATTCTGCTTATTTTTCGAATCTTCCTCGAATTTCGAATTGCGGAATGGTAGAAATTCTTCGAAATTCGAAAAAATGAAGGAGTTACAGGGTTTTAGGCGTTGAAACCGACGTTGAGATTTTCAGCTCAAAAATATTTGGTTTTTGCGATGTTTTTCATAGAAAAAAGTTCGCAAAACTAAAGATGTTACAGCAACTTGAAACTCTCCTTGATTTTTTTAACATTTTTCGGATGGGAAATATGCGTTTTTGAGCTTGTTTTTCGCAGAAAAAACATAGGAGTTGCATTTATCCGAATTTTTGGCCACAATCTTCAATACTGTATACTCAACTCGAAAAATTTTTTCGCATCGAAAATTGAAAATTTCATAAGGGGGTAGCCTTTGCTCAAAAAATGCAAAAAAAATTATTTTTGAAATTTTAACTAATTCTGCCTGTTTTTCGAATCTTCCTCGAATTTCGAATTGCGGAATGGTGGAAATTCTTCGAAATTCGAAAAAATGAAGGAGTTACAGCGTTTTAGGCGTTGAAACCGACTTTGAGATTTTCAGCTCAAAAATATTTGGTTTTTGCGATGTTTTTCATAGAAAACTTTACAGCGCTGCACCATCCAGCACCTCTACGGAAAGATATTTTCTTCACAAATCCAACGGTGTCCTCGGAGTTTTGAAGTTCGCAAAACTAAAGATGTTACAGCAACTTGAAACTCTCCTTGATTTTTTTAACATTTTTCGGATGGGAAATATGCGTTTTTGAGCTTGTTTTTCGCAGAAAAAACATAGGAGTTGCATTTATCCGAATTTTTGGCCACAATCTTCAATACTGTATACTCAACTCGAAAAATTTTTTTGCATCGAAAATTGAAAATTTCATAAGGGGGTAGCCTTTGCTCAAACAATGCAAAAAAAATTATTTTTGAAATTTTAACTAATTCTGCTTATTTTTCGAATCTTCCTCGAATTTCGAATTGCGGAATGGTGGAAATTCTTCGAAATTCGAAAAAATGAAGGAGTTACAGCGTTTTAGGCGTTGAAACCGACTTTGAGATTTTCAGCTCAAAAATATTTGGTTTTTGCGAGGTTTTTCATAGAAAACTTTACAGCGCTGCATCATCCAGCACCTCTACGGAAAGATATTTTCTTCACAAATCCAACGGTGCCCTCGGAGTTTTGAAGTTCGCAAAACTAAAGATGTTACAGCAACTTGAAACTCTCCTTGATTTTTTTAACATTTTTCGGATGGGAAATATGCGTTTTTGAGCTTGTTTTTCGCAGAAAAAACATAGGAGTTGCATTTATCCGAATTTTTGGCCACAATCTTCAATACTGTATACTCAACTCGAAAAATTTTTTCGCATCGAAAATTGAAAATTTCATAAGGGGGTAGCCTTTGCTCAAAAAATGCAAAAAAAAATATTTTTGAAATTTTAACTAATTCTGCTTATTTTTCGAATCTTCCTCGAATTTCGAATTGCGGAATGGTGGAAATTCTTCGAAATTCGAAAAAATGAAGGAGTTACAGCGTTTTAGGCGTTGAAACCGACTTTGAGATTTTCAGCTCAAAAATATTTGGTTTTTGCGATGTTTTTCATAGAAAACTTTACAGCGCTGCATCATCCAGCACCTCTACGGAAAGATATTTTCTTCACAAATCCAACGGTGTCCTCGGAGTTTTGAAGTTCGCAAAACTAAAGATGTTACAGCAACTTGAAACTCTCCTTGATTTTTTTAACATTTTTCGGATGGGAAATATGCGTTTTTGAGCTTGTTTTTCGCAGAAAAAACATAGGAGTTGCATTTATCCGAATTTTTGGCCACAATCTTCAATACTGTATACTCAACTCGAAAAATTTTTTCGCATCGTAAATTGAAAATTTCATAAGGGGGTAGCCTTTGCTCAAAAAATGCAAAAAAAATTATTTTTGAAATTTTAACTAATTCTGCTTATTTTTCGAATCTTCCTCGAATTTCGAATTGCGGAATGGTGGAAATTCTTCGAAATTCGAAAAAATGAAGGAGTTACAGCGTTTTAGGCGTTGAAACCGACTTTGAGATTTTCAGCTCAAAAATATTTGGTTTTTGCGATGTTTTTCATAGAAAACTGTACAGCGTTTTCTTAGTTTTTTTCCTAACTGTCCAATAAATGGATTTTCAGTGAATAAAACACCAATTTGTTTGTCTTTTTTTTTGGTAAAATGTTAAAATCTTTATTGTTATCTTTTTTTAATGTTCTGTGATTAAACAAATGAGAATATTTTTTCTTCTATTTTTTTCGTTATCTTAATTGAAAAACTTTCTCAAATAGTTTGAAATTTCTTTCTGCCCATGAACATTCTCTCTCGCATATCAGTAAGTGCTGTCCGATGCAAGTTTAAGCTCAATGGGGCCTACCTTTTATAGCCAAGTCCGAACGGCGTGCTGCAGTGAGACACCTCTTTGTGGAGAAGTTTTAACCAAAGGGTACAGTACCTCACAAATGTAGCCAGCATTAGGAGGGGACAACCACCGCTGAAAATTTATTTTGGTGTTTTCCCCAGGATTCGAAAGCAGTGGTTCAGCGTAATAGGCTGCGCTACGGTGGCCTCCTTCCTGTTTCCTTCGCCGCACATATTTGGCTATTGGTTACATTTTTTATAAACTTTTCATAACTGTGCCAATGTTTTAGGATAGCTTTTTGCTTTGTTTGTTGTGCCATCTGTAATAAAAAATTAATGAAAAATAAAAATTAATTTATTTTCATATAGTTGTAAGTTTTTTATTTTTTATAACACGTCGTATAACTACTAAAAGTTCATTCCTTTTAATACATGGTGAGGATAAAAGTTCATTTCACCAGGCCATTGGTTACTATATCTTATTCAAAACATTTCACTGGGGCTGAAAAATGTTTACAATAGAAAATATCTAATTCAGCCTGGATGAATATGATTTGCTATAGAAAATCTTCCATTCAGCCTGGCTGAATATGATTTTCTATAGAAAATCTTCCATTCAGCCTGGCTGAATATGATTTTCTATAGAAAATCTTCAACTCAGCCAGGCTGAATATGATTTTCTATATAAAATCTTCAAGTCAGCCTGGCTGAATATGATTTTCTATAGAAAATCTTCAATTTAGCCTGGCTGAATGGGATTTTCTATAGAAAATCTTCAATTCAGCCTGGCTGAATGGGATTTTCTATAGAAAATCTTCAATTCAGCCTGGCTGAATGGGATTTTCTATAGAAAATCTTCAATTCAGCCTGGCTGAATGGGATTTTCTATAGAAAATCTTCAATTCAGCCTGGCTGAATGGGATTTTCTATAGAAAATCTTCAATTCAGCCTGGCTGAATGGGATTTTCTATAGAAAATCTTCAATTCAGCCTGGCTGAATGGGATTTTCTATAGAAAATCTTCAATTCAGCCTGGCTGAATGGGATTTTCTATAGAAAATCTTCAATTCAGCCTGGCTGAATATGATTTTCTATAGAAAATCTTCAATTCAGCCAGGCTGAATATGATTTTCTATAGAAAATCTTTAATTCAGCTTGGCTGAATATGATTTTCTATAGAAAATCTTTAATTCAGACTGGCTTGGCTGAATATGATTTTCTATAGAAAATCTTTAATTCAGACTGGCTTGGCTGAATATGATTTTCTATAGAAAATCTTTAATTCAGACTGGCTTGGCTGAATATGATTTTCTATAGAAAATCTTCAATTCAGCTTAGCTGAATATGAGTTTCTATAGAAAATCATCAATTCTGCATGGCTGAATATGAGTTTCTATATGGCTGAATATGATTATCTATAGAAAATCTTCAATTCAGCCTGGCTGAATATGATTTTCTATAGGAAATTTTTAATTCAGCTTGGCTGAATATGAGTTTCTATAGAAAATCTTCAATTCTGCATCGCCTTATATAAGTAAAATCTTCAATTCAGCAAGGCGGAGCATGGGTTTCTATAAAAAATCTTCATTTCACTCTTGCTGAATATGAGTTTCTATTGAAAATTTTCAACTAAGCATAACTGAATATGGGTTTCATTATAAAATCTTTAATTTTGCATGGCTAAATTCGAATTTCTATAGAAAATTCAGCCCGGATGATTATGAGTTCCTATAGAATGTCTTCCATTTAGCAAATCTGTTTCAGTTTGCTTTTCATTCCTTTAGGAATCGAAACCACTGCCTACAATTTTTAAACCAATAGTGGTTTTCCATCACAAAACTTCCCCAATTGTTTGCTATTTAGTTGTGTCTTTACTGTTTATGACTCATGCCTATCCTAAAATGTCAGCAATTGTTTCAGCATATTAATCACAACTGGAAGCCTGTTAGAAAAAGCAGCAATAACAAAATGTCTGGCTTCCTAATACAAAATTTTAAGAATACATAAAGACCGGTTGGAGTATGCTTGCGTTTGGTGGCATGGGCTGGTATTGCCGTCCCCAATTCAAAAGACAAGTTAATGAGGTGTTAACATGTCAGAGACAAATGATGAGCACACATCAAGTGATCATCATTCAGTATGCCTGTCCTTCCCTCAAGAAGCATGTGGAGCAAGTGCTAACTCAAATTATACAGCTGACTGACTGTGAAGCCAAGCAAGTTTCAAAAATCTCCTATGTAGGCAGTAGAAAATGACGCACGCAACACACCATGCGGAGTCCCCGGATCATGCCCTCATATCATCCAATCTTTATGTGCAATAAAAAACAAATTTAATAACAGAGTGCCAGTGTATAAATAATGGAGTGCAGACAGCGGACAGACACTTTGAAATTAGAGATCCAATGAACAAGACAATCAGCCAGCCAACGAGCAGAGCAACAAGCCCTGTGGTTAAGGCAATTAATTTGCTGCTTGGCACGCTGGCTTGCCTGTGTAATTTAATATTATTTATGTGTAAATGTCACGATAATTTCATGGGTTTTGAACAGGCGAACAGAAAAGTCAAACAGCAAAGGTGGCCATAAAATAAAAAACAACAAACCAAAATTACAGAAGAAAGCAAAGAATACGTGCGACACACCCTACCAGGGGCCACGCAACCGAATACCCGCATGGAGAAGATCATCATCAGACTATACTACAACCAGCAATGCATTTGCAGAACCTATGTTGCGTTGTTAACACCGCAACAGTGTTTGGCATTGGGATTATAACCCCAACCAACAATGCTGAAGGCCTAGTACTCAGCATTGGTCAATTATAGATTATTTCCATTATTCTGGGGCTTCTTTTTTTTTCAAAATGACCTCGGGGGGATATTTTCAAAACTTTTTCAATATTTTGTGTTTTAAGAAATTCCAAATTGAAAACTTTTGCTTAAACTTATGGGTATTTGAAAATCACCATGGATTCGGCACTAGCTGTGCTTATTTCTGTTGGCCTGTTGAAAACCATAAAATTATCTTGACAACATCATTTGTTTCAGAAAATTAATGGCTGGAAATAAACAAATAACAACAAACAAACAAAACAAATAACATGTCTTATTTAATGGCAGCATTAAAAACGTTGATGGAATTTTTAATGAACATTTTGTTTATAACAATCAATTAAAAGACGATTTAAACGAGGGATGTATAATAAGGCAAAACGAAAAAAATCACCTAAGCTGACAATCCCATTCAGCCAGGCTGAATTGAAGATTTTCTATAGAAAATCCCATTCAGCCAGGCTGAATTGAAGATTTTCTATAGAAAATCCCATTCAGCCAGGCTGAATTGAAGATTTTCTATAGAAAATCCCATTCAGCCAGGCTGAATTGAAGATTTTCTATAGAAAATCCCATTCAGCCAGGCTGAATTGAAGATTTTCTATAGAAAATCCCATTCAGCCAGGCTGAATTGAAGATTTTCTATAGAAAATCCCATTCAGCCAGGCTGAATTGAAGATTTTCTATAGAAAATCCCATTCAGCCAGGCTGAATTGAAGATTTTCTATAGAAAATCCCATTCAGCCAGGCTGAATTGAAGATTTTCTATAGAAAATCCCATTCAGCCAGGCTGAATTGAAGATTTTCTATAGAAAATCCCATTCAGCCAGGCTGAATTGAAGATTTTCTATAGAAAATCCCATTCAGCCAGGCTGAATTGAAGATTTTCTATAGAAAATCCCATTCAGCCAGGCTGAATTGAAGATTTTCTATAGAAAATCCCATTCAGCCAGGCTGAATTGAAGATTTTCTATAGAAAATCCCATTCAGCCAGGCTGAATTGAAGATTTTCTATAGAAAATCCCATTCAGCCAGACTGAATTGAAGATTTTCTATAGAAAATTCCATTCAGCCAGGCTGAATTGAAGATCATGACGCCAGTTGAATATCATACTTCACAGTTTTCTTTGGAAAAATTCTTAAAAATCGATTTTTTTGGTTTTAAATATTTTGATTGTCGAAAATGCTGTAACTCCTTAATTTTTTCGAATTTGAAAAATTTAAGACCATTCCTCCGCTTGAATCTCAAAGAGGAATCATAAAATAAATCGAATTTTTTAAAATTTTCACTTGCGGTTTTTTGCATTTTTTTATGAAAGGGGTTAGCCTTCAAAATTTTTGAATTTTTGATGCCCCAAAATTTTTTGAGTTGAGTATACAATTGTGAAGTTTGCGGCAAAAAATAAGGTTTGGCGCTATTCTTGAACTTTTTCTTCAAAGAACAAGCTCAAAATTGCATAAATAAATACAAAAATTGGAAAAAATCTGTATGTGCTTAAAAGTAGTGTAACTTCCCAAGATCTTTAAATTGAAGAATCTGAAAAGACCATTGGATGCGATAAGTAAAGCTCATCCAACTTTGGGGTTCACCTGCAAAATGTTGTGTTATATTCGAAAGATGGCATAAATTCCATTTTTTTTCTAACATACCAAAAATCGATTTCTGTAGAAAATCTTCAAATCGAAACCTTTTTCCCGCCAATTCCTGTATTTTACTCACTCATCCAGGCAACCCTCTATTTCAACTAATCCTGACAAAAGATTTGTGTTTATGGCATTGTAAATTAATTCTCAGAAATAGCATGACCGAGACGCACCCAAAAAAAAAAATTCAATAACAAACCACAAAAGAAACATCCGGCCGACCCTGAGGGCTGTTTTAATTTGAATAAAGTGTATCATTCGAATAGGAGCCCAGCAAAGAGAGCAGGCGGGCAACACATGACCCACATCTACTTAGTACGCCGATCATTCAGTCTGTCTGTTCGTCCGTCCGTCTGTTGGTTTTTTTTTTCTTTTTAAGATCATTAAGAGTTCTTTATCCCAGCAGTATAGCAACACCAAACCACAAGTGCCAGCTACATGCTCTCAAACAGTATCCAGCCGAGTATGGTGCATTGTACGTGCCTTGGCGGGCCGGCCCTGATGAAAGAAAGATCCATACAAAAGATGGAAAGAAAAACCTCAGAAAAAGAACTTAATGACCCATAAAGGCCATAAAAATATCATTTTAGTTGATGTAGCCGACACCAATGTTTTCATTGTTAATCTCTGTGTCGGGACTGATATTTTTCTGTTTCTTTTCAAAGAGTCTTGCACATGCGCAATCCAAAGCCAAGAGGTGCTCATTTCTAAACTCAAGGTTAATGCGTGCTCCTTGATTGCTAAGGGCTTTGCTTCATTTATTTGGTAGAAGGTGTTGAGCTGTTGAGAAATTTTAAAATTGAAATTCGTTGTGGGTTTAACTGAGATCCCATCAGAGGATAGCCGATAAAATGAACAAAACTGAAAGTGAAATTTGGTTAGAGTAGCCCATGAGCATCAAGGCAAACAATGGGGTCGGGCAAACGTTTCACTAAAGCCCATTCAGAATCGTTTCCTATGAAGGCACATGTTTTTGTCCTCTATGGATCATCATTTTTTATACAAAATCTACCCATCCATCATCCGGCATATTTTAGAGGCTGTTGCTGACCCACTTCTATGCTGATGTAAAGCAAAAACCTCAATTTGTGGACAAATATATTAATGAGTGCCCTTATTTCTTCTTGCCTACAACAGATGTCTGAAGTCTTGGCATTTTTCGAACAAAACTATCTGGGGCACGCACTGTGCTGGTCTTACTGAAATCCTATTCCAATGATACACTTTCTTCAATTATTCAAACAGAGCTAGAGTGATCTTCAAAAAGATTTGCTTTGGGCGTGCTGAGTATTTTAATGGGACACTGGGAAACCACGCAAATAAAAATTGAAAAAGATAAAAAACCAACCCTAATAAAAGGAAGTATAAGAGGTCAAATTGAAAAGTATGGAAATTAAAAATAATAAATATTTTTTATTTTTTTATTTTTTAAACAAAAACTCCAATAATACATTTGTTAACAAAATTTGTTTCTATAAAAAATAATTTAAAAAAAAATACTATAAAAAAATTTGGTGCCGAAATAAATATCAAAATCCTTCTATAAAAAATTGAAAACGAATTTTTTTCCAAAAAAAAGGCAAAGAAAATTTTCAAAAAAAAATTAAAAATGAAAATTTGTCTATAAAAATGTTATTTATAAAAACATTGTTGCTTTTATAAAACATTGGCAACAAAATTTCTTCTAATTTCCTATAACTTTATTTTAAATAGGCAACGAAATTTTGCCAAAAAATATATTACCTATAAAAACTGTTAAAAAATTTGTTTCTATAAAAATTATGTATCGAAATTTTTTCTAAAAGAAATTGGCAGCACAATTTCTAAAAAAAATGGCAACGCGACTTTTGCCAAATGTTCTTGAAGTTTATTCTAAAAAAAATTGACAACAAAATTAAAAAATTGGTAACACCTTTTTTCTGTTGTTCTCGAAATTTTTTCAACAAGACATTGGCAACCAACTTTTTCTTTAAAAAATTGGCAACAAAATTTTTTAATAAAAAGTGGTTATACCATTGTTTTGTAAAAAAATGTACAACGAATTTTTTTCGCTAAAAAATTGGCAACTAAATTTGTTCTCTAAAAAAATTGGCAAAGATTTTTTTCTCTGAAAAATTGGCAACAAAATATTTTTTTAACATATTGGCAATAAAAATATTATTTATAAAAATTGTTAGTGGAATTTTTTCTATAAAAACTTTGGTATCGAAATTCTTTCTAAAAGACATTGGCAACAAAATTGTTTTCGAAAAATTGGTAACAACATTTTTTCTATAAAAAATTGGCAACAATATTTTTTCTATAAAAAATTGGCAACAGATTTGGCAACAAAATTTAAATTCAAAATTATCATTTTTTCTGCAAAAAAATTGCCAACGAAATTTTTAAATAGAAAACTGGCAAGAAATTTTTTATTTAACAAATTGGCAAACAAATTGTCCTAAAAAAAATGACAACGAAAATTGGCAACTCCATTTGTTCTCTAAAAAAATTGGCAACGAATTTTTTTCTCTGGAAATTGGCAACAAAATATTTTTTTAACATATTGGCAATAAAAATATTATTTATAAAAATTGTTAGCGGAATTTTTCCTATAAAAACTTTGGTATCGAAATTCTTTCTAAAAGACATTGGCAACAAAATTGTTTTCGAAAAATGGGCAACAAAATATTTTCTATAAAAAATTGGCAACAAAATTTTTTCGATAAAAAATTGGCAACAGATTTGGCAACAAAATTTAAATTCAAAATTAGCATTTTTTCTGCAAAAAAATTGCCAACGAAATTTTTAAATAGAAAACTGGCAAGAAATTTTTATTTAACAAATTGGCAATAAAATTGTCTTAAAAAAATGACAACGAAATTTTTTCTGAATTGTTCTTGAAATTCTTTCTAAAAAAAAATTACAACAAAATTAAAAAAAAAAAATTGGCAACATTTGTTTCTGTAAAAAATTGGCAATAAAAAAAATCTTTATATAAAAATCAATTTGTGTTTGTTTGTTTGTGTGTTCCTTATAGACTCAGAAACGGCTGAACCGATTTTCTGAAATTTCACAGATGGTGCATAATGAGCCCGTGGTGAAAATAGGGTACTACATTTTTTGATATCTGAAGTGGAGGCGGACCCTCCCCCTTACCCTAATTTCTAGAAACACTAGATCTCAGAGATGGGAGGTGCGATTTAAGCAAAATTTTGCGTGCGCTCTTATAGTAGCCTACAAACAAAAATTGGGTATCGAAATTTCGGATGGGGTACCTAGGGTGGACGCCCCACCCCAAAACTTTTCAAATATATATATATAGACCAATCACGACAATATGGGACTCAAATGAAAGGTATTTAAGATTAGAAAACGTATCTGATATCCAATTGTCGGACTAAGCGTTTGGGAGACCAACCCAACCGGCAAAACGCCCCTAAATCGGACACATTTACCGACCATGGCAATATGGGACTCAAATTAATGGTATTTGCGAGTAGATTACGAATTTGATACCCAAATGTGGGATCAAGTTTCTGGGGGTCCGTCCCTTCCCTTTATGGGCCACCTCAACCCCATAAAACCACCAAAATGGGACGTATTTGCTGTACATTGCAATATGGGGCTCAAATAAAAGGAATTATAGAGTAGAACAAGAATCTGATATATATTTTCAGGGACAAGTCACTGAGTGGCCGCCCCATCCCTAAAAACAGCCCCACAACGGTCATGTTTCTCGACTATGGAAATATGGGGCTCAAATTAAAGGTAATTGGGAGTAGACTACGAATGTGATATCAACATTCGGGACCAACTGTCTAACTGACGTCCCACCTGCAAATAGGACGTGTTTGCTCACCATGGCAATTTGGGTCTTAAAGAGAGTGGAGCTCGATATTGATAGTTTTTAGGTACCATGCCTTAAACCGGACATATTTGCTGACTTTTGCATTAAGGGGTTTAAATAAAATCTATTTGAGATTAGCAAACGTATTTGATATCCAGTTGTAAGGCAATGACAATATGGGGTTCAAATAAATGATATTTGAGAGTAGAGCAAGATGCTGATTTTGTTTGGGTGACCACCTCACTCCCCAACGACGACGAAATTTTTTATAGAAAAAATTGGCAACTAAAAATGTTCTATAAAAAATTGACAACTAAAGTTTTCTATAAAAAATTGGGAACTAATTTTTTTTATAAAAAATTTGGTTTTGAAATTTTTGGTACAAAAAATTGGTTTAAATTCTTCTATTAAAAATATGGTCTGAAAATTCTGTTTATATTTTTTTTTATATTTTCTATAAAAAATTGTTTAGCGAAATTTAAAAAAAATTTAAAAAAAATGCCAAAAGTAAAATTTTTTTTAAAGTTCCTCCATACAAATTTTTTTCAAAATTGCTTCTATATAAAAATTATACCGAAATTTTTTCTGTAAAAAATTTTCCAAAATTTTTGGTATAAACAGAATTTTACAGAATTTTTTTATAAAAAAAATTTACGAAATTTTTGCTATTATTTTTATATTAATTATTATAATATTATTAACTATTTTTATGAAAAAAAAATTTTACCGAAATTTTTGTTAAAAAATTTTTTTGCCGAAATTTTTTTATGAAAAATTTAAAAAAAAAAAATTCTGGTTTAAATAAATTTTACAGAAATTTTTTATAAAAAAATTTTACAAAACTATTGCTGTATACTATTTTTATGATTTTTTTTTTTTTTTAATTTTTACCGAATTTTCTTTTTATAAAAAATTTTTATCGAAATTTTTTCTTAAAAATTATTTTGGCCGATATTTTTTTATAAACACTTTTTTATTTAGAAACTTATTTCCAAATTTTTATTATTCTCTATGATTCCCTTAGAGAATCATTCATTCTCTTTCATCATTTCTTAGCTTCATCCCAGCCAGCTATCACGTTGTGAAGACTGTATGTTCTTCTCCATATTTGGGGAAATAGTTTCTTGGAAACACCAGGGTATGAGCATTTGTAGCAAGTTATAAGACGTTCCACTATGCTTTCCAGATTATTTTCCTTTTTTGTACAAACTAAAACTCACCCTAAATCTGTAACACACTTCAGATGAAGGGTATTTTCCTACTAACAGGTACCAGAAGACCCTTTTCTTACACAATTGCCTTGGTATTGAGGTAGGGATGAGAGAGAGACGCAATCTTTTTAGTGAAACCACCCTGTAAGACAAGTAAACAATGGTATTTCCAAGTTATAACCAATCTCAAAGAAGAATGATGTTGTTAGTATAGCCCATACTATGGTGGTGGTGTTTATACAGAATTGTTGTAAGACAGTTCTAAGAATTCAAACGTCTTGCGATAAGCAGGTCCCCAGGATTTGTAGAAAGTTTTAAGAAAAATGGAATATTTGACTTTTTTGTCAGAATTCTTTAGAGTTTCTTTGTTCTTCTTTTACAGCTCAATTGCAGTTCTTCTTTGAGAGTTAATGGAAGATCATAAAACATTACTCAAGATGTTGTTGTTAACTATCGACTGCCACGTACTAATGTCTTGGTTTTATTAGGAGCCCAGATTATTTGGATAGCTACAAGATGTTGTGGTGCCAGAACTATTCACCATGTTTCTTGTTTGTTTCTGAGAAACAACCCTCATTGAAGGTTGTTTTTACCATTGAAGATATGAAAGAAGTTCAACTTCTTATCATAATGGAAAAAAAAACATTGCATGTGATTTCAAAGAAGAGGGTTGAGAACTACCCTCCCTTAAGTAACATAGCAATCTTTTTAAAATGCCATGAAATGATCCTTACCTATCCTAAGAAAAATATTGAAGTTCTTATATTCAATACAATATACAATGTACTCTTCTGCTCAAGAAAAACCATTAAAGTATAACGGCATAGGCTTGAAGGGACAAAGATGGATAGTGGGATTGCAAATACTAAAGCATACTTTTAGGGATTATAAGAGAGTTAAGTGATGCTAAACATAATATGTGACGATCTTTACCTATCCCAATGAAGATTTCAGTTTCTCTCAAACAAAAGGATAAACTGAACTCTTCCAGGGAAGTTTTGGTATAATACAATGCTTTGGTTGAAATATTTCCCTTGCATGAAAATGCCGGTATTCCAAGATTATAAATAAACGTCTTGGTGTTACTAGCCCATCAGCAGTCTAAAAAGGTTTCAAGAGATTTTTTTCTTCACACTTGATTACCTTTCTCCAACAACTTAAGATTCCTGTGGAAGTTTCTTTAGTTCTTAAGATTTTCCTTATAAGATTTTTGCCCATCACAATGGATAAAATCTTGGTCTAACTGGGAAAACAGAATAGCTAGAAAGCTACAAGACTACAACCTCAAATCAAAAAATTTTCCATGCTCCTTAAGTTTTCCTTAAGGGGGATGATGTCCCGTGCTTTGATTCAACAATTCCCACGGGCTACAATTGTAGCCGCGGGTTGCTACTGCGGAAAATCCCATTTTATGATTGTGATTTTCTACTCCACCACTCAATAGAGGGGGTTGCTAGCCTTAGGAGGGTTACATCAAATAGTAAATGGCCTATTTGCGAGCCACGTGCTAAAAGCTTAAAAACTCCACTACTAAACTCCCGAATAAAAGTGGGTGGATGAAGCAAATTACCCTCTTTTATGGAAAACTACCACCAAGTCACAAATATTTACTTGGATAAGGAATTGTTACTCATATAGAGAAAAACATCTAATAAAACCTTGTACTTAAGTCTTATTTAACTGCCAATATAGCCCATAATTCAACTGTCATTTGTTAAAAAGGAAATAAACTCAAAGTCACTATTGACTCTATTCAATAATGAAGAAATGAAAGAAATCTTAAAAAACTAGGAAGATAATGTTGTTAGTAAGGCATTTGGCGGGCTTCTTGTCTGCCAAGAATGGTCCCACAATATGTGTCAAAGATGTAAGGATAGCTCTACCAACCGCCAACTAGTAAGTAGAGTGTAGAGTACACATCCAAATGGGACTCATAAGGCTTATTTGTCTCCTGTTGCTCTTTAAAGAAAAGTATGCTTAAGGAGCTACATCTTTGTAGACATTTACCTTTGTTAAGTTGGCTGAGAGGGATTTGAGGCCTACATATTTGTAGTCACTTACAACCAATACCAGAACTGAACCAAATTAGGGGAGTGATATTGAGAACAATTAAGGATTTTGTAAGTAGCACAAAATTTTCTTTTTATAGGTTTGGCTGGCTTAGGTGTATGTCCTTAGTGGCATGGGGCGAATTAATATCTGCACCCTCTTTTCAACCCAACCCACAACCAAAATTTGTTTCTTGGTGTCATAGCCTTTAGTCCTTAGGTCCTTTAGACTTAAGCCATGGTTGATCTCTGTTTTTCCAAGAAACATGAATTGAAATTTTTGTCCCCACTACTAAACAACGTCACGTGTCCAATGTCACTATTAACAGGACAGCAGCTCAACGAGGAGGTTGCATTGCTTCAGTTGCATTAGATAATGTAAACATGTATAAGGCGAGAAATGGAAAGGGAGTTTCATTAGCAACAAGGGTGGTTGATTTCCTTACACAATCAATCATCCCCTTAAATAATTAACAAGGAAAAATTTGTAATAAGCAATTTTGGCTCAGAGGAACAAAAGGCATACCCGCCCGTCAGAAATAGTAGCATATGCTAAATATCTAAAATCATAACAGGGAATAAGAGTTATTAGAAACCAAATTTTTGTAAACAACTAAAATTTTAAATGTGTAAGTTAAGGGCATTTCTTCAAAAATTTGGGCGCAGAATTCTTTACAGAAATGACCACGGTATCAAATTTTGTATAGACCAAATTTCGCTTTCAATGTTTGTTTTGAAAAAATTTCGCTACCATATTTCGAAACGAAAAATTGTCGGTATAAAATAATTCATATATAAAATTTCGTTGCCAATTTTTTATAGAAAAAATTCGTTGCCAATTTTTTTAAAGAAAAACTTCGTTGCCAATTTTTTATAGAAAAAATTCGTTGCCAATTTTTTATAGAAAAAAATTCGTTGTCAAATTTTTATTGAAAAAAATTCGTTGCCAATTTTGTATAGCCAACATTTCGATGCTAACTTTTTATAGAAAAAAATTCGTCGCCAAATTTTTTAAAAAAAATCGTTGCCAATTTTTTATAGAAAAAATTCGTTGCCAATTTTTTATAGAAAAAATTCGTTGCCAATTTTGTATAGCCAACATTTTGATGCTAACTTTTTATAGAAAAAAATTCGTCGCCAAATTTTATAAAAAAAAATCGTTGCCAAATTTTTATAGAAAAAATTCGTTGCCAATTTTTTATAGAAAAAATTCGTTGCCAATTTTTTATAGAAAAAATTCTTTGCCAATTTTGTATAGAAAAAATTCGTTGCCAATTTTGTATAGAAAAAATTCGTTGCCAATTTGGTATAGAAAAAATTCGTTGCCAATTTTTTATAGAAAAAAATCTTTACCAATTTTTAAAGAAAAATATTCGTTGTCAATTTTTTATAAAAAACATTTCGTTACCAATTTTTTATTGAAAAAAATTCGTTACCAATTTTTTATTGAAAAAAATTCGTTACCAATTTTTTATAAAAAAAAATCGTTACCAATTTTTTACTGAAAAAAATTTGTTACCAATTTTTTATAAAAAAAATTCGTTACCAATTTTTTATAGAAAAAATTCGTTACCAATTTTTTATAGAAAAAATTCGTTACCAATTTTTTATAGAAAAAAATTCATGGCCAATTTTTATCGAAAACATTCGTTGGCCATTTTTTATAAAAAAAAATTCGTTGCCCATTTTTTATTGAAAAATTCTTTGGCAATTTTTTATAGAAACAAATTAGTTGCCAAATTTTTATACAAAAAGATTCGTTGCCAATTTTTTAAAGAAAAAATGCATTACCAATTTTTTATAGGAAAAAATTCTTTGCCAATTTTTTATAGAAAACATTCGATGCCAATTTTTTGTCGAAAAAATTTCGATACCAACATTTTTATCGAAAAAATTTCTTTGGCAATTTTTCGTAGAAAAAATTTCGTTAACAAATTTTTTATAGAAAAATTTCGAGGCCAAGTTTTATCGAAAAATTTTTATTGCCAATTTTTTAAACAAAAATTGTTGTTGCCATTTCGTAGGAAATTTTTTATAAAAAAATTTGGTTGCTAATTTTTTATGAAAAACATCGTTACCCATTTTTTGTTGGATTTTTCATAGAAAAAAATTCGTTGGCAAATTTTTATACAATAAGCTTATTTTATTGTATAAAAAATTTTTTTAAAAAATGTTCGTTACTAATTTTTGTTGAAAATATTTCGTTGCTAAGTTTTTGTAAGAAAATTTCGTTGCCAATTTTATGAAAAAAAATGTTTTGTTGTCGCTTTTTATAAAAACACTGTGGACAATTTTTTGTAGAAAAATGTCGTTGCAATTTTTTTTTATACAAAAAATCGTTGTCAATTGTTTCAAAAAAAATCGTTGCCAACTTTTTTAGAAAAAAATTCGTAGCAAATTTTTTTTTTATAAAAAAAATTATTGCTAAATTTTTATGAAAAAAAATCACTAACAATTTTTAAAAAACAAAATTGTGGCCAATTTTTAAAAACAAAATTGTGGCCAATTTTTTAAAATGAAAACTTTTGTTGCCGTTTTTTTTTGAAATTTTTTCGGAAAAAAATGTATTGAAATAAATTATTTTCCAACTTTAATTGTTGCCATTTGTTTATGGAAGAAAATCGTTTTTTTTAATTCGTTGCCAATATTTAATTAAGAAAATGTTGTTGCTCATTTTTATTGAATTTTTTGTAGAAAAAAAACATTGCCAATTTTTTCTAAAAAAAACGTCGTTGCCAATTTTCTTTATAGAAAAACTTCGTTGCCAATTTTCTTTATAGAAAAACTTCGTTGCCAATTTTCTTTTTAGAAAAACTTCGTTGCCAATTTTCTTTATAGAAAAACTTCGTTGCCAATTTTTATAGAAAAATTTTTGTTGCCAATTGAAGGTTGGAGTTTGTTTGAAGAGATATTGCTCAGTGAAAAAGCTTACAGCGAACAGTCTGGTAGTAGTAGTTGATCTCAACTATAACTACTACGAACAACAGGCTGTGAACTGTAGGTCGGTCAGACGGGCGGACATAGTTCACGATGGTGCCGATGAGATAATGAAAACACTTAGTTTTCGAAATTGTTTTAAGAAAATTTTGATTCGATAGTTTCTCTAAAAATAAATTTGGTCTCAAATATTTTTTTTGAAATAATTTGGTCTCAATATTTTTCTATAAAAAGTTTTTGTTCTCAAAATATTTTCTATAAAGAATTTGGTTTTAAAATGTTTTCTTTAAAAATATTATTTTCAAAATACTTTTCCTTACTCCTATAACCTTACTCATTCCTTTAAATGAATGTTATTTTTTCTCATAATAGCATTGGGGTTGTTTATATCTTTTATGCTCTTATTGAAGGTATTGTTGTAATGTGGAGGGAATGTTTTTGAATTCTAGGTAAAAATTGTCATGCGTCATATATGCCAACTATTGGGCTTGCAGATAATGTAAGCAGTTGCTATTTCATAAACCACAATTGAAATGAAAGGATAAAAGTTTCTTTTTTCGTTAATTAAACACATCAACCCCTAAAATGTCGACAAAGGATAAACAGGACATTTGTGTGAACTATGGGAAAATTCACACGTGTCAATTACAGATGTGAATAATAGGATTTCAGAACAATATAACACATGCAGCTGTATATCAATAATATATCCCGCAAAGTCTTAAGGGAGGAATACTGCTCTGTAAAGGAATGCAATTTGAACCCTGTGACAAAATTCCTCCACTACGATGTGCAGATTGCACATTTTACTGAGAAATGCTCTTAAATATTCTCTTGATTCCTTTTTCTGGTTATGAAACCCTAGAAATACTTTAAAAATATCAAATTTCCTTAAGATATTCCCCAAAAAGAGGGAATGATCCTTTGAAATCTTTCAGCTGTAGGCTCATAATGCAGTTATGACAAAAAGTGCATATGTTGCATATAGTTTGCAGTTTGTTCTTCAATCTTTAGTACTTGCAGCAATTTATCATGTACCCGAGTGCTACTTAACAAAGGCCAGAATATTTCAGCCATCAACTGAGTGCCTTCAAAAAGGAATCTTTGTTGTTCTGTAAGGCAATATCAAGGCGAATCTTTAATATCACTGCCTTGTACAACAACAATAACTTATTAAGCTTGTAACATCCTTAGTGGATTGTAAATTACTTGGTTTATTATATCTTGTTAGCAAGAAAAAACTTCAAGTATTCATAATTTTTTATTTATGTTGTCATTCGATCGTTTTCTTAGGAATCCTTGCAAATGAGTTGTACTCTAGTTCAAGCATGGCTGAAACATGTGATATATGATACCTCCAGTTAGTTGATGGTTAATGTATGTATAATGTAAAAGTCAAAGAAGTTCAGAAGAACTTATTCTTACAACTGATCTCCTGTTAGTGGGTAAACACTTTATCCCCTCTTTTCCAAAACTTTTCACACGCTATTGAAAACGAATCACATCATTCATTATATTTTTTTAAGGACCCACATGATAATGGAAGGGTTTCAGGTATATGGTTAAAAAACGTAATGTTATCTTGTTGTTGTATATCAACTACTTCTACAACATGTAGATGTAGTTTGAAGTAACATCTTCTCATAACTGATCTCCTGTGATCAAATAAACACTTTATACTCTTTTCCCTAAGATTTTTCACACCGTATTGAGAAGAAAACGTATCGTCTTTTCTGGCGAAATTTGCCCTTGAACATAACATTAAGGAACAGGGAGAAACTTCTCATATAAAACCACAGTATATGCGTGCAAAATATGTCAATGTGTTAGTTAGGATTTGTTTGTTTGATTTGTTTGAATATAAAAAATTGCCTAATGTTCCCCCAAAACATGACTTTATATGACAGGAACAATTTTTCTTAACAAATTTTATTCATTTGTTGTACGCTAATCTAAATTTCATTAGGATAACTCTTTCCTAACTCGAGCTGGAATTTAAGACATCTCTGTTCTTGGGGATTTTTCTACACATTCGTCGGTAATGATTTAAAGAGATATCAGACATACAACAACACCATCTGCTGGAGTAAAGTGACAAATATACTGAACTAACACCCATTTCTTCACATTAAATTGAATGTTTATAAATTTATAAATCTTCCGATGTATTCATAGAGCAGTAAACATTCAATTTAATGTGAAGAAATGGGTGTTAGTTCAGTATATTTGTCACATTACTCCAGTCGATGGAAATGTTGTATAGCATAAATCTCTTTAAATCATAAACGACGAATAGGTAGAAAAATCCCCAAGAACAGAGATGTCTTAAATTCCAGCTCGAGTTAGGAAAGAGTTACCCTAATGAAATTTAGATTAGCGTACAACAGATGAATAAAATTTGTTAAGAAATTGTTCATGTCATATAAAGTCATGTTTTGGGGGAACATTGGCTTGTCGAAATTAGGCAATTTTTTATATTCAAACAAATCAAACAAAAAAATTCTCAAAATATTACGAATGAGATTTCTGGAAACCGTTTTAGTGTCTTTATGGTTATTAACAGATTTTGCTGAAATTTGGTACAATGAGTTGTATTAGAGCCTCGAATATGGTGGAGATCACAATATAGTTAGATATAGTTGTCATATAGACCAATATTCTGTTCAACCGTCTTGAACAGTGAATTGTATTAGAGCACTTAACGTTTATGCCGAGTTTGATCCAAATCGGATCAAATATCAATATAGCTATTATGGATTCAATGGTGCACTATTAACCGGATAGTGAAGATAGGTGATTAATATAAAGACCCGAGGTGGTGGCTATCAAAAGTTCGGCCTGGTTGAACTTAAAGCCCCTTTTTTTCTAATTTTCTATTGTTTTGCCAGGATTTTAAGCCAGTCATTTAGCTTTATATGAGGTGGCTTCCCCCTAGGCCCCTATAATAACCAAAGAAAACGAGTCTGATGTACAAATTTCTGGTCAAGTTTTTGAGGGGAAGGCCCTACCCCAAAACCCCCAAACGGACATGTCGACTAATGGCAACAATATGGGATTTGAATAAATGGTATTTGCGAGTAGTATAGGAAACTGAAACCCAAACTTAATCATCCCCACCTTATCTCCAAGAATGAGTGACCACCTCATCCCAAACAAGACCTTCATCACATAAACTAATCAGAATAGGCAGTGAACATATTGGGTTGCCCAATAAGTAATTGCGAATTTTTCATATAGTCGGCGTTGACAAATTTTTTCAACGGCTTGTGACTCTGTAATTGCATTCTTTCTTCTGTCAGTTATCGGCTGTTACTTTTAGCTTGCTTTAGAAAAAAAGTATATTTGATTAAAGTCCATTCTAAGTTTTATTAAAAATGCATTTACTTTCTTTTAAAAAATCCGCAATTACTTTTTGGGCAACCCAATAGATAATAGCATGACGCAGAGCAATACCATTAATACCATATTAACTACTACCGAAAACTTGTTTTATATTTTGCCCAGGATTTGAACCCAGTCGTTTAGCTTAATGGGAGGATATACAAAGCTCTATGCCATGGTGGCCTTCATAATGGCCATTACAATCCCCAAAAACCCGAGTCTGATGTACACATTTGTATTAAATTTTTTTAAGGGGAACGCCCTACCCTAATGCCCTCGAGCGGACATGTCGACCAATTGAGACAATATTGGACTTAAACATAGGTATTTGTGAGTAGAATAGGAAACTAAAACCCAAAACATAATTATCTCCACCCTATCACCAAAAAAGAGGGGTCACTTCATCCCCAAAAAACCCTTCAACATATAAACTGTTTAAAATAGCCAGTGGGCTACAATTTTGTTCTTTTGAGAAATATTGAGCCTCCTGTTAAAAGAAGGGTATTTCAATGTTGCAATGACGGTAAGGCCCTTTTAGTAACCTAAAAACCCTAGTCCGATGAACAAGTTTATTATTCATTTTATGATCAAGTTACATAGAGGAATAAACATACCGTTAGCCAAGTTGTACTCGCGTACTCGGATTGACAGTGCGGGGGTGGTGGGTTCGATTTCCACCAGAGGCCTTAGTCTATTGCTACTGTGGTATCACAATGAACTTAAAATTTTCTAAGTGAGCTTGCAAAGGACAGCCACTTTTACTTAACCTAACCTACCCTATTTATGGGAATGCCCTACCCCAAAACCCTTCGAGAGGACATGTAGGCTGATCGGGCCAATATGAGACTTAAATGAAAGGTATTGGCGAGTAGAGTTGGGAACTACGATACAATACGATAACGAAATTTAGGCTTTGTGCCTAGGGAGACTTCCCCCTCCGAACAAATAGATCGATATGGATAATGGGGGAAACGCCCTACCCCAAAAACCCCCTTAATAGTATAAGTCGAACTGTTGAGTCAGTATGAGACTTAAATTAAAGGTATCTGCGAGTAGAGTAAAAATCTGACATCCAAATTGGGATTAATGGCCTACCTTACAGCGAAAAGCCCTTCAAGTGTTCAAATAGACCAATAGGGAACGCCCTACTCCAAAAACTCATAGAACGCAAATGATAACCTATTGAGTCAGTATGAGGTTTAAATGAGAGGTATTTCCGAGTAGAGTATAAATCTGGTGCACCGACACAAAAGCCCCTTCAGAAACCCAAAGACCCGATAAAAATCTTTCATAAAGTTATTGAGGGGAACGTCCTATCCCAAAAATCCATCGAACGGACATGATAACCAATTGAGTCAGTATGGGACTCAAACGAAAGGTATTTGCGAGTAGAGCAGAAATCTAACAACCAGATTGGGATTAAGAAGCTACCTCACCGCGAAAAACCCTTCCAGCGTTCATATAGACCAATTAGGATAATGATGTAGCTAGAGGGCGATTATGATTTGCAATTTTTTTTTTATCAAGATACTAAAGGCAACGCCCTTTCGCAAAATTTCATTGAGCGGATATATAGGCGAATCGAGATAATATTGGATTCAAATGAAAGATATATACGAGTGGAGTAAGAATTTGACATTTAAACTTAGGTTATGTGACTAAAAGGACTAAAAAAAACCTTCCAAGCGATCGTTTAGAGCAATCAGGATAATTAAGTAGCTAGAAGGCTATGATTGTGCACTGTGGCAGAATCTCTCAGTGAAAATACACAAGGATCCAATAAAAATCGTTCATGAAGTCACTGAGGGGAATGTACTATCCCAAAACCTCATCGAACTATTGAGTAAGCATGGAAATTAATGAGAGGTGTTTGCAAGCAGATTAGAAATCTGACACCCAAATTGGCATTAGGAGGCTACTTCACCACGAAAATCCCTTTAAACGTTCGTATAGACCAATTAGGGTCATGAGGTAGCTAAAGGGCGATTATGATTTGCATTTTTTTTATCGAGTTACTAAGGGGAACAAAAACTCCCTTGAGCGAACATGTGGGCGAAACGAGACAATATTAGGCTCAAATTAAAAATATATACGAGTGGAGTAAGAATCTGACATCTAAACTTGGGCTATGTGGTTATGGGGGCTAGGTTAGGTTAGGTAAGTGTGGCAGTCCTTTATAGACTCACTTGGACAATATTAAGTCCATTGTGATACCACATTAGCAACAGGCCAAGGAGTCTAGCGGTAATCGACCGCTGCACTGACAATCCGAGCACGCTACTAATTCGGCTATAGGTGAGCCTAACTATGGGGTTACCTCGCCTTAAAAAACCTCCAAGCGCTCATATAGACCAATGGGGATAATTAAATAGCTAGAGAGCTATGCTTTTTCTCTTGTGACAGAGGTTGAGCCTCGCATGGGTATTTCACACAAGGGCCCTTATAGAAACCCACAAATCCAAGTCTGATATTCGATTTCATGACCAAGTCTCTGAGGGGAATGTCTAACCCTAAAACCCCTCAAGCATACATGTCGACCCATTGAGTTAGGAAAGGACATAAATGAAAGGTTTTTGCGAGTAGAGTAGGTGAGTAAGGGCCCCCCTCATACCCAGAAACCTTTCAACTTATAGGTCAATCGGTATGATATAGCAAGAGGACCATGAATTGGCCCCTACAACTGATATAATCGTGCATGGGGTGTGTATCAGCAGTAAACCAAAAATTAATGTTTTGAGGGGAACGCCCGACCTCAAACCCCTTGAGCGGGCATGTCGAACAATTGCTACAATATGGGTCGTAAATGAAAGATATTTGCGTGCAGAGTAGAAATCTGATATCGAAATATTGGCTTAATATCTGGGGTGGCGCTCCACCCGCTGAGACTTAACTGCCAGACGGGCGGACGGACGGACAAATGAGTATGCATATAAGGGCGGCTTGATTTTTACACCCACCACCATAGGATGGGGTATACTTATCTAGTCATTCCGTTTGTAGCACCTCGAAATATTCGTCTAAGACCCCATAAAGAATTATTTTTGATAGTCTCGACATTCTGAGTCGATCTAGCCATGTCCGTCCGTCCGTCTGTCATTCGAAATCACAGAAGAAGTCTAACGCGTAAAGCTAGCCGCTTGAAATTTTGCAAAGATAGTTAATATTAATGGAGCCACCGCAGCGCAGAGGTTAGCAAGTCCGCCTATGACGCTGAACGCCTGGGTTCGAATCCTGGCGAGACCAACTGAAAAAATTTTCAGCGGTGGTATTCCCCTCCTAATGATGGCAACATTTGCGAGGTACTATGCCATGTAAAACTTCTCTCCAAAGAGGTGTCGCACTGCGGCACGCCGTTTGGACTCGGCTATAAAAAGGAGGCCCCTTATCATCGAGCTTAAACTTGAATCGGACTGCACTCATTGATAGGTGAGAAGTTTGCCCCTGTTCCATAGTGGAACGTCCATGGGCAAAATTTGTATTTGTGGTTAATATAAATGTAGGTCATTGGGGATTGCAAATGGGTCATATCTGTTCAGAATTAGATATAGCTCCGATATAAACCGATCTCCCGATTTGATTTCTAGAGCCCTTATAAGCCACAAGTTTTTGTCCAATTTGGCTGAAATTTTGCACGTAGGGTTTCGGTAGGAAATCCAACAACTGTGCCAAGTACGGTCCGAATCGATCTGTAACCGGATATAGCTCCCATATAAACCGATCTCCCGATTTGACTTCTTAAGCCCTTACAAGCAACAATTTTTGTCCCATTTCGTTGAAATTTTGCATGCAGTGTTCTTTTGCGACTTTCAACAACTGTGCCAAGTACAGTCCAAATCGATCTATAACCTGATATAGCTCCCATATAAACCGATCTCCCGATTTGACTTCTTGAGCCCCTACAAACCGCAATTTTTGTCCGATTGGGCTGAAATTTTGCATACAATGTTCAATTGCGCTTTCCAACAAATGTGCCACGTACTGTTCAAATCATTCTATAACCTGATATAGCTCCCATATAAATCTTTCTCTCGATTATCCTTGTTCGGTTCTAGAAGCTTTGATTTTTGCTGGTTTGACAGCAAAAAATTTGATATGTAGCATAAAATTATGCCCTTCAACTAAATTAAGTTTGTAAAAATTTTTAGCAGAATCCATGCTGGTGGGTTCCCAAGATTCGACCCTGCCCAACTAAGCACGCTTTTAAAGGGTGATTTTTTTGAGGTTAGGATTTTCATGCATTAGTATTTGACAGATCACGTGGGATTTCAGACATGGTGTCAAAGAGAAAGATGCTCAGTATGCTTTGACATTTCATCATGAATAGACTTACTAACGAGCAACGCTTGGAAATCATTGAATTTTATTACCAAAATCAGTGTTCGGTTCGAAATGTGTTCAAATTTTGACAAATTTTGTTCAGCGATGAGGCTCATTTCTGGTTGAATGGCTACGTAAATAAGCAAAATTGCCGCATTTGGAGTGAAGAGCAACCAGAAGCCGTTCAAGAACTGCCCATGCATCCCGAAAAATGCACTGTTTGGTGTGGTTTGTACGCTGGTGGAATCATTGGACCGTATTTTTTCAAAGATGCTGTTGGACGCAACGTTACGGTGAATGAACACATTTCGAACCGAACACTGATTTTGGTAATAAAATTCAATGATTTGCAAGCGTTGCTCGTTAGTAAGTCTATTCATGATGAAATGTCAAAGCATACTGAGCATCTTTCTCTTTGACACCATGTATGAAATCCCACGTGATCTGTCAAATACTAATGCATGAAAATCCTAACCTCAAAAAAATCACCCTTTATTTGTTTTTTAATCGTATAGGTAAACACTTAAACTATATAAAATTCTAAGAAAATTCTCCGAAGACACCATAATCCAATTTATGATCGTTAGTATTGTCCTATAATTTTTGGCTGAATAGCTTCGATAAAATATGCGTTAATAGTCAGACAGCAATCCACGCGTTCTCCATCAATCATCATTGCATTCCGAAAAAATTACGCTTTGGTACGGTTTATGGGCCGGCTGCGTAATTGGGCCGTACTTCTTCCGTGATGGTCAAGACCGGCACCTTACTGTGAATGTCAAAATAATAGAATATTTTTGGCCCCATTTGGATGATATGGGCTTGGAGGACATGTGGTTCCAGCAAAACGGCACCACAAGCCACGCAACGAATGCCACATTCAATGTATTGGAAACCAAGTTTGGAGAACGAGTTGTCTCACGAAATGGTTCAGTCGA